>NW_025767563.1:0-451752 GCF_003918875.1 Haliotis rubra
AATCCTATTCTTTTAAAATTCCAACTATTAAATGATGAATTAACATTGTAAAAGATCCTTCAATGTTTGACATTTAAATACTTATCCTTAATGGTGGAATGTTCAACACAGTCCAAGCAGGACATGCTTGTGATTCTTTCATCACAAAGGGATGAAAACGGAGGATCCTCACCTTTCAATAGGTACTCATGAGTATATCTTGTGTAGTATCGACATCGTCGATATGATGACCTCTTCAAATCTGGACTGACAACCCAAGTAGGTGTAACCGATGGAGTTGGTTTGATTGCATGTAATTTATTGATACCTACTTGGGCATCCCTTCTTTTGCACTCAGATCGCGGATGTATGTTCTAATGCTTGCTTTTATAATCAGGTATGGGTTAAGAAGTGGTGTCACTGCGATAATCGATAGCCGTGTTTGCTGTAGTATCAGCGCTTGTGTTAATTACAATTCCAGCAAGGCTTGGCAATTCACAACCAACACAAAAATGACTGGTCAGCGGCGAAATGATGTCCAGGTTGTATCCATAGAGGGAGAAATTGCCAGCTTTGAACTTTATGGTAAAGATAGCCACATGGCATTCCTGTGATAAGGACATGGCCAAATTTGATACAGATGATCAAAGATTTCCAAAATGGATCCTATAAATAAAAGATGGTCAGATTGGATCATTACAATAAAGACGGCCAAATGGATCCGTGCCAATTTACACTTATCAGAGGGTACCACGAAGTCCCACAACTTCATTTTGCTTTTGTGATATATGTGTTATGCATCTGAATGACAGTGAAAACACACATCATGTTATGTTTGGGATTACACTTTCTCAGTAAAGAGTTCAGAGTCGAATACTTATGGGGGGCTGAGTTCCATATAGGATTCTGTTGAAGTGATCTCAATGTTTAAGCGACATCCAGGGGGTCAAAAATTAGTAATACCGCATGCACTGAACGAATAACGTGTTCAGGTGTAGAACCAAACAATTTTTGACCTACAATAGATACATACGTCTCAGCTAGTGACGAATGTTATGAAGACATGTGTAATACGGATTATCTGCTCATACTTGTTATTTAAGCGAATGAAGGTTATTACGATTTTAGGTTTCATTGATGTGAATAGATGTTGTTCAAAACTAGACTGATGTCTTCTTTGCTGGATTAACAAACACGGACACTGCCACCACGTTATCGTCTATCGTTAACAGTGCCATGGTCAACTGCTGGTGATGAGTTGGGTCCCTGTATTTGGAACCCGCGTCATGATGGGGGCAACGACGGACAACGCTCAGGTAGACCAAGGTTACTGGTGTATGGAGGGGTATAGTGTACTGGTAGTGACGGGGGTACAGGTTACTGGTGTATGGAGGGGTATAGTGTACTGGTAGTGACGGGGGTACAGGTTACTGGTGTGTGGAGGGGTATAGTGTACATGTTGTGAAGGGGTTACAGGTTACTGGTGTATGGAGGCGCACAGTGTATATGTAGTGCCGGGGGTACAGGTTACTGGTGTATGGAGGGGCACAGTGTACTGGTTGTGACGGGGATATAGGTTACTAGTGTATCGAGGGGCACAGTGTACATGTAGTGACGGGGGTACAGGTTACTAGTGTATGGAGGGGCACAGTGTACTGTTAGTGGCCAGGGATATAGGTTACTAGTGTATGGGGCACCCATGAAGGGCCACCCTCCTCGTGGTGGGTGCTGGGTAACGCTAAGCGCCCTTCAAACCCCGTTGTTGACCCGGGGGATATTAGAGTCCACCAACCTGTTTGCCGTGGGTTTGCGCCCCTGTGTCGGTGGAGGACGGGATTCTGGTGTGGTTGAGGGGAAGGGCTCCAGGAACAGTGTTCCTTTGCCCAATACACCACTTCGACCGCTTACTTCACCCTAGACGGGTGGTTGAATTGGGCCCAGTTCAACCAATCGGCTGGTCATGCCGAGCCCTGAGCACTAACTTTCATTTGCTCTATCATTTTTTGGCTTGGTTCTGTTTGGACACAGTATTGAAATGTTCTATTCTCTATATACTCTATTACATGGATTTTTCCAAATTTGAGAAAATTTGCCTAGATGCCGGTGCCAGAAGGCGATGGCTCATGGGCCAAACTGGTGGGACTTACTACTGGTGTATGTCATCCTATATCTGAATTGTCTGTCTGTTGGATATCCACAGGCAATAGGATACTGTCACGCTGCTTGGCACTCGGTGGCGGGTGGGAGTAGGATAATGAACCTTAATCACACAACCATGGCTTTTCAAACCCCATAAAAAATCAAAACGTACTCTAGAAGTTGATTCTGAGAACGATGTGAACCATATCCACCAAAACCAGTGGAATATTGCCACGATTCTTGGTGATGGAAACACCTAATCAGACACCAATCAAATTGAACCCTTTGCGGTTGCAAAGGGTATTTATGGAATTGCGGGTGATGTCAAAACTATCAAACGTTTGAGGACTGGTTCTATTTTAATTGAATGTGCCAAGTGACATCAAGCCACAAACCTACTGTCAGTAGAGGAATTTGTTGGAATTTCTGTGTCAGTCTCTCCACACAGATCCTTGAACACCAGCAAAGGCATCATAAGAGATCGTGATCGACTCTTTGATGACATGTCAGAGTTGGATATAGTTTGGAAATGCATGATCAAGGGTTACATTTGTGAAAAGATTTGCTCCAGGATATAAGGCACTGAAACGTTCAAAACAAACACATATTTATGTTCCTTTTCATCTCCAGCACGGCACCAAAAATCAGTTAAAGCATGGGTATTGCAACATGCATGTTGAAATGTACATCCTAACCCATTGAGATGCTTTAAGTGTCAGAAGTTTGGTCATGGATCTAATTCCTGCAAAAAATAAGATCAAATTAGCACTGTAGCCAAACTTCTCACGTTACAGAAGATTGTAACAGTGATGTTAAAAAGTGCCAGAATTGTTCTGGAGCACACTCGTCATCCAGTAAAGCCTGCCCAGCATGGAAAAAGAAATGGAAATAAGTGAAATAAAATGTACCAAAGAATATTTCTTACACTGAAGCAAAGAAATTGGTATCTACAGATCAGACTGAAACGTATGCTTCTGTTACCAAAAGCGTCGACAGTTTCCTCAGCTACAGTTCAGTGTCAAACAGATTTTGACATGGATTAATTTCTGTTAATCCTGAACCCCCACTGTCCATCTGATTCTTTCCCACTCAGACTGCGGATCCCTTCCCAGCTGAACAGATTCCTTCACAAACTACTTCTGTGACACCATCTCAAAGGTCAGGATCACAACATGATACCCTCGACAAAATTACAATCTAGGAAAGAAAGGAATAGTTTGTAAGGCAAGCAAAACCGTGACTCATTGTCTCGCAACAAACAGACTGATAGGATTCCTAAAGGATCAAATGATCCTATAAAACTTCACAACAGAGTTTGGATCACTGGAGGAGATGGACGTTTCAGGAAAGCATCCATCGCAGGACAACAAGTTTATCGCCCAAAAGAAATGGGCGAGCCAGATCTCAATCAATCCATAAAGAGTGGAATAGTTCACAACGATTGATTCAATTGGAATTGTAGAGGATTTAAAACGAATTTTAATGATTTACAATTACTGACCCAAGACTACAAACCATCAGCTTTCTGTCTCCAGGAAACATATTTTAAAAGCAGACAGACAAATTTAACTTACGTCAGTACAACTCATATCATTGTTTTCTCCTCCTGGCGATAGGGCCACTGGAGGTTCTTCTATCTTGGTGAGGGAGGAGTGATACACAGCCCTGTCCAAACTGAACAGTAATCTTTCAGGCTGTTGCCATTCGAATTACATTAAATATGGTGTTTACATTGTGCTTCTTTGTATGTTTCCTCCTTCTTTTGTTTCTTCCGGCAGTCTGATCTTCAGTCATTATATGATCAATTACCTAAACCATGTGTCATCATGGGTGATCTAGAATAGCCTACAATCCGCTCTGGGGGTGGTTCTCCACACCAACTCTAAGGGAACTTGAAGGTCCTAGAAGATTTTATTACCAATAATGATTTATGTATTTCTAATGATGATTCCCATACATATTTACATCCTGCAACAGGCACATACTCCTCACTTTGATTTGTCGCTGACAGATTCTGGACTGCTCAATGAGTTCGAATGGTCAGTTCATCATGACCTTTATTGGAAGTGACCATTTTTTTCCAACTTTACTTTCCTGCTCGTTCATCCAACTGATACCCCCACCTTCATCCAGATATAATTTTACTAAAGGCAAATTGGTCTTTATTTGAGACATTATGTCAATGGACAATTACACCTGAATTAATTTTTAATACTTCTGACCTGATTCAGATCTTTTTCAGAAGAATTACTGAAAATTACAAAATGAAACTATTCCTAAATCCTCTACAAATCCACATATACGAAAACCATGGTATACTGACGATTGTAAACAAGCTAGAAAAGCAAGGAAGAAGGCAGAAAAATATTTTTCTCAATCACCCCACCGTCCACAACTTAAACAAATTTAAGATATCAAATGCTAAAGCCCGACGCACCTTCCTCAAGCAATCTAAACGCCAATCCTATGGCACAAATATGTATCTAAAAATCCATTCAGAACTCCAATGTCCAAGGTTTGGAATATGATACAAAAATTAAAAGGAAAGGTTCGGATCTCGTGTTCACCCATCTAAAGGAGGGTAACACATTACTAACAACTACAGCAGATATCGCAAAACAAACTTGCGGGAATCTTTAAGCCAAACATTCCTCCTCATCAAATTACACACCAAAAATTTCAGAAATTTAAAGACCAGGAAGAAAGAAAAAAGAAACTTAATTTTAATTCTGCTAACGGTGAGGGACTATAATGAGCTTTTTCTCCTTACATGAATTGCACACTGCTTTAGGCACAAGCACACGATACAGCAACAGGGGTGATAATATTCATTATCAACTGTTAAAACATATTACCTGATACTTGTCTTGAAGTCCTACTATGTATGTTTGACAATATATGGACTACTGGGAATTTCCTTCTTCATGGCGGAATGCTGTCGTCATTCCTATACCCTAAACCGGCCGGGATCATTTGGATCCTTCTAATTACAGGCCAATATCTCTTACCAGCTGTTTATGTAAAACCATGGAGAGAATGGTCAATAACCGACTGGTATGGTACCTGGAAACAAATAATCTTATAACAAATATTCAGTGTGGTTTTAGAAAAATCGAAGTACCATTGACCATTTAGTTAGACTGGAAACGTTCGTAAAGGATGCTATCATCCAAAACAACATGCTGTATCAATATTTTTCGATTTAGAAAGCGTATGATACGACCTGGAAGTATGGAATTTTAAAAGATCTTTCATGAAATGGGATTGAGAGGCCGTTTGTCTCAATTTATATCTCAGTTTTTACAGATCGGCAGTTCCAGGTACGTGTCGGTTCCACCATGTCTGATATGTATGATCAAGACCAAGGTGTACCACAAGGTAGCATATTATCTGTAACGTTATTCAGTATAAAAATAAACAGCTTATCTAAAGTTTTAAATGAATCCATTGATGGTTCATTATTTGTTGATGATTTTAATGTGTCATGTCGAGGTAAAAATATGCACACGATTGAGAGACAATTGCAGTTATGCCTTAATAAAATTAATGATTGGTCAGAACGAAATGGTTTTAAGTTTTCAAAACTGAAACTAATTGCATTCATTTCTGTCGAAATATAAGCGCACAGAGACCCAGAATTGCATCTAGCAGGCTCTCCAATTAAAATTGTAAAGGAAGTTAAATTTCTGGGAATAATATTTGACCAGCATCTTACTTTCTTACCACATATTAAATCTCTGAGAGCTACAAATGTCTGAAGGCACTCGATTTATTAAAGGTAGTTTCAAACTCCAAGTGGGGAGGGACCAGTCAACCCTCCTTCACTTATACAGATCACTCGTCCGTTCTAAACTCGATTATGGTTCCATCATTTATGGTGGAGCCTGCAAAAGCAATCTTAAATTATTAGATTCTGTTCATCACCAAGGTCTCAGACTTTGTGTTGGATATTTCCGAACTTCTCCTATTGACAGTCTTTTTCCGTAGAGGCTGATGAGCCATCTCTCAAACAACGCCAGTATAAAATTATCGTTACAATATATCACAAAACTATATTCTAGTGAGTCTAACCCGGCATATAACTGTGTTTTAATCCTCTTTATGAGGATCTATATAACAAAAGTCTTCCCCTAGTTCCGCCTCTTGGGCACAGAATTGCCATTCATTTCTGCTGCCGGCATTGCGCTCGGAAAATATATCTCCTTCGCGTCTTCTTTCTTCTCCTCCTTGGCAGCTGGTGAGGCCTGAAGTTGACCTAACTCTGACAAACTTTAAGAAATCAGAAACCAATGAATGACAATATAAACAGGAATATATTCAAATGGGGAAAAAGTAAATATAATACATACAAGTCCTTATTTACAGATGGGTCCAAGGACGGTGGCGCAGTGGCTTGTGCCACTGTTATTGAATCAAAACAATATCTTCTAGATTACCTGACAACAGCTCTATTTTCACAGCGGAAGCTAATGCCATCCTCACAGCTCTTAAAATATATTAACAAACACCCAAAATCTAAACAATACATAATATTTTTTCAGATTCTCTTTCTTGCCTGCAGGCTATTAAAAATTTGTCTCTCAACATCCACTTTTAATTGAAATCGTTGAATTATATAATGATCTTGCTACTGGCCAATGCGACATCGTCTTTGTTGGTTACCCAGCCAGGAATCTCAGGTAACACAATGGCCGATTTTGCTGCCACAGGCAGCACTCAACAAATCTGTGACCCCACTTCTTATCCCATATTCTGATTATAAAGCCGTGATTAGATCATATATCCGAGATCTAATGCAAACGAAGTGGGACACCCAGGTAGGTATCAATAAGTTACACGAAATTAAACCAACTATCGGTCACACCTACTTGGGTTGTCAGTCCAGGTTTGAGGAGGTCATCATGCGACGATGTCGCATTGATCATACAAGATATACACATGAGTATTTGTTGAAAGGTGAAGATCCTCCATTCTGTATCCCTTGTGATGAACGAATCACGGTCAAGCATGTCCTGCTTGACTGCATTGATTTTTCCATCACAAGGGATAAATATTTCAGTGTCAAAACACTGAAGGATCTTTTTTATACTGTCAATTCTCATTTTAATAATTGTTTTTTAAAAGAAATAGAATTATTGCATAAATTTTGAATAATAAGTTTTGTAAATATATAAATGGTATTTTAAACATGGTAGTATGAATTAGCAACTGCGATTGTGAGCGGCTGTATCCTGAAAGGGGGTTAAAGTATCGTAAAATTATTGTCCTCCTGAGAGGGTACGTAAGTTCCATACACTTTCAAAGTCCATATCGCACAGCCATATTTTTAATCGTAGCATTTCTGTTATTTTAACTTTCGGCTAAATGTTCCTACATTGCCAGCGGCTGAGGGGACCCAGCTAGGGTCCATGCAGGTAGCAAAAGTAATGTAAGTCCCCATGGTTCCTAGTATGGTGCTCTACCTTCAGTTGTTGGCGATCAATAGCCTGTTTTTATATTGTATCGTCTTGTATAGTTCAAATGTTTTAGATTTAGTTACTAGTTTTATATCTGTATCTGTGATACCCTAGATGTTTTACTGTCCTTCGTTGGCAGAATTTTATCATTTAACTTAAATTCTTGATATATTTATAACTTGCTTTAGTCACGATATGGCTGAAATATTGCCGATGTGACTTAAAATCTTAACTCACTCACTACTAGTGTATGGAGGGGCACAGTGTACATGTAGTGACGGGGGTACAGGTTACTGGTGTTTTGAGGGGCACAGTGTACTGGTAGTGACAGGGGTACAGGTTACTGGTGTATTGAGGGGCACAGTGTACTGGTAGTGACGGGGGTACAGGTTACTGGTGTATTGAGGGGCACAGCGTACTGGTAGTGACGGTGGTACAGGTTACTGGTGTATGGAGGGGCACAGTGTACATGTAGTGACGGGGATATAGGTTACTGGTGTATGAAGGGGCACAGTGTACATGTAGTGACGGGGGTAAGTTTACTAGTGTATAGAGGGGCACAGTGTACATGTAGTGACGGGGGTACAGGTTACTGGTGTATGGAGGGGCACAGTGTACATGTAGTGACGGGGGTATAGGTTACTGGTGTATGGAGGGGAACAGCGTACTGGTAGTGACGGGGGTACAGGTTACTAGTGTATGGAGGGGCACAGTGTACTGGTAGTGACGGGGGTATAGGTTACTAGTGTATGGAGGGGCACAGTGTACATGTAGTGACGGGGGTACAGGTTACTGGTGTATGGAGGGGCACAGTGTACTGGTAGTGACGGGGGTACAGGTTACTGGTGTATTGAGGGGCACAGCGTACTGGTAGTGACGGTGGTACAGGTTACTGGTGTATGGAGGGGCACAGTGTACATGTAGTGACGGGGATATAGGTTACTGGTGTATGAAGGGGCACTGTGTACATGTAGTGACGGGGATATAGGTTACTAGTGTATGGAGGGGCACAGTGTACTGTTAGTGACGGGGGTACAGGTTACTAGTGTATGGAGGGGCACAGTGTACATGTAGTGACGAGGGTACAGGTTACTAGTGTATGGAGGGGCACAGTGTACATGTAGTGACGGGGGTAAGTTTACTAGTGTATAGAGGGGCACAGTGTACATGTAGTGACGGGGGTAAGTTTACTAGTGTATAGAGGGGCACAGTGTACATGTAGTGACGGGGGTACAGGTTACTGGTGTATGGAGGGGCACAGTGTACATGTAGTGACGGGGGTATAGGTTACTGGTGTATGGAGGGGAACAGCGTACTGGTAGTGACGGGGGTACAGGTTACTAGTGTATGGAGGGGCACAGTGTACATGTAGTGACGGGGGTACAGGTTACTGGTGTATGGAGGGGCACAGTGTACATGTAGTGACGGGGTATAGGTTACCTGGTGTATGGAGGGAACAGCGTACTGGTAGTGACAGGGGGTACAGGTTACTTGTGTATGGAGGGGCACAGTGTACATGTAGTGACGGGGGTACAGGTTACTAGTGTATGGAGGGGCACAGTGTAGATGTAGTGACGGGGATATAGGTTACTAGTGTATGGAGGGGCACAGTGTACATGTAGTGACAGGGTACAGGTTACTAGTGTATTGAGGGACACAGTGTACTGGTAGTGACGGGGGTACATGTTACTGGGGTATGTAGGGGCACAGTGTACATGTAGTGAGGGGGGTACAGGTTACTGGTATATGAAGGGGGACAGTGTAGATGTATTGACGGGGATACAGGTTACTGGTGTATTGAGGGGCACAGTGTACATGTAGTGACGGGGTACAGGTTACGTGTGATGTATGGAGGGGCACAGTGTACATGTAGTGACAGGGGTACAGGTTACTTGTGTATGGAGGGGCACAGTGTACATGTAGTGACGGGGTACAGGTTACTTGTGTATGGAGGGGCACAGTGTACATGTAGTGACGGGGTACAGGTTACTGGTGTATGAAGGGGTACAGTGTACTGGTAGTGACGGAAGTACAGGTTACTAGTGTATGGAGGGGCACAGTGTCCTGGTAGTGACGAGGTAGGGTTACAGGGTACTAGTAAATGTAGTGTATGAAGGGCAAAGTGTGCATGTAGTGACGGGGGTACAGGTTACTGGTGTATGGAGGGCACAGTGTACATGTTAGTGACGGGGTATAGGTTACTGGTGTAAGGATGGGCACAGTGTACATGTAGTGACAGGGTACAGGTTACTAGTGTATTGAGGGACACAGTGTACTGGTAGTGACGGGGGTACATGTTATTGGGGTATGTAGGGGCACAGTGTACATGTAGTGAGGGGGGTACAGGTTACTGGTATATGAAGGGGGACAGTGTAGATGTATTGACGGGGATACAGGTTACTGGTGTATTGAGGGGCACAGTGTACATGTAGTGACGGGGTACAGGTTACGTGTGTATGGAGGGGCACAGTGTACATGTAGTGACGGGGGTACAGGTTACTTGTGTATGGAGGGGCACAGTGTACATGTAGTGACGGGGTACAGGTTACTTGTGTATGGAGGGGCACAGTGTACATGTAGTGACGGGGTACAGGTTACTGGTGTATGAAGGGGTACAGTGTACTGGTAGTGACGGAAGTACAGGTTACTAGTGTATGGAGGGGCACAGTGTCCTGGTAGTGACGGGGTTACAGGTTACTAGTGTATGAAGGGGCAAAGTGTACTGCATGTAGTGACGGGGGGTACAGGTTACTGGTGTATGGAGGGGCACAGTGTACATGTAGTGACGGGGGTACAGGTTACTGGTGTATGGAGGGGCACAGTGTACATGTAGTGACGGGGGTATAGGTTACTGGTGTAAGGATGGGCACAGTGTACATGTAGTGACGGGGGTACAGGTTACTGGTGCATGAAGTGGTACAGCGTACTGGTAGTGACGGAAGTGCAGGTTACTGGTGTATGGAGGGGCACAGTGTACATGTAGTGACGGGGGTAGAGGTTACTGGTGTATGGAGGGGCACAGTGTACATGTTGTAACGGGGGTACAGGTTACTGGTGTAAGGAGGGGCACAGTGTACATGTAGTGTCGGGGGTAGAGGTTACTGGTGTATGGAGGGGCACAGTATACTGGTAGTGACGGGGGTAGAGGGTACTGGTGTATGGAGGGGCACAGTGTACATGTAGTGACGGGGTACAGGTTACTGGTGTATGAAGGGGTACAGTGTACTGGTAGTGACGGAAGTACAGGTTACTAGTGTATGGAGGGGCACAGTGTCCTGGTAGTGACGGGGTTACAGGTTACTAGTGTATGAAGGGGCAAAGTGTGCATGTAGTGACGGGGGTACAGGTTACTAGTGTATGGAGGGGCACAGTGTACATGTAGTGACGGGGGTACAGGTTACTTGTGTATGGAGGGGCACAGTGTACATGTAGTGACGGGGGTATAGGTTACTGGTGTAAGGATGGGCACAGTGTACATGTAGTGACGGGGGTACAGGTTACTGGTGCATGAAGTGGTACAGTGTACTGGTAGTGACGGAAGTGCAGGTTACTGGTGTATGGGGGCACAGTCTACATGTAGTGACGGGGGTAGAGGTTACTGGTGTATGGAGGGGCACAGTGTACATGTTGTGACGGGGGGTACAGGTTACTGGTGTATGGAGGGCACAGTGTACATGTAGTGTCGGGGGTAGAGGTATCTGGTGTATGGAGGGGCACAGTGTACTGGTAGTGACGGGGGTAGAGGGTACTGGTGTAAGGAGGGGCACATTGTACTGGTAGTGACGGGGGTACAGGTTACTCGTGTATGGAGGGGCACATTGTACTGGTTGTGACAGGGGTACAGGTAACTGGTGTATGGAGGGGCACAGTGCACATGTAGTAACGGGGGTACAGGTTACTTGTGTATGAAGGGTAGAGTATACTGGTAGTGACGGGGGTACAGGTTGCTGGTGTATGGAGGGGCACATTGTACATGTTGTGACGGGGGTACAGGCTACTGGTGTATGGAGGAGCACAGTGCACATGTAGTGTCGGTGGTACAGGTTACTGGTGTATGAAGGGTAGAGTGTATGGCAGATAGTCCCGTGTCTGCCTTTTGTATTGCAATATGAGCAGTGTATTTATGGATGCATCACGATCGTCAATTTCTTATAACATTGTATTATGTTAACGATGAATTGTGTGAAATATGAGATAAGTGGTGTGCACCAATGTTGCTGTACTCACTTTATAATCCTGGTGACATTTATCCCCGTGGCATTGTATATATCTTGCTATATCATTCTAACAACTTTGTGAGAGGTAAACTGTTCAGCTGCCATTTGGTGAGAGAGGTTTACCATTTGAGTGTTTAGACCTGCTAGTTTTAGATTGGAAGTCGTGTTCACCGCTGTTAGCTGTTGGATTGTATAAATAATTCATGAATATGCCTGTGATAAATATAAGCGTATTATCTTGGTGGTGTTGATCGTCAACCTCTAGATAAGCCACAAGGGAAAGCTACGTCCATTGTTCTTGGAGATATTTTATTAACATAACTGTTTAACTTCCCTACGGCAATTATTTCGATTTAAAAGTGAGTGAGTGAGTTAAAATTTAACGTCACCTCGGCAATATTTCAGCCATATAATAACGAGAAATGTTGGGCATACGCAAAAAATACAAGTAGGTAAATAACCAGTCATCGACGGACTGTAAAATAATGTCAGTTTACACTTATTGGTATATAGTTTCTGTCGTATAATGAACTCTGTTTTAGCTGACTATTTAATGTTACCCTCCCGATGCCTCTACACATCTGTTGATTTGGCTGGTGTTTCTTCATTAGATGCTAGTCGGGACATTGTGGACTTATTCACACTTCAATTTGAATGGTTGCAGCCGTCAGATATGTCAAAATCCAATAGTCATGAGTTCCTGTCACACTTTGCTGATCATAATGTGTGTTAACACGCTACATGTACATAATACATGTACCTATTCCACTGTGCTGTCCACCCAGATACTCACTTTATGATTTGCTCTTTATTATTGAAATGACATTCCAGGTTATGATTGATCATGATTGTTGTTACTCAAGACATCATGCTCACTCGGGAGTTACTATTTGCCCACTAAGTAGCCGCAAAACCGTTGCTTCAGGGTTAAAGGGCAACTTTTATTTATTTATAGGAGAGGTGTATATCAGTCACGAGTGTATTGTATTACAGCTGGAGCACACTTCCTCGTGAACACCGCGACAGATGGTTGAAGGTCGACTGCAGTGTAGGATATATCAGATCGTTGGTGTGCAACATTGGTGAGTTATCATTTCATCAAATATACAAAATGTGTTTGATTTACATGATATGCATATGACGTCATGAGGCCTCTAACTTTTGTACTTGCCCTTTTTCCCTTTGATTAACCTTTCTCATCCCACTGGAATTATTTTCATCGACTCATGCAGGAGAACTATATTTGTCCCGTACACATATTTATCTGATGATATCTCACAAATAGCATTGAACATCACCTCCATTTTCAGTATCGTTGTATTATTCCAAGTCGACGTCTGAATTTATTATTGTCTCTGGAGTGTTATAGTCAACTAAGTTGAAATAAACACTTTTCCAAATAAACACGATATCCCACTGGTAATGACACACGCATCCCGTTTGTCTCCTTATGGGAACAATGCAGCATGACTAAAAAACAGGATTATGGAGCAATGCGCTACATTGCGATGAATACCTTGTACCCAACACCAATTTAACATGTATTCTAATTTGACAATACTTGACGTAGAGCAGAAACGAAAACTGCATCACACTCATTTAATTTCTTTTGTAGGATTAGCACCTTCGTCTGGAGGAGCAACAGCCACGGCACCAGGTCAGTTTTACAATGCAACACTCAAAGACGTGGGTGTATAACACGGATATGCTGCATGTGTATGTGACGTGGATGTATGACACGGATATGTTGCATGTGTATGTGACTTGGGTGTATAACACGGATATGATGCATGTGTATGTTGTCGGTGCACGTTTAACATGTCTACAGTTCCCGGGGACAATCGCTGTTAAGGCGTCTGTACTGTTGTAAAATCAAAATCTTGGTGCAATTGTGTATGAGTTAAGATTTATAGGCACAGTGTTGCATCAATATCGTGAATGAAACAACTTTACATTGATAACCCATAAAGGTGAACTATGAAACATGCCGACAAAGGACAGTTAAACAGTCATATCATAGACGAAGATTTAAATCTGGTATGTAACCTACAAACTATATCTCTACTCAAAGCATGGCAATGTAAAAGATCGGTCTCAAGATCAACAAGAACAGGCCCCGAATTCTCGAAACAAACTTATGTCTGGGTTTTCACTCAAATTTGAGAAAACGCATTTGCCAGAATACAATAAAATCGATATTAAACTCAAACAGAGTAGACAATTTGAATTTGGTGAAAAAAATGATTTAGTTGTTTGGACTTTTTTATTTAAAAAATGCAGCTGAGTTAAACATCCAGCTGTTTCAGATTGTCAAAATCACTTTGAGTGAGTAAGTGAGTTAATATTTCCGCCATATCGTGACGAGAACAGTTTTAATTTACTTCAGTATTAAAATCAATAAATTTAAAACGTAAAAACCTGTCATGGACGGACAGTAAAAATACTAGAGCATCACAGATAGAAATTTAATACAAGTACGCTATTGTAAACACCAGGAGTCAGACCTCAAGCACATAAAACATCATGCAATATTTGAACATTTAAAAAAAATTATATTTATCTCTCTGTAAAATGTCTTGAATGCCTTTCGTGAATAAATAATCTCCCAGCGCATACCTCGACGTTTTTTCTTGGAAGCTCCTGCCACTCGAGCTTTGTTATCACGAAGAACGTGCATACCTCCCAGTTGAAATGAGGAAGTCCTTTGTTGAAATGAAAGGCACCATAGATCATGGGATATGTTGGAGTCTCAAATGAACATATATTCATGAAACGATTTTATCTGTGAAGCTGAGCAAATGATTAATGAGACCAATGTGGATGTTTCAGCTTGTCGTACATTGTGCTGCAAGTCGGTTAAGTCGTAACATCCGTCGCAGACATGTATGTAGAGCTTTGAAGTAAACATCTTTGTATAGAGATTCTCTCTGTATTCTTCTGCCGTGAAAATACGTATAGAATATCTTTCTTAAATTAATAGTCTTCCCCAAAGCATCATCGTTACTATTTCTCTGCTTGTTTGACAGCTGTTGGTGTTAACTATACAATCGGTCTTCCTCGCGGAATGTCTGAGCTTTTTTTCATGAATAAGTACACACATGTTGGGCATAATTCTTATCTTTAATACACATGTGTCTGAGCAAACCAATACTTTGTTTTAAATACTGGATGTCGATCCTCAGTTCATCTGAGTTTAGTGTATTTTCACCTGAGAGCCACCGTACTGGATATTAAAACAAGGCTGCAATGCTAGTCACGCATAGGTCATTTTGAAAGAAAACCAGTTTTTACTTTTTTAATATGTAGTATATTATACCTGATCTAATTCTGGGTTAAACTACGATTGTGTGTATGTTGTTTATCACCGCAATATCCCAGCCACTCTGGACCAAACCAGTGGCTGATAGTATGAGCAGCTATCGGGATACGATGCTGCTAATTCTAGGTCTCCTTCATTGCTATCGTTTCCTAAACTGCCAAGCCTGGTTCCACCACTTGGAATCAGAATTCAACCACACATATCTGCAGCTAAAATTGATCTCAATAGCATAGCACCTTACCGGCTCCTGTCCTCACCACCCGGGCAGATGGTGAAACCACAGGTCGATCTTACCCTCACTAAACTCAAAGAGTCCGAAACAAATACCTTGGTGTTCCAGCAGCAATACAACCAGTTACTTTTTCAAATATGACACCCATAGATCCATTTTCACAGACGGTTCCAAGGATAAGGGCCAAGTTACCAGTGCTACAGTCATTGGATCTAAGACTGTCTCCTCCAGGATTCCCGATAGCAGTTCCATTTTCACTGCCGAGGCCAAAGCTATCTTTTCAGCTTTTTACCTATATTAAACAGCAGAATCATTCCCAAAACTTCATTGTTTTCTCAGATTCATTATCTTGCCTTCAAGCACTTCAAAATGTTACTTCAAGTCACCAAATCATTCTGGACATTTTAGAACGTTACAACGACCTCTCTACTGGCCAATGTGACATCGTCCTCTGCTGGTTGTCGGGTCACGTCGGCATAGCAGGTAACACAAAATCCGATGCTGCAGCAAAAGCAGCTCTTGACAAGCCCTTATCTCCACTGCTGATCCCGTACAGTGATTTCAAACCTACTATCAAAAGCTATACTCGGGACCTGATGCAAAAAAGAGGTGGGACACCCAAGTAGGAAGAAATAAACTGTATGAATTGAAGCCAACAATTTGTTATACCTACTTTGGTTGTCAGTCAAGACGTGATGAGGTTATTTTACGATGATGTCGTATTGGCCACAGTCGGTTTACTCATGACTATCTGCTGAAAACAGATGGGGATGGACCCCCCATTTTGTGTCTCTTGCGATGAGGTTTTCACCATCAAGCATATTCTGCTTGAATGCGTGGACTTATCGTCTGCAAGGGACTCACATTAAGTAGTAGATATAATGACAGTCCGAGATCAAGTCCAACAAAAGCCTCTGTAAAGCTTTATTTCACAAATAAAGCTTTTGTCAGGCCCTTAGATATCGCCCCATCGTATATACTACTTTTGAACACCAGTTAACTTCCCGACCCCACGTGACACAATAGTGTCGCTATGACCGCGAACTAGCACTTTCCTGATCACATGGCACTATTGTGATTACCCTATGTCGTGTTGACAGGAAACAGTTGGTTACAGGATACTATTGGGATTACTTGGTAAGTGTTAAATATTTTGCTTGGGTGGCAACATTGTGCCGTACGGTATGACCAATAATTCCTCTCTAATGAAACCTCTCCCTGGCCCATCTCTCAAGTAGTACAAGTTCGGCTTGTCGGCTTTGATGTCCACTTTATCTGTGTTATAAGTTTTGACTGACCATATCGGATCGGTGGCTCGTTTCCGAGTGTCCCCTTCGTGTTCCCCCAGCTGGTAGAGGTACCTCACGGGGGCCCTATCGGGTATCTGTTTCCCCTTCCCACATGATGGTGCAGCCAACTCTGCCACTATTGATTTCAGTTTGATAGCGTCGGCTGGTTTCTTGCCGGTGAGACGGGTGGTTTCGTGGTTGATGGCCGACACCACCTGAGGTGGCCGAACTACCCATTCAGTCGATCGTTTCCCCGGGTTGGCCATCACTCTCGCATACTGATGCCCGAATAAACGCTCGGCCAAAGTCCTATTGAATCTCTCAACTATTGCTTGGCTGCGATGGGCTCCGGCCGTGCACGCCAGACATTGGTATCATGTTTGTCTAGCAGGTGTGACACGGCACCCATGAACTCCCGTCCGGGGTCTGTGGGCCACGTCAGCGGACTGCGCTTGTATATGCTTTCAAATTCGCTGGCTACCTGGGCCGAGTCTTTCGCTGTCAAGGGTTTGGCTTCCTTGTAGCAACTAGCCACGTCCACGACAGTTAGGGCATACTTGTACCTCTTGTCGTGGGGTAGGAACAGGAGGTCAGCCTGATGAACGCTATTGGGTATGTTAATACCGAACTTTCTTCGAGGTACGTAGCGTGGTGCCGGTAAATAGATCTGCCACAGGGCTTGTTTTTCAAGCCATGCTTTGGCCTAGTCCGGGGGTACTCGCGCCATTTTAGCCAGTTTATGTATGGCGCTAGCTCCTTACCAGTACCTACGCAGACTGTAGTAAATAGCCTCAAAATTTCTTTGGTTCCGTGACATCGACAGGGTATCTGCATATATACACCTATGTTCTTGGTTCAATTTTCTCATGCCCGTACGCATACGTGTTGATCCTGTTGATGGCTATCGAATGCTTAGTGTCCATCGGCGACAGGGACGTCTTGTTTATCGTCAGTCCGTATATCCTATGCCCATCACTTCTAAGCGTGTTCATTTTATGTCTGAAGGTACTGGTCTTGAACAGGGCTTCCTTGAATCTGGCGTGTTTGATGTGTTGTTTCACCACGTACTTCTTAACACCCTTCGCCTTTCCGATCTCACCATTGTCGGCCTTCAGGATGGAGTACATCATGGGTCTCAAGCCTATGTACTTAGCTATGGGCGTGCCAGCACACTTGTCCTTCATCTTACCGAGGACCTTTTTGTTTACGGTGCTGTGTATGGCATGGTCCTTGGGGTAGTCGCTGGTGTCGTACAAATCGAGGCGTTTCTTCATGTCCGTGTCCGTGTACAGCACTTCGCACCTGTCGCCGTTTCTTGAGCTCGTTGTAGTAAAAGTCGTACATCAGGTGTTTGGATAAATCGAGGATGCTCATCCCCACGTAAACAGGCCGGTTGAATTTGATGTCACTTTTCTTCATGTCTAGGGCCACCAGGTCGTCGGTGAATATCTTGCTCCGGTTGAATGCCAGGCTGGCTATCAGTCTCCTGAGCTTGTTTTCCTTTTTCGACCGAACCAGCTTCACGGTCATGCGTTTCCTCAGGTTCTCCATTGTCTTACCGAACACCGAGTTGTTCATGAGCTTGTAGAGGTTTTTCTCAAAGTCACTGGTGGCCAGCTTTCGCAGGTCCGTGTTCATTCTGATGTAGGGCTCAATCCAGGGGCTCTGGTCGAACACGAGCATCCTGTGTATTTTGGTCAGCCTCATACCCAACGACAGGTACAGCTGTAGGTTGCGATAGTGAACGATGTACTTGGTCTTATTCATTAAGTTGGGCACGAGTTTTTCAACGTCTGCCACCCGCCCACCTAGCAAGTTATGTTGGTACTCGGATATCCAGTCTGGGTTAACCCTCATACGTTCGGGGCCAGGGGTAGCTGTTGTGCGATATTGTGCAATGCCTTGAGGGTATTCAAGTCCACCTCGAGGATATAGCCTTTGTTCCAATCCGGTGCGATGCTCATAACATCGATCTCGGGTGATGACCATTCGAACCCCCCTGTGGGTAGATACTGGCTCATGGCCCAGCCGTACAGGTTGTTGGCGTCGAGGTAGAGAATATGATTGGTTGGCTTGCTTGGGTCGTAGCCCTTCACGTATTGATTATTGGCTTTTGCATAGTGTGTGGTTGCCATGGAAATCCCACCTCGCAAGCCTTTCTCAATAAATAGGTGCATGTCGTAATCGGTGAGCAATTCCAACTTAACTCCGGTCTTTTTCAGCAATTCATCCCAAGACATACCTGGGCTGGTGTAGTATCATGAGAGGTCGAGTTGATACTGCTTAAAACACGACCTCCTAAACGTCTCAAACACATCGGCTAGCAGGAGAACATGTGTCCTTAAGTACAGTTCGTGGTAGTCACCCAGATTCTTACAGCCCAGTTTATTCCATACGTTAATCGCGTGCGAGTAATTGTCTTGGGTGATTGTCGAGTCTGTCAGGTTGCTGTAAAATCGGCCGATTGGGGATAGTCGGGTCTCGGCGAACTTGGCCCAGACATCCATGTACTCGTAGGGGTACACGCCCTTCCTCATCAGCAGGGGTCGAGTCTCGGCGTCAGTGTATCGGTCAGTGATGGGGAAGGTATCGTTGGCCTTGACCAGACTGTCGAGTGACGACAGGAGGAACTGAACCAAGTCGATGAACCTCAGGCCATTCAAGCTGAAGGAGATGTATCTCTCCATGTTGTTGGGGATGCACGTCAGGTTGCCGTCGACTTTCGCGATGGCCCGCATGATCAAGTGAGAGTCATACCCTCTCAAGTTGCGGAAGACCGCGGGGGATGTTTATTGTCTTGGGGGTGATTCTAAGCTTGAGGTTGCACGCGTTGTGAGCGGTGCCTCCATACTTACCGGTGACGTGGCAGTGATCTCTCACCGAATCGCCATTTAGTGGGCTATCTCACACATGGCAGTTACTGCTGTAGGCGTGAGCTAGCCGGTCGGCTTGAGTCATACGCATGGGAGCGACTGTGTATAGTGCATTCCTAATACTTTTCTCTTCCTCCTGCAAACACTTTAGAAACTTCGAAACACTGTACACTACGGGAGCCATCGTTTCCCCATCACATCGGACGACCACGTATCCAAACCCACAGGCCTCGTGCTCCTGTGTTTTTTCTGTGGCCCTGCCGGCGGCAGCATCAACGGGTTTGACCAAGGCTTTGAAGTCGGTGTAGATGACATAAGGCACGGACATCTGGTTCTTGTGGTTGGCGAATGTTAGGATAGTGTCGCCTTCCTTGGACATGTCGACTCATATGGCCGTCTGCCCCAAACCTTGGCAATCCCCCAGGTGTGATTCCAGCAGGTCGGATCAGCTGAAACCGTGCAGGCATCGTACACAAAAGTGCTGAGGTGTTTTATCCATGTGTAGTGATACTTATCACCTCGCTGGATCATGAATATATTGATAACATGGCGTGGGGGGTTCCCCCCCTCCCCCAACAGTTGGGGTTCCCCCAACATTGGACTGACCCTGTGCACTATTGTTGTGTTACCTTTGTGCCCCAAGACGTTTATGGCTATATCATTCTGTTTTTCTATTTTAGTGATCTGAGATATGGGGGAGGGTTCGGTTATACCATTCTAGTATCTGCTGAAAACTGATATCGATTGACTCGTCTATAGGCTCGGTATGAGTCACGACTTCTTGTCTACCTCGGAAGTAAGGCTGAACGTACTCAATGACCCCAGCCCCCTGCTGTTTATCGAGTGACATTTTCACTGTGATTTGAAACTTTATACTTCCCAAATCGTTTAGTTCCTCATTGACTTTATCAGTGATTAGAGGCTTGATATCGGCAATGTTTATGTTCCTATCAACATGCATGCGCCAGCCTCTCAGATAGTTTCTACAGTGCGCTCAGTGCGCATGAACTGTAGATCAATAGCTCTATTCTGACGTTATAGTTCTACAAGCTGTGGCTTTGTCATACGTGAATAACCTTCTAACCCTAGCTCGCGGGCCTCCTGTTTGAGTTGTTTCAGTGTGGGGATTTGCTACGGGGTCTTGTAATAATGCGACTAACCTGGCTTTACCCAGGCGGGAATAACCCATGAACCCAAGCTCTTTTGCTCGGAGTTTTAGTTGTTTTACCATGGGAGGGGCTTGTAAGCCAAGTAACCTCAACAGCTGAAGTTTCATCATTCGAGAGTAACCAATTACACCTCGCTGTCTCACAATCTGCTTGAGCTCTCGAGTAGTAGACATTGTGTACACACATAACTAGGTCAATCTCTAATTGGGCTGCCGGGAAGGTAACTCAAAAAATTTGTTCACCAATAATAACCATATCGATTATTGGCTCAGTGTTGTATTTCCGTTTTATTATTTCCAGAATGTCGCTGATATATGAATGTAAATCAACTGATTCAGTCAAAATACACCCTCTGAAGACATCCTGATTTACAACAATCATCATTTGGCAGTTGATGTGCCTCAATTCTTCGAGTTTGTTAATAATAAGAGGCTTGTCATCACTAATAGATACATGTTCAATTCGCCAGCTATTCATTATTTTTATACTTGTAAATAATCTCTAATTACACCTCTATCCTGAGGAAGTGCCTACGTTCTTTTCTGTAGTCTTTTTCCTTCTCATAGATAAGATGATGTCTGGCTACGTTTGCTCCGTGAGCTTTGCATAGGCAGTAGTGACCTTTCACCCCGATACCACACACAGAACACGTGTAGTTGATACTCTTTATATGAAAACAACAGTACCCCTCAGTCCTGCATCTCCTACCGCATGCCTTAGTATTCCCACTAAGTATGTACTGACATCGGTACAGGGCAGGTCTCATCTTTGGTATACTCATATGAGTACTTAGTCTAATTGTTTTACAACCAACGCAGTCGCTGCTAGACCCAGCGCGATAAAGATCAATTCCCGGTCCTTTTGCCTCGGGGATGGTGTGTAGTACTGAGCGAGTGTGGGCTTATGGAGTGGTTTTAGTTGTTTACCGGTTAGCAGGTATAATTCTCTCACTACGGCTTTGACATCATGGAATGTTTTAACGGCATGGTTCTCATGATGGAGTTGTTCGTTAATGTAATCGATCCCCTGTACACGTTTCTTTGCGTACTCGGCTTGCGCTGCTTGAAATTTCTCAAAGGCCAGGTCGTAGCACCTTCGTTCTGCCTCTATCTCGGCCGCGTTCGACTCCCGTAGTTTCGAGAAGAGGAAATTACTCCCGGAAAATGCCAGGGCATTTACTAACGCCCCGACGACCATCATTGCGATCGTAGCCATCCTATATATAGTTACATTTACTTCAAAATATTTTCTGGTAGGATCCCTTGTTTTACGAGGATGTCCTTGGTGGCCATCGCCATACCCAGGTTCATTATAAGCATGCCCATATCCTGCAGGTTGAAATCTAGCTTGATAGTTGGTTGTTTAAGCACCATTTTGGTCAACCCAGCCTACCCTACGGCTAGACTCGCGAACACAGTGGCGTGGTATGCATCGTTGACGAACGTTTTACCCTCAGACATTATGTATATGATATAAAAATATATATTTATAACATGATATGTGGGCTGATCTCTAATTGTGGGGGAGGTTGTTTATTATATAACAATATTGAGAGAACCACGGCAGCAGTTGCGCCTGCAATCCACAGAAGTGGAGTGTAGTTACTCTTATGTTGGTTAGACCACGTTTTTTTGCCGGCAGCTACTCTGTTACCTTCAAATTGTATATTGCTCGGAGCCAGGTACAATCCCACGTCGAAGACATAGTCGACTTTCGACCGGGCGTATGCCAACACGTCTTGGTAGCGCCGGATAGCACTTGATAGATCAACTGGAGCATTGATGGCATCCTCGACGTTGGACACGAACTGTTTCTGCACGTCGTAAGAAGTCCCCTTACTGAGGATGTTGGAACGCATTAGCGTCTGCACACCCAACAGCGCCCACACGTACGTTCGAATCGAGTCGTTTAATCTGGTGACACCGGCACGAGCAAACCCTTTCGACGTGTCCAGCATGAACATTTTCCAACCGTCCGGGGTGGATTGCTCCACTTTCTGGACGGTGAAAGCAACACCACCTTTAAAGTTCATACGGTCATCTCGCCATTCATTACTCAACAAAGCAAAGTCCTGGCGTAGTACATCTCGTTTCAGTAAATCATCACTGACTTCTTTCAAGGGTCGTCCCCCATCATATGGAATACCCAACCCATGGTTCAGCCCCAGCAAATGCCAATCCGTCCTCGGGTTTAGTTCGAATTCGTTGCAAATGCGTTCGTAGGCCCGTCTATCATACGGGTTGTTTACTGCGTCCCATGCTTTGTCCTGTGGGAGCGGAGCCCTGATCTCTTTAAGGATACACCTGACCTGGTAGTACACGAGGAACGTGAACACAGACTGACACAGCGGTCCCCGCCGAGTGTTGGTTAATGTCAAGCCACACCCGGTTGTAGCACACCACACGGCGAAGTTGAGTTGATTCTGCCAGAACTGCATCGGGTTGTTGAACCAAGCGTGGACTGCCTTGACGTTAGTCACCGAAAGCTTATACCGGTCGAACACATATATAAACTGGGCATCGAAATACAGCCCATCAGCGACCACGATCTTCATGTGTGGGAAATCTATGTCCAGTTTAGGGTAAAACACTCCCGGAGGTTAAAACACTCCTGGGCAGGAGAATCCTCCCGGTTTGTACATTTTGGCCATTTTGTACATTTGGCTTGGCCAGCCATTGGCGAGGACACTCGGTATGTCGCCTGATGTGATAAAACCAACAACTACCGTCACAGGCACGAAGTTACCCGACCTAGTACCGTACTGAGAGCTGTGCATTTATCTTGGCCAGTTGAGCACAACGGACAACATTCAAGGTGGCCACCCTTCCACGATACTGAGAGCCGTATCGGTGAAAACAGAGAAATACAACGATGTTAGAACCGAGTCGTTTTCACTGCGGCAGTATAAGAGGTTAACTCGGGGCAACATTCCTGAGCTGATAATATCGGTGTTAGATATAAATCATAATCCTGTGAATATAGGATACCTCAGCATAACCCTGCACATAAAATGACTAGCACACAAGGCCCTGGAATGAGTTTGAAAAAATGCATCAATGCGGGGATCTCCTACCTCGGGGACATGCACGGATTCAACGACCCCGGAGTAGATGGTAAATTGTACGCCTTGCAACTGAAAAACATTTACAAACGCGTTGAAGTCCCCTCCTTCGGTGGAACCCTAGGAGATATAGTAGATACCTCAAGAGCGACCGTCAACACTCGGTATACCCTAGTCCGCACCGGTGATGATAAATGGACGGTATACCCATCGTTTGGGGGTAAACTGTTAGACATAGAAGATGTTGAGATAACGACCGTTGCCCGAAACAAGCCATATACGCTCGTCTTCACCAACGATGACAAGTGGGTGTTGTTACCCTCTCACGATTGGTTTCTCAGTATTAGGCTCGGCTCCCCCTACGTGTTCACGGAGAACAAAGACAACTACCTAAACAAAGTCGTGAACAACGGAACCCTGCTCGTAGCTTACGTCCCGGCACAGAGATGTAGTGTAATCATCAGCCCACTCTCCAGTATGGCAGCCCACATGCTATCTAGTAAGCCCGGGATGCAAAACGTGACATTGCAGTTGGTGTCTGAATTCGAAGGCATGGTCAACATCCTGGAGAGTCTACCGGTGAACTCCACATTGGTCATCCAAGTCTACCTAGGGGAACCATTGCCGGATGAAGTCGAAATCGTGAAGGGGGTCAAACTCGGTTGGGCGAAACAGCACAGGTATCAGGTTTGCACTGTTTACGTGCGGGTGGGTGTCAACTCCCACACCAGTCTGCAGGGGGGTCACCGTGCCTGTGGAAGACACGATATCCCTCACCAAGATCTTCCTACCCGACAACATACACTTCATGGGGGTGAAGTGCACCCCCTGAGAAATTATCAGAAAAACAATTGGAAACTATCTCGTAATAGTATTATAGCAATGACTAGTCATCGTCCCAACATCACGCTTAACGATCTAGGAGACACGGAGGAGTTTAATCTACCTGGTGAGGAAGACACCTTGTACGTCCTACACTTGAAAGACAACATGTATAGGCGGGTGTCGTTATCAGATTTTAAAGAGCCTGAATGGTTATACAACTTAACCCTCACCTCACCTTATATCTCCTTGAAACAAAATAATACTATCTCCGAGATTAGGAACAACGGCATCATTCTCGGGTCGTTCATTCCGGATTCTAGTGTACAAGTCATACGAATACCGGGGCAACATGTTAGCTTCAAACAGTGGGAAGGTAAAGATAGAGCTCAAATTACTCGATTACCAGCAGGATTTTAGAGATGTCGCGAAAAACTTCACATTCATCATAGACGTCTATCTCGGAGACAGGCGTTTGACTAGGAGGTTTATTTACCTTTTAGATGATCTAAAGTAAGGTTGGGAAGACAGGCATAATAACCAACGTTGTCGTATTATTAAGGTATTTGGAAACAGACCTTTAGCAAGCCTTGATGGAGTTCGTATCCTAAATGGAAGTAGAGCTGAGACCATGCTTTTTTACACGCAAGTTAATCTAAGTATTATCAGCTTTAAGTACATTAATCAAAGGTTAAATGAAACCCGATTAAAATATCTATTGTAATATATATTATAGGATGGGACTGTACCCAGTCGTAGAGGAAGTAGCGAAGACACTGGAAACTGTAGACGGGTTCCGCTTGAGGCAGTTATGTGATGTAAAACGCCAACTAGAACAAGATCGCGACACCCGGAAAGCACTATATAAGAAATACCATAGAGCTTTCAATATTTTGGACGGGACTGATACTGCCCTTATGGCAACCAGCATGGGACTAGGGACGGCAGGTGTTGGGTTGTTGGCCACCATCGTGGCCGCACCTATAGTGCTAGGCATTGAAATAACAGCTGGGGTTGTAGGGGTGGCAGGATTGGTGTTTAAGTTTGCATCCCGCAGACTGCATCGTAAGGCATTGAAACACGACGAGATCAGGGTTCTAGCCGAAGCAAAGCTGAACACGGTAAGTGAGCGTATTTCGGCAGCACTCACCGACAGTAAGATCTCGGAGGAGGAATTTCGTTCAATACTCTCTGAACTCTACAAGTACCGTAAGATGAAACAAGAAATCAGGTCCAAGTCTCGTAAGTCTGCTATCAGTGAAGATGGGAAAAAAAGTACATGGAACAGGGGGTACGAAAAGCCCAGCAAGCCTTCATTACAAACACCAAAGAGATCATAGGCGATTCACATTAAACTGTTTCATCGAGGTCAACGCGACATAGTGTCAAGTGCTAGTTCGCGGCCAAAGCGACACTATTGTGTCACGTGGGGTCGGGAAGTTAACTGGGGGTTCAAAAGTAGTGTATACAATGGGGGCGAAATAAAGCTTTACAGAGGCTTTTGTTGGACTTGATCTCGGACTGTCATTATATCTACTACTCATTATGATGCAACAAATCTGAAAGATCTGTTCTCCTGCGTGAACGCTCATCTCATAGTGAACTACCTGAGGGAAGTTGATCTGTATCATAAATTGTAACTGTCAAATGTAACTATCATAAATTGTAACTGTCAAATGTCACTAACAAATTGCCTGTCTTTAAATTTGGTGCTTTGACTTTTTCTGCTTTTAAATGACAATGTAATGAATACATGTTTTTGAAATGAAACTCATTCCGAGTATGTACCTACAATGTTTATTAATGCAAACTTGTTCTCGTCACTTTATGGCTGGAATAATGCCGATGTGGCGCAAAACCCAACTCAACTGAACTCAACTATTGTTAATCACAAGGAGATAAATGATTTTATTACACACCGGTGGGTGAGAAACCCAGGTGAGAAAACTTTTATCAAACATATGTGTGTGATCGATTTCTAATCCCATGATTGGCTACTCCATGGTAATGACTTAGGGTCAGGTTATAACGGAATACTTTCCTGATTAAAATTCATTGATACGTTTCTCGTGCTTTAATCGAATGCAGACCTGTCACTTGGCCAAACACAGAAAATATCTGTATAGCTGTCGCCTATCTTATATGTGCGATTGTCTTGTAAGTAAAAAGAAACTTCACATTCTTTCTTCAGGGCACTATAAAATTGTTAATATTTCATTGTTGAGATCTGTGTGATGTACTTGATACACTGACAGTGCCATAATCAGTTCCATTAGGCTACACCGCCGTTCCAAAACATTGGTATACAGAATGTCAAGTCACAAGAATAAAAATGCGATATTTCTCAGTTCAATATCGTGTATGGCCGCCCCACGCAGTCACCACTGACAAACACCGTCTCCTCATCGACTGCCTGATGCTTGTGAACACGTAGTTGGGAATTCTGCGCCCCTGCTCTTGCAAAGGCTGCGCCAAGTTCCTGCAAATTCTGAGGTTGGTTCCTAAGACCACGAAGCCTTCCCCCAAGTGCATCCCAAACTTGCTCTATTGGATTAAGGTCAGGGGACCTCGATGGTCAGTCCATGACGTTGATTCCAGCGTTTTGAAGGAAATTTCGTGTCAACATCGCGATATGCGGCCGAGCATTATCATGCTGGAACTGTAGACCTGGGCCATGAGCCGCCATGAAAGGAACGAGTTCAGGGGTGAGCACCTGGTCGCGGTAAGCAGTAGCTGTGAGGTTTCCACGGATGACCAGAAGTCGGGAACGGTTGTTCCCACAGAAAGCACCCCACACCATGCAACTTCCCCCCAGAATCTGTCGACTTCCTGTACACAACATTGGGCATACCGTTCACGACGTCGTCTCCAGACTCTATGTATGCCGTCCGCGAATCTGAGTGTAAACCTGGATTCATCGCTAAAGACGACTCGATTCCAGTCTCTCTGGGTCCATCGGGGGTGACGTTGGGCCCACAGCAGACGTTGACGTTGATGAAACGGCGTCAGTATTGGCCCACGATATGGACGTCGAGAAGGGAGATTGGCAGCCCGCAACCGATTTCGAATGGTTTTGTGAGGACAGCCGACCTCTAAACATCTCAGCCCTGGTTCATGTAGCCGGCAGAAATCTGTGACGTAGGTGACGTAGGACGATTTGACGGTCTTCTGCTCGTGACATCACACGTGGACGACCAGACCTTGGGCGATCAGAAGTGGTGCCAGTTTATTGTAGACGACCTCGCAAGTCATACACAGTACGACGGCTGCATCCGATTGCTCTTGCAACGTCAATAACTGATCTTCCTGCTTGCAACATGCCAACGGCACGTTCACGTTGCACATTTGACAATCGTGGCATTTCAAGTACCGTTAGAACTTATTAAGAAAACTTCGATGTGAAGATCACGTGATCGACTGCATGTGCAAAACCTGATTTGGCACTAACGTCATTTGCACGACGAATGGATGGGTTTGAGTGGGTTTTGCTAACGTTTTTCTAGAGTCGATAGATAGGAATCCCATTTCGGATACATAGATGTATCATCAGAGAAAAATTATTCATTATTTTTCAAATTACATTTTGTGAAGTTTCTTTTTTGACTCAGTATATATTCCTGAAATAAATGCAGACATTGAACTTTTGATCGGCAACAACGTTGCAGATGCATATTCTCCCATGGAGGTGATAGCGGGACCACAGAATACACCACATGCTACAAAGACAAGACTTGGATGGGCTGTTTGGAACCTCACTCGTCCAGGTAACCCTTCCTGTAGTGAAGCTCAAGAATGCATGATGACCAGAACAGAAGTGACTGCACTACAAGAACTTGAAAGCTTAAATGAATTGATTAGAATGGTGAGACAATCTTCCAACGTAGACTTCCCCGAGGGATTAATTGATGATGAAACACATTACTCTCAAGAGGACAAACTTTTCATGAAGAAAATTGATCACTCAATAACACTTCAGGATGGACATTACAGTATTGCCTTACCATTCAGGAATTCGGAAGTTGTTTTCCCAAACAACTATAATTTAGCTCAGCGCCTCCTGCTGAGATTGAAGAAAAGATTGGAAGCTGATGATAAGTTCAAGAAAGAATATACCGATTTTTATGGAAGATCTTTTTGTAAATAAATGAATGAAAACTATGCAGTCCGTAATACGTTATGACTAAGTTATGTAGTGTTGTAAACATTTGACATTTTTGATGTATGTGAATCTAAATTAGTTTTGTTTATTGTTACAGTCAATCACATCCCAAGTCAACTCAATACAAGCAATGTTCTAAGAATAAATATTGACGTCGCTCTCTCATAATCATCGTTCGTTCGTTTGTTAGTTATAATACCGGGGATAGTAATGTACGAAGCGCCGTGAGCAGGCAATGTGCCTGGATATGAGCGCCATATAAGCGGACTATTACTACTATTACATGCAGGGTGTAAACAAATACAGTCAAATGTCATCTTCGCAACACCGAACATCAGTGACATCCTTAGTGGCAGTTCCAAGCGCCGGGAAACCAAGCAAAGAAGAAATCAAAACTATCCTCCGATGACGACTGTATTCAAATTGAATGAACGTCACCTAGCACGTGTTCGGAAAGATAATAATGACGTGTCACTGTGAAATTAATTTCACTTGAGAGAGAACATTTACAGTTGCAAAGTCATGATTTTTGAGTGATTAATAAATGTCTCTGAATTATTTTGTTTACATCATCGTTGTTGCCTTAAAAATGCACAAATATGACCGATACGCTTTTGTTCTAGGGTTACACAATGCATGTGTAGTAAGTAGTCTGCCGGGTGACGTCACTCATTCATGACGTGTCATGTATCAATGCGTCACTACAAACAGAGAAAGGGCAAAATATACATCGATTTGATCCACAAGTGGTGAGATTTTAGGTGTGTAAGAAACAGATTAGTATACTCGTGTCTGTCAGATACCATTTATCTTTCAACTTATTGAATATTGCTAAAAGTGGCGTAAAAACTAAACTCACTCATCACTTCCTTAGTACAGTACACATGATAATACCTTTCCAGGTTGAGTATTATCCAGGTTGAGAACCCACACTCCCAGCGTGAGGCACCTTATCGCAAGCACACAGCCATCAAACCCTCTCGGTTTCCACCAAAATGCCATCGTCACTTGAAACCTGCCCACTGTCAAAGGTGCATCTATGTATTGAGAATATCATTGATAGCAGTCTGGGTGTTATTCTTTTATAAACTGATGCCAAGTTGATCACTACTAGATGAATCCCTATGTTACTCCTTACATCAGGCTCGCCTAAAACGTGCTTGCCTGTAAATCGTGATGAGCTCATCACTCATTATCTCAGATCTGAGCATGGTCAATCAGGGATTGTGGTCTCATAGCGTAAGCAATGCCTACAGCATCATTTGGAAAATAGCATCCTTTGGAGGTGGAAATTAGGTTTATGTCTGAGAGAATGTCCCGTCGAACAGGATCAAGTTGATCAGTATCAGTAGGAGTGAGTGAGTGAGTGAGGGAGTTCACGGGTCGGAGGTGAGATGAGGTGATCACCGTGTACCTGCTTCTGATAATCCCGACTTCCGTGATATTGCTGGAATTTTGCGACGCATCACTCACCCACTCACTCACTCACTCACTCAAAACCCCACTCACTAAATCACAAAAATATTAATCTGGATATACTTGTCGAGAGTTTTTCAAAATCACATGCACCCTAGTGTCACGCTATGATATTAAGGCAGACATAGCTTTGAATTTGAACACAGTGAGTGAGTGGGTATGGTATCATTTTTGCAATATTCCAGCAATATCCCGGTGTAGAAGTCTGCAATATTTACAGTAAATGGTGATGTAACACACGTCTACCCAGTGTAACATATTATTAAACAAATTATTCATTTATGCAAGGAAGACGTGGTAGGTTCATGGAAATGTAACACACGTATATGTAGTGTAGCATATGTATCAATCTGCAATATGTAGTACGTAACATATTAGTTGTTGGGAGTGTGTGTAACACGTTAACTCAATGTAACACATAAGTTGTTGGGAGTTTGTGTAACACGTTAACTCCATGTAACATATAAGTTATTGGGAGTTTGTGTAACACGTTAACTCCATGTAACACATAAGTTGTTGGGAGTTCGTGTAACACGTTAACTCCATGTAGCACATAAGTTGTTGGGAGTTTGTGTAACACGTTAACTCCATGTAACACATAAGTTGTTGGGAGTTTGTGTAACACATAAGTTGTTGGGAGTTTGTTAACTCAATGTACCATATAAGTTATTGGGAGTTTGTGTAACACGTTAACTCCATGTAACACATAAGTTGTTGGGAGTTTGTGTAACACGTTAACGCCATGTAACATATAAGTTATTTGGAGTTTGTGTAACACGTTAACTCCATGTAACACATAAGTTATTGGGTGTTTGTGTAACACGTTAACACGCTAACTCCATGTACCATATAAGTTATTGGGAGTTTGTGTAACACGTTAACTCCATGTAACACATAAGTTGTTGGGAGTTTGTGTAACACGTTAACTCAATGTACCATATAAGTTATTGGGAGTTTGTGTAACACGTTAACTCCATGTAACACATAAGTTGTTGGGAGTTCGTGTAACACGTTAACTCCATGTAGCACATAAGTTGTTGGGTGTTTGTGTAACACGTTAACACGCTAACTCCATGTACCATATAAGTTATTGGGAGTTTGTGTAACACGTTAACTCCATGTAACACATAAGTTATTGGGAGTTTGTGTAACACGTTAACTCCAAGTAACACATAAGTTGTTGTGAGTTTGTGTTACACGTTAACTCAATGTAACACATAAGTTATTGGGTGTTTGTGTAACACGTTAACTCCATGTAACACATAAGTTGTTGGGAGTTTGTGTAACACGTTAACTCCATGTAACACATAAGTTATTGGGAGTTTGTGTAACACCTTAACTCCATGTAACACATAAGTTATTGGGTGTTTGTGTAACACGTTAACTCCATGTAACACATAAGTTGTTGGGAGTTTGTGTAACACGTTAACTCCATGTAACACATAAGTTTGTGGGAGTTTGTGTAACACGTTAACTCCATGTAACACATAAGTTATTGGGAGTTCGTGTAACACGTTAACTCCATGTAGCACATAAGTTGTTGGGTGTTTGTGTAACACGTTAACACGCTAACTCCATGTACCATATAAGTTATTGGGAGTTTGTGTAACACGTTAACGCCATGTAACACATAAGTTGTTGGGAGTTTGTGTAACACGTTAACTCCATGTAACACATAAGTTGTTGGGTGTTTGTGTAACACGTTAACTCCTCGTAACAAATAATTATTGGGAGTTTGTGTAACACGTTAACGCCATGTAACACATAAGTTGTTGGGAGTTTGTGTAACATCGTTAACTCCATGTAACACATAAGTTGTTGGGAGTTTGTGTAACACGTTAACGCCATGTAACACATAAGTTGTTGGGAGTTTGTGTAACACGTTAAGTCCATGTAACACATAAGTTGTTGGGAGTTTGTGTAACACGTTAACGCCATGTAACACATAAGTTGTTGGGAGTTTGTGTAACACGCTAACTCCATGTAACACATAAGTTGTTGGGAGTTTGTGTAACACGTTAACTCCATGCAAAACATAAGTTGTTTAGATATGTGTAGGATTCTCCGTGCAATACAAGACAAATCTTTTTAATAACAACTTTATTTTTGAAAACGTTGTGGGGCTAAATATAGTCCCTTCTTCAGGTCCTTGTTGACCTCGGCACTCATCTTCTTATGTTGATTGACTTAAGAAGTGTTCTCTTGCGCCAATTACTGATGTTGGAGGCCAGGATTTCAGTGTGTTACCAGTTGACAGAGTGATTTGGATTTTTAACAATGTGTTCTGAGAGGGCAGATTTGAGAACATTTTTTTAAACAGGTGCCAGTGATGAAGCGAATCAACAAGATTGCATTGTTAGACTATCACAAAGACATACAACAAGGTAATTGGCTACCAATTATCACATTCCGCTTTGCCTGTGTCGATTTAGGAGGGCATATACTTTACTATGGCCTCTATATTTGGCTATAGTTGCTGCTGTATCGCCGTTCTTGTTCTTGGTGTTAATATCCACAAAGTTGCCAGAAAGGATGTACCTTACCATCTTTATCTCTCCATGATAACTGGCGGTGTGCAGGATGTTGTTACCATTACGATCAAGCATTGTCACATCACCTCCCATATTCACAAGGAAGGCAAACACGTATATTTGTCCCCGACTTACTGCCACCATTATTGGTGTCATCCAGTGTGCCCCCCCCTACTGTTGACGTCAGTTATGTTGCGTGAGAGGATGTAATCTACTATCCCCACCTGTCCTTCTGTGCAGGCGAAAAACAGGATGTTATCACCATTTGAATCGTGAAGGGAAGTATCAGCACCTTTACGCACGAGAAAGTCAAACACACCTATATGACTCTTGCATGCTGCCATCATAAGTGGTGTCCTCCCCTTGTCTCCTCTACTGTTGATATCTGTAATGTTCTGTGAGATAATATACTTCACCATCTCAAATTGGCTTAGGTAACAGGCCACATGTAGGATATTGTTAAGATGAACATTAACTTTTTGACACATCACCTCCTTCGCTTACAATCAAGTCGAACGCGTGTCTGCGTCCACAAGCTGCTGCCATCATCGCTGGTGTCCTTTGATATATCCCTCTACTGTTGACGTCCGTTATGTTGTGGGAGAGGATGTACTTCACTATGTCCACATCTCCTCCACAACAGGCCAGATGTAAAATGTTGTTTCCATCAGCATCAATTTCCGACACGTTACCTCCTGCGCATACGCATGTCTCAAACAATTCTCTGTTCCCCATCCACGCTGCCGTCATCAATCGGGATCTACCATGATATCCTCTGCTGTGGCCTTCCACAATGTTCAGTGAGATGATATATTTGGCCATCTCTGTATGTCCACCTCTACAGGCGATTTCAAGGATGTTGTCACCGGCCTCATCCCTCAATGTCGACTTAGCTCCCTCTTCTAGAAGGAACTTAAAGACCTCGCAGTTCCCTCGGAATGATGCTGTCATCATTGGTGTTCTCCCATAATGTCCTCTACTGTTCATGTCCACTATGGCAAGTGACACGATGTATTTCACTATTCCAGCATGTCCTCCGAAGCAGGCCATTTGAAGAATGTTGTTACCGGTGCTATCAACAAGCGACAAATTACATCCGTTCCTAACAAGAAAGTCAAACACATCCTTGTGTCCCCCATGTGCCGCCAACATTGCCGGGGTCATTCCATGTTTCTTCTCTCTGCTGTTGATATCAACGTGACTATCAGTCACGATCTGTTGCACTCGGAAAAGGTCGCCGTCCCTGCTGGCTTCATGGAGTAGATTGTCTCCAGGCTTGTGATCTTTGCGTTTTGGGGAACTCGAATGATGGAGCTTCTCCTCATCTGTAAACGTTATGTTATGTTAGACTGTAACATAATTGCAGCTTCGAGGTACTAACTGGGTTTTTTACGAGTGTAGGCTTTAAAAACATATTGTTTGGGTGTTTTTGTCAGTTTGTTTTTCTACAATTGCCTGTCCTAAGACCATAATTTCTCATCCTCGACTTTCAGTAAAACACGTTGTTAAATTGCCTGATTTGATTTGCGAAAATTGATATTCAAGGTGCGTTTCTCTTAAGGTTTCATGATGGACTAAAATTCGACAGGGGTGTTTCTTTGGAAACTCAGAACGTACCCCTAGTATACTCTGTTTGAAGTACATAAAACATTATGGAGGGATCCGCATGAGACATGGTTTCATGACATAACGGGATTGGTTATTAATCGGGAGTATTCGTTTTAATGAATGGCTGCCAAAGTTATCCTTTAAACTAGGACTGTCACAGCCATATCCGAAAAATGTTTACAAACATTATCAATAATTATCCAAGAAAGTAGGAATTAACTTTTTACTCACCCGTTGAAGATATCACTGTTTAACAATTTAACAATGTTATTACACATTGTGTAATAACATCACGTGGTGCCGTACGTATGACGTAAAACTGGTTTATAGTTATGGCGTCACAATGCTTATACCTCTGTCCCAATAGTAGTAGACCTTGCTTGACTCGCGGAAAGCTGAGAGTCATCGCACTCGTTGAATTCTTAGGAAATAAGTACTTTGCTCGATATTATTTTGCTAATGTTGGGTGAGTAATAAATAAAATACTAAACAATGTCCAGTGTAATACCTTATTTATGAAACTCGTGAATAGAAAGCGAGTTAGATACCAAACCATTCACTCGTTTCATAAATATGGTATTACACTGGACATCGTTTAGTATTCTTTATGCATACCTTATCTTTCATGATGTATTCACTTCTATACGTGATTCCATGTCATAATTACATTATTGAACAATCTCATCTTTCCAAAACATAAAATAGACCCTAGACACCATATGGAAAGCATATTGGAAATCAGTTACCTTTTACATATACAGCTTTCCCAGACCGACTCTGTAAACATCTGGAACCGAGGCTGCAGGACATGGCTGCGCATGGACCAGGGGGTATCTGTAACAAAAGCAAACAGCAACCGCCTGTGAGAATCCGTGGACCTATCGCCCAATGCAGGTTTCCAGAGGCGATATCACTTGTAGAAAAATGTTGCTGTCAGAAGGGGCGTTTTATCCACTTCACCCACTCACTCACTTTAGTAGGATTGATTTTACATTTTTAATAAAAGTATGCATGAATTTTCAGTTAACAAATATTTTTCTATATGCAGTTTCTGTATTGGTAAATGAGCGGCCAAGTCTTTGGCTCTTTACGCTGAAAGTTCTGGTCCATTCCAAGTTCATTTCTATACAAAAATAAATTAGCCTGTGGGCAAAACAACTTGTTTTGTGATTTTGTGCTTTTTTATCTAATATCGTGTATCAATATTGGTTGCCCTTACTATTCAGTTGACTTCACTTACATTTTGATATGTAATTGGAGTTTCATTGACCCATTGGTCTAACCATTGGTCTAACCCCTTGGTGTAATAACGTTTATTTAAGAAATTGGTGAGACTACCGAGTGTGCTGTATCCCTGAAGGTAAAAGTGAAACATGTTGGAGAAGATTCGTGTCGTGTAATTGTTTCAGAAATTACTTCTTATATATTTCTTATATCTTATATGGATCACAGACTGTGTGAAGAAAGATTGTATTTACCTGATGTTGTTTATAGACCAAGAGAGAAATATTTTCTTGAGTTACGAATGTTTCTTAGACGGTTAGATAGGACTAAAGTATTCTACTTACATCCGAATGTTTCTTCTCCAGAACAGAGAATCCTTCATCCTCCTCAAATCGTTGCGATTCACCAAGTCGGAGACTACAAGTTAACGTTTCGTAATTGTATTCGAATCGTAAACAGCCGCCAGTTTCTCTACATTTTAATTGACACAGCCTGATGCCAATGTTCTTGATAGACACAGAACTATCCTTCTCTGCCGTCTGGCTATCACATTGTTTCGTGATGGACTTAAACAGTCCATAAACAGTGTGAACAACTGCAGAGAGCAGGATAATATTCCGGAGGCCAATGGAACATAATGAAATCATTTTCAAAACTCTACGAAGGATCACAGGCTACCTCGACCATACACAGCTGCGGTAAAATGCACAACTGCTGATTGTCATTGACATACACGCCTCCTATCCTGTGTCATGTGACACACTACGTTATCACGGAGCAGTAGAAATGCCAGATCAATATGCCAATGAGCTTTCGGGGACAAGGAAAGATCATGCCATCTCACTTTCACTGAGAAAACAACAGGTGAAATGCTGATTTTTTTCTCATAGTGATTGACTTTAGCTTTACGCCGCTTTTAGGAATATTCCAGTAATATCACCGGCCGGGAAGGCGGGGGACACCAGGAATGGGTTTCACATATTATACCCATGTGGGGAATAGAACTCGGGTCCTCGGCGTGACGAGCGAACGCTTTAACCACTAGGCTACCCCACCTCCCCTACTGTCTCATAGAAAATAGACAGACGTACAAAAGAAAGAAAAAAAATTGGTGCTTTGTATTTACACACACACACACACACACACACACACACACACACACACACACACACACACACACACACACACACGAAATTAAAAACAACAACAACAAAAAACAACTAACAACAAACAAAACCGATGAGGTCGTAAATATTTTGAAAAGCGTTTTGATTATGACTGACCAGCACCAGGACTCTCTGTGTCAAATTCAAACAAAAGTTCATGTGCAGGTGTCCACGACTGACTATCAATATCAGCGCATCTTTGTCTAAATGATAACACAATAACCCACACTTTGCCAAAAGCCATAACTATAAAGTAAGTTATTGACATTAAATGCCCAACTTTCAATTCGCTTCTCAGCTAGATCACACTGATATCGTAAACATTACTGAAGGTCCGATCCGATATTGAATACTTTTCATATGTTTCATGGAGTATTAAGAGTGTGTTTACAGATGATTTATCCTATTAATCCCCATGCACATGAACATATTCAGATTTATCCGGAAAATAAAATGCGACTCCTTTTGACATTTATTGCTTGGTCTACTTGAGAGATAGTATGATGTGAGAGATAGTATGATGTAGGGATGTATTAGTTGTTTTGAAGGTATTCCAGGTTCCGCCATGTTTGAAAAACCAAAATGGCTGAGGGTTGGAGATTTTCAGCAAAGTCAGTGTTAACTTTTTGAAACTGTGTATGTTATGTGGTAATTTTTTGCATGTACATAATCTCTTATGTGCAGGACCGCCTCCGTGGTATAGTGGTTAGAGCGTCCGCCCGGAGAGCGGAAGGTCACAGGTTCGATCCCCGACTGCGTCATACCAAAAGACGTTAAAATATGGTTTTTGTTGGTCCCTGCCTGGCGCTCGGCATAAATGGGTACAACAAAGACTGGTCTACTGATAATATATATGATGTGTTGCCCAATAGTCTACTGATAATATATATGTTGTGTTGTCCAAAGGTCTACTGATAATACACGTGATGTGTTGCCCAATAGTCTACTGATAATATATATGATGTGTTGCCAAAAAGGTCTACTAATAATATACATCATGTGTTGCCCAACAGTCTACTGATAATACATATGATGTATTGCCCAAAGTTGTACTGGTGATATAAATGATACATTGAATAATGTATAATGATTATATCATGTGTTGCCCAAAGGTCTACTGATAAGGTCTGCTGTTAATATATATAATGTGTTGCCCAATGGTCTGTAAATATAACAGATAGGATGTGTTGCCCAATGGGCTGTGATTATAGCAGATAGGATGTTCCCGGTGGTCAACACAATACATTCTGTTCATCATAAACACATCTTGATATCTAGAAAGAAACTACTAAAAACTGTCGGTACCTTTTCACTTCAAGTGCATCTGCTGATGAACAGTATATCCGCCTTTACATTTTAGTACCTTCTCACAGATACTGCATCTGAATCCTGAAAAAGTAAAGGAAGAACATGTATCTGCTGACATGGAAATACAGGTGTCTTCAGTTCTCATTTGCTGAATTTACTGTGTAAGTAGTATATACAGTGTACGTTTTCATGGACCATATGGGATCGGTGGCACGTTTTCTGCTGTCTCCCTCGTATATACAGTGTACGTTTTCATGGACCATATGGGATCGGTGGCACGTTTTCTGCTGTCTCCCTCGTATTCTCCCGGCTGGTACAAGTACCTAACGCTGACACGGTCCGGTAACGTTTTCTCCGCTTTATCGCGCGTTGTGCCGCCGCCGGTGACGCATCGACGGATTTAATGTTAATGACTTCGACGTGTCTTTTGCCCACGAGTATGGTGACTTCGTTGTTGATGGCATCCACCACTCAAGGTACCACACGACCCATTCAGTGTTTCTGTTTCCGGGATTCATAAAATCCCGCGAGTACTGATGCGAGAACAGACGTTCAGCTAGTGTGCGATTGCTCCCGCCACATCTCATCTCACTCGTACTTTGTGCTTGGCCAGCAGCTGCAACACGGCTCCCATGAACTCGCGGACGGGATCGACTTGCAGTACGTCAAGCCATGTCAAGCGACTGCGTTTGTAGATGCGTTCCAAGGCTTTGGCGACTTCATTCGAATCTTTGCTCGTCTCGACGTCTCTACTTCATATAGTTGGGATCCCAGCGTCTGGCTGTGGAAACTAGTATGGGTGTCTCTGTCTTCTCGTCGACCAGTGTGCTGTGATTCCAGGTCTTGTGGACGACCTTCCAGAGAAACACGGCAACTAGCGAAAGGTACACCAACCTTTGGGCCGATTCTACCATCTGCCGCACCTGCCCGATATCCAGACGGGTCTCTTCTTGTTCCTTCGCAACGCTTTCTATTTCCTCCCGTAGTTCTTCGTCCGCGTCTTTGTCTTGCCTAGACAACATATTGACCAACAAATTCGTGGTTTGTTCCGCACAGGCTGACAACATCATCGCGGTTTGTTCTACATGAAGTCCTGGACAGTAGGCGAAGTCGACGGTTCTGCAGCAGGCAATACAGTTGTGCTGGAGGTAGACGTCAGATTTGGAGCTATCTCGCCGGCGGGCAAGAGTGTGTTGGTGGACGGTTCTGCGGTTGGCAATACGGATGTGCTGGAGTTCGGATTTGTAGCTGGGGAGGAAGAAATGGGCTTTGTAGCTATTTGCATATCTTCTTCTGTATTCCATATTTTCCGTAGTCATTGGAACCGATTCCAAATTGTTGTTTCGTTTCTTGTGCAGAGATTTTTCCACGCATCTAGGCACGGCAAACTAGGTACAAACTATGTGCGAACTAGGCAGAACCTAGGCAGAACCTAGGCTTACTAGGCACGTCTTTCTTTGAGATAAAGTATCCACTCTCGAGCTTTTGATGTCGTCGTCAAACGGTGAGTGTCGGTCAACAGAAAATATTGGACAACGATTGGACAACGAATAAGACGACATTGACGGAGAGAACAGCTCGAACGCGGCGTGTGGTGGGACAGCACTCCAAATCTGACGTCTACCTCCAGCACAACCGTATTGCCTGCTGCAGAACCGTCGACTTCGCCTACCGTCCAGGACATCTACAACGATCTTGTCAGCCTGTGCGGAACAAACCACGAATTTGTTGGTCGATATGTTGTCTAGGCAAGACAAAGACGCGGACGAAGAACTACGGGAGGAAATAGAAAGCATTGCGGAGGAACAAAAAGGGACGCGTCTGGATATCGGGCAGGTGCGGCAGATGGTAGAATCGGCCCAAAGGTTGGTGTACCTTTCGCTAGTTGCCGTGTTTCTCTGGAAGGTCGTCCACAAGACCTGGAATCACAGCACACTGGTCGACGAGAAGACAGAGACACCCATACTAGTTTCCGAAGCCAGACGCTGGGATCCCAACTATATGGAGTAGAAACGTCGAGACGAGCAAATATTCGAATGAAGTCGCCAAAGCCTAGGAACGCATCTACAAACGCAGTCGCTTGACATGGCTTGACGTATTGCAAGTCGATCCCGTCCACGAGTTCACGGGGAGCCGTGTTGCAGCTGCTGGCCAAGCACAAAGTACGAGTGAGACGGGGTGTGGCGGGAGCTCACCGTAGCCAAGCCATAGTCGTGATATTCAATCGCACACTAGCTGAACGTCTGTTCTCGCATCAGTACTCGCGGGATTTGATGGATCCCGGAAACAGAAACACTGAATGGGTCGTGTGGTACCTCGAGTGGTGGATGCCATCAACAACAAAGTCACCAGACTCGTGGGCAAAAGACCCGTCGAAGCCATTAACATTAAATCCGCTGATTCGTCAACGGCGGCAGCACGACGTCGCGATAAAGCGGAGAAAACATTACCGGACCGTGTCAGCGTTAGGTACTTGTACCAGCCGGGAGAATACGAGGGAGACAGCAGAAAACGCACCACCAATCCCATATGGTCCATGAAAACGTACAATTTAGACCTGGTCAACATCAAAGACGGCAAACCGAACTTGTACTACTTGAAATGCCGAGAGCATTTGTCAGAGAGGAGTTGATGATCGTACCTCGCGAAACAGTCCCTTACAGATCATCCACTGCTGAATAATTGTCAAGCATCTCCTATCTGACATGCACATCAAACAGTAGTATTAAGCAATAGCCGTACGGATTAGGTCCATCTCAAGGGCTCAGATTTGATTTGAAATTGAATAGGACCTTGATAACTTATATCTCATACTGCTATTGACAATGTGCTTGCAGCTACTAACTAGTGGGGGGTTGTTAATGAATTGTTAATTGATGTGTGCAAGGTGAAATATGTCCAGACCAAAACCAACTGAGTTATAAACATAATGTTCATTGGCGCTTTACTATGTACTTTTTAGAACTTTTTAAGCTGCATATTTCTAACTATGCATTGCACGTATTAAACAGTGTTTATTTGGAAAGTTCTTTGGAATGTCAGTGTACATTTTTAAAAATTACATTAACTTGATTTTTTTTTCAAATGAGGTTTTCCTTAAAATTTTAACCTGTGTAAGATTAGAATTGAGAACGATTAAAATTTACTTACTTACACATCTAAATGTTTTGTTGTGCGGACAAAGGCCTCTGCTTTCCCACTTCTTTGTCTTCTAGGTGAACAAACCCTCTTGTTCGTCCAAAACCGCCAAACTGCTTCTGAAAGGAGATTTGTATAAGTGGAAAATATTTCCAGTTGGAAGTTACAAAAATAGTGATTGTGTAATTTGTATGTAATTTTCTGATTCATGGGATGTCAATTATTTGGATAATTTTATGTACATCATTTACTGAAGGGTTTGGATTACACATACCTGTTGCAGGTCAGGATCAGTTAGTCAGCTTCAGTTTTTCCAACACTGCCCAAATGGAATGCTGGAAATGTAGAAATTTAGGGAAAAATCAGGAACTTTCTATGTGATATTGTACTCTTGATAACAACAAGGCATGAAAATAGAAGAATAAATACAAATATCAAAAGCAATTTTCAATAACAAACTTTAAAATAGAACTTCCAATCATTGGATTTCTTGCAATAATATTAGAATACTTCTAAATACTACAAAGCATACAATATATACATACAAAATATATACAAAACATAACAAATATATACAAAACATAAAAAAAATATACAAAATGATTTATTTACATTTCTTTGTAGCCTATGTAGATACCTCTGGGATCTGGAAACCTCCTACGTATAGCCAAAACCACACACGAGAGAAACTCCACGTCTGTTTCCATGATCTAAACGTCCAAACCTTTGTAACGTAAATTGTCTGTAGGCATGGTGTCTGTAGGCTGTATTGTTCCGTTCTTGATCGTGGACGAAGAAGTCGTTGTACTGTGCCATGGCTATATCAAGCACTGCAGGTGAAATTACAGTGTAAAAGTTTGGCCCATCCACTACACACTGGGACGAGCCAGTCTGCCAGCAGCACTTGCCCTCTTGCGCTGATGGCATGGGCCTACAGTTGCCACACCTGCACCATCTTGGTAGGTCGTATCCCGAAACAACAGTTCTGTCACAATAGTCCGCAGTTCCGTGACATCTAATGAAGCAGCCAATTCCTGAACATAGAGATATATAATTAGAGTCAAGCTAAAATAACCAAAACAAGAGTTCAAGAATCCATTTTAACACATCTTTTAGACAAACAATACTTCATATGCAAGTCAATGCTAAAAATAACACACCTTGACTGCCTGATGGTGTGTCGATGGGCCTTTGGGTGAACATGGACAACATGTTGTAAGTCTTGTTGGTGCAGATCCCAGTTCCTTATCTGTGCTGTCATTCTGTGAACGTGTGAATTAGAATTTCTTAGCTTATCCTGATAAGTGCAACACAAAGGGGCGCTACTTCACCACTGGTCACAATTTTTTTGATGAGATAAAAGCTAATAATAAAATATACTTAAATATTACTAATTAGCAAAGATGAAATGAGAATAAACATTCATTTCAAAAACATTACCTGCACTTGAACTTGGTCAACCTCGAGCATTCTGCGCACCCGAGTATCAGCTGCAGCCTTCCTCTACCTCTTTTGGTTGGGTTTTGGCAGAAGAGGGTGGGATCAATGTCACCATCCATGTCCTGAAATCATATTTACATTTGTGAGAAAGATAAAATAATAACATGCTTCCATAAGAAACTATATTTACATAAACCGTGCTGAGAATCTGCTGAGATTGTCAGCAAGTGTAATACTGTAGCAATCAAACGTTGCAAGATTTTTTTGTAAAACAAATATTCAGAAACTATATTTTATAGTAAAAACCAAAAAAGATATTTCAAATACTATTTTGTCATTGTTGTCAACGAATTTCTAATCTTCAACTGACATGATGCTTTACGTTTTGGTGACATTATACGAAGATCAAATTTGTGTGTCTGCATAATCTTGCGTAATCATTTAGTGAAGACAAATATATATATAAATATTAAAATATATGCAAGTAACAACATATAACGTACGTCTCGTGCCATGCTGAGGACTTCGCGATCAGCAAAATCACTCAAGTCCACGTCGATCATCTTTGGTTTCGGAGGCTTGCATTCTGGCTTGTTGATGCATGCCACCATCCATCCACAAGAACCCAAACTCGTGCACGGTTTCCCGGCGGCATGACACGGACACGATCCTCTCTTCGATACACGGGTACACGTGTTTTTGCAGTTGCATACGATGTCCTGTAAACTAGCCATGTTGACTGTCGTCCATGTTTGTGGTCTGGGGCGGTAAGGGTGTAACGAACCAATCAGCGTTCAGATAACAGAAAGGGGGTTCCCAGTCGCGACGGGGTGGTCGGATGCCCAGTCCTTGTGTCTGTCACGGTCGAGAGAGCAGACACTGCCCACCCTGCAGCCGATCGCAGCAATTAACACGTTGGCTCGAAACAAGAATCGCTCTGCATCAGTGGCCCTTTAATTCCCTGATGTATGTACCGGATTGACAATTGTTTGAATGACATTATACTAAACTTCCTAAATGCTTATACCCTTTCACATTCTAAAACAAACATAATTAATCCGATTTTTCCCTCAAATTTCACTTTTTGACGTTTACGATTTTTCATTACTACAGTAAAAATTGTTACTCATCGTAGAATATCATCCATCTATTTAGATTTTCAAAATTCCCCATGATATGAAATGACGATAAATAATTGTATTTAATAACAATTAAGATTGTAATAAATGATAAAATTTGATAACTGATGATTGTTCATCTAAGCTTGTAAGACTTCACAGTTATTGTCGTACACACGTGAAACACTTCATGTGTCTTATATATATAACGTATAACAGTATAGTGATTTGGTGTCCCACAATATCAGTTCTTTCCACACACTCAACATCTTGGTTCAACAAAAACATTTTAATATAAAGTTTGACCAATGTACCTTTTTAAATGCTGAGTCAGTTTATCTTTCAAAGTGTTATGATATATATTTATCATTTTTTTTTTTTATTTTTAGATAAAGATATAAAGTGTCTCATCCTCAGTTTGGCAAAGCAGACAACTGAATTGTGGACCTGCCTCATTTATCCCAATCCAGACTAAGTGTGCCTGGTAGTAGTAGTTATTTGCTTTATTTAACGTCGCACGCACAACTAAGATATTTCGGCGACGGGGTAGTACACTTATTAAGAAGTGAGGTGGGAAAAATAGAAGAAATAGAAATTCTGAAAGAGTGGTGTTACTACCAAAAAAAACGAAAAAGAAAAAAAAAAAAACAACAATCAAACAAGAAACTGAGAAGTGTGCCCGGCGCTGGACAAAGGCCATTTTATAGTTGTTGTTCCGTTATCCCACCATTTGTATGTTTAGTATGATTATTGTGTAGTTTGTGTGTATGGCAGCAGAGACATGATACTGCTTCATTTCTCTGCCTATCACATGTATGAGTTGATAGTGAATAAAAAAGAATGTGAAGAAATGAAATGTGTCTTTTGTCTTCTTTGTAGCATCAGTTTGAAGATACAATATATAATTATGCTATTATCCATCGAATGATGCGTCAACAACTATTTGGGGTAACCTTTCTTCTTGTTCATCTAAGCAATCTTGCAAATTACGTACTCTTTCAAATGTAAATCTGCCATTCCTTCCCCAGGCATATTGATTTTGAATTTTAAGACCTCATAATATCCATGAGTATTAAGGGAATTAGCATTGTCAGAATTTCTTACTGTGATATATATATTCCTCTGTCACAGACAAAACTTAATGTCTGCTTTATTGACACATATGTGTCTGCCTGCCTGTCTGCTAATGACACTATGCAATACACAACTTCGATCACTGACCACACGCAATTTGAATTTAACACCTTTCAGCCTATACACCGTACACAAAACGCATTGATTTATGGCTCCAGCGCCCGAGTTCTGTCTCTGTGTTGAAATATTTCTGTCAAAATTAAATCATCTCTTTTCATCTATATCTTTCAGAACAAATGCTTTTACTTTTTTGGAAGGGTAAGAAGGATAAAATTAAAAGAAACGTTTCTACTACCACTGTTGAAAATGGAGGTTTCAATATTATAAAATCCCTAAAGTTGCATGGATTAAAAGACTGTTGTGTGACAATTCTACATGCATAGAAAGTGTTTCACTGTGTATTCCAAATATCCAGAGACTATGGTTTGCTGATGGTGTTTATATTAACAAATGTATGTTATCCATTGTTTCAAATAGGTTCTGGGGGATGTTGTGGAGGCATGGTCTGACTATCTAACAATGTGTTATCAGAATAAAACTAATAGCACAGAGGACCTAAATCAATCACTCTGGCACAATAATAATATTTTGATCGGCGGCAGAACAGTATATCACAGGAACTTGGAAGAAAGGTCATTAACACACTTGACAAATATAGTAAATGACGACGGTAATATACTGCCTTTGGCAGAACTGAATTATGAATATCATATAGATGTTGATTTTCTGACATACCAAGGACATAAAAAAGCAATCATTGAATATATAAAAAAGAGAAATTTTACTTTTAAACATGTGGAAAACAAACTTGCCTGTCCTATTTTACCTTTTAATATCTCCAAAATAGCTAGTAGTAAACATTTTTACAAAACACTATGTCAATTTGTTTTAAACAAATGGCCAATTAAAATGGGAAGAAATATTGGATAGAGACTTACAACAGAAGGAATGGGAAAACATTAATTTGATGGCTAATCAAAGCGTGAATCTAAAATGATTTCTGTACAAGGTAACTCTGAATATTTTGACAACTAATAATCACTTGCATAAGATTGGTTACATTGATTCACAGTTTACAGATTTACAGTGATTGTACCCATTCAAGCAAAATGTGGAAAGAGTTAGCTTAGGGATGTTGGCTGAAGGATACATTGATTTAACTCCAGAAAATATTATTTTGGTTTCAAGGGGAGAAATAATAATCCACGTAATGCCATTTGTCTAATGGTGACAGAAAATATCTACAATATGAGCAGAAAAGGCGGAAAACCCAATGTTAGAATCATCCAAAAAGAAATATTATGTTACTATCAGTCATGCAAATTTATTGGATTTACAAACAATAATCAGTGCAATTTTTTCCTATTTTGGTCCTCTTTCCACACACTTTTTAAGACTTGTGAGTTCAATATTTAATTGTAAACTCCAAAGAGTATACGTTAACGTAAAATGACTTATGCCTTGCAGGTTATAAGATACAGTCAAACCTAAACTAGCCGTTTTTCATATACAACATGAACAATACTATGCATTCCTATAATTTAAACATCTGCTGGAAATAATGGGTTATGTAAAAATGACTTATACCTTGCAGGTTATTGGTACTGTAACCAAGGTTCAACTTGAAATTCTGCAGATATCAGTCTTTTTGATAAATTATTTTTACATTTTACGTTAGGTGTTGCACTCTTTGCGTTAAAGACCTGTTTTTACATTTTGTCTTAATTTTTCCGTTTTGCGTTAAGTTTTTACATATTGGGTGACTTTTTACATATCGTCTTGGGGTTGTAAGGGCCTCATGCTTTGCTTGGAGCTTTCAAAACAATTCATGCATCATTTTCACAGTTGCTGTGTTGAGACGGACTAGTCATACTGCCGGAATGTATCCTTACTCAACATCACATAACCATATTCTGGAACGTCTAATGACATTGTATTCTTCCTCACTTCGACTTTATATGTAGAAATCATCTCTTATTCCACAGTTTCGAGTACACCCATAATCAGATCTTATAGCGAAACACATCCACCCTCTTTAACGCCCAAGCAGGAACTTCTGGAATGAGCTCTTATTCTTTCATCAGGATCTTTACATCTTGTATATCACGATGGATTCCCAACATTATAGCAGACACTCCTACAAATATAAGGGAACTGCGATCCTATTATTACAACAGAATGATTACAACTGTTAGAATAATGGATTCTACACATTATAACATAAGCTCTTACTAGTATAGCAGGTGCCCCCACTGATGACAGGGCTCGCACTAGTATAACAGGTGCCCCCACTGATGGCAGGAGCTCGTACTAGTGTAGAAGTGGCCCCACAGATAACAGGAGCTCCTACAAGTATAGCAGATCCCCCCACCGATGACAGGAGCTCGTACTAGTATAACAGGTGCCCCCACTGATGACAGGAGCTCGTACTAGTATAACAGGTGCCCCCACTGATGGCAGGAGCTCATACTAGTGTAGAAGTGGCCCCACAGATAACAGGAGCTCCTACAAGTATAGCAGATCCCCCCACCGATGACAGGGACTCCTACTAGTATAGCAGGTGCCCCCACTGATGACAGGAGTTCATACTAGTATAGAAGTGACCCCACTGATGACATGGGCCCTTACAAGTATAGCAGATACCCCAACTGATGACAGGGCTCCTACTAGTATAGCAAGTGCCCCTACTGATCACATGAGCTCCTACTAGTATAGAAGAGGCCCCACTGATGGCAGGAGCTCCTACTAGTATAGCAGATACCCCCACTGATGTCAGGAGCTCCTACTAGTTTAATAGTAACCCCATTGATGACAAGGGCCCCTACTACTATAGCACGTGCCCCCACTGTTGACAGGAGCTCCTACTAGTATAGCAGGTGCCCCTACTGATGACATTAGCTGCTACAAGTATAGCAGGTGCCCCCACTTTTGACAGGAGCTCCTACAAGTATAGCAGGTATCATTACTGATAACATTAGCTGCTACAAGTAAAGCAGGTGCCCCCACTTGTGACAGGAGCTCCTACAAGTATAGCAGGTATCATTACTGATGACAGGAGCTCCTGCTAGTATAGCAGGTGCCCTTACTGATGACAGGAGCTCCTACAAGTACATGGCAGGTGCCACCACTGGTGGCAGGAGCTCCTACTAGTATAACCGGTGCCCCCACCGATGACAGGAGCTCCTACAAGTATAACAGGTACCCCTACTGATGACGGGAGTTCCTTCTAGTATAGCACGTGCCCCCACTGATGACAGGAGCTCCCTGTAGTATAGCACATGCCCCCACTGATGACAGGAGCTCCTACTAGTATAGCAGGTGCCCCCGCTGACGACAGGAGCTCCTTCTAGTACAGAAACGTGCCCCCACTGATCACAGGAGCTCCTACTAGCATAGCAGGTGCCCCCACTGATGATAGGAGCTCCTACTAGTACAGCAGGTGCCCCTACTGATCACAGGAGCTCCTACTAGTTTTATAGTAACCCCATTGGGGACAAGGGCCCCTACTACTATAGCACGTGCCCCCGCTGTTGACAGGAGCTCCTACTAGTATAGCAGGTGCCCCTACTGATGACATTAGCTGCTACAAGTATAGCAGGTGCCCCCACTTTTGACAGGAGCTCCTACAAGTATAGCAGGTATCATTACTGATAACATAAGCTGCTACAAGTATAGTAGGTGCCCCCACTTTTGACAGGAGCTCCTACAAGTATAGCAGGTACCAATACTGATGACAGGAGCTCCTACAAGTACGTGGTAGGTGCCACCACTGGTGACAGGAGCTCCTACTAGTATAGCCGGTGCCCCCACCGATGACAGGAACTCATACAAGTATAACAAGTACCCCCACTGATGATAGGAGCTCCTACTAGTACAGCAGGTGCCCCTACTGATCACAGGAGCTCCTACTAGTTTTATAGTAACCCCATTGGGGACAAGGGCCCCTACTACTATAGCACGTGCCCCCGCTGTTGACAGGAGCTCCTACTAGTATAGCAGGTGCCCCTACTGATGACATTAGCTGCTACAAGTATAGCAGGTGCCCCCACTTTTGACAGGAGCTCCTACAAGTATAGCAGGTATCAGTACTGATAACATAAGCTGCTACAAGTATAGTAGGTGCCCCCACTTTTGACAGGAGCTCCTACAAGTATAGCAGGTACCAATACTGATGACAGGAGCTCCTACAAGTACGTGGTAGGTGCCACCACTGGTGACAGGAGCTCCTACTAGTATAGCCGGTGCCCCCACCGATGACAGGAACTCATACAAGTATAACAGGTACCCCTACTGATGACGGGAGTTCCTTCTAGTATAGCAGGTGCCCCCACTGATGACAGGAGCTCTTTGTAGTATAGCACGTGCCCCCACTAATGACAGGAGCTCCTACAAGTATAGCAGATACCCCACCGATGACAGGGTCTCCTACTAGTATAGCAGGTGCCCCTACTGATGACGGGAGTTCCTTCTAGTATAGCAGGTGCCCCCACTGATGACAGGAGCTCTTTGTAGTATAGCACGTTCCCCCACTGATGACAGGAGCTCCTACAAGTATAGAAGTGACCCCACTGATGACATGGGCCCTTACAAGTATAGCAGATACCCCAACTGATGACAGGGCTCCTACTAGTATAGCAGGTGCCCCTACTGATCACAGGAAGTCCTACTAGTATAGAAGAGGCCCCACTGATGGCAGGAGCTCCTACTAGTATAGCAGATACCCCCACTGATGTCAGGAAATCCTAATAGTATACCAGGTGCCCCTACTGATGAGATGGGCGCCTACAAGTATAGCAGGTGCCCCCACTGATGTCAGGAACTCATACTAGTTTAGTAGTGACCCCACTGATGACAGGGGCTCCTACAAGTATAGCAGGTGCCCCCACTGATGACAGGAGCTCCTACTAGTAAAGCAGGTGCCCCTACTGATCACAGGAGCTCCTACTAGTATAGAAGAGGCCCCACTGATGGCAGGAGCTCCTACTAGTATAGCAGATACCCCCACTGATGTCAGGAAATCCTAATAGTATACCAGGTGCCCCTACTGATGAGATGGGCGCCTACAAGTATAGCAGGTGCCCCCACTGATGTCAGGAACTCATAATAGTTTAGTAGTGACCCCACTGATGACAGGGGCTCCTACAAGTATAGCAGGTGCCCCCACTGATGACAGGAGCTCCTACTAGTAAAGCAGGTGCCCCTACTGATGACAGGAGCTCCTACTAGTATATCAGGTGCCCCCATCGATGACAGGGGCTCCTACAAGTATAGCAGGTGCGCCTACTGATGACAGGAGGTCTTACTACTTTAGTAGGGACTCCGCTGATGAGATGGGCTCCTACAAGTATAGCAGGTGCCCCCATTGATGACAGGTGCTCCTACTAGTTTAGTAGTGACCCCACTGGTGACAGGAGCTCCTACTAGTATAGCAGGTGCCCCCACTGATGACAGGAGCTCCTTCTAGTAGAGCACGTGCCCCCACTGTTGACAGGAGCTCCTACTAGTATAGCAGGTGCCCCGACTGATGACAGGAGCTCCTATTAGCATAGCAGGCACCCCTACCCCTATAAAGCAGGAGCTCCTACTAATATAGCAACTATAATGGTATGGTACTTCACTTTTTCAACAATGATCACACACCGATACAGTACATATCACACACCTTTGTCACATGGCTTGACCATTCGAACAGTATAGAGCTTGATGGAAGGCATTGAATCACTGAAGCCTCGGGTAATTTGAGGACACACAGAAAGTACTCTTAGATAAAACATACAACAGCTAACAGCTGAAGGGATGGTGTAAATCCAGCTAGGGTCCACTCAGGTTGCAAAGGCACTGTAAATTCCCATGGTCCTTAGTATGGTGATCTACCTTCAGTTGTTGGCGATCCGTAGCCCATTTTTTGAACTGTATTGTCCTAATTTGAAATAGAATTTTAGAGAAAGATGCTAATTTAATTCTTGATACTGTGACATATTATTTGGTTTTACTGTCCTTCGTCGACAGGTTTTTTATAATTCAGTATCAGCAATGACATAATGGAGCTCGTCACAACGAGGCTGGTTGTGGCTGTAGGTTAGCGAAGATGTCGAAAGCCTGACGGAGTTTTACATGTACACAATCGTATTGTTGAGGTTCTTAGAGGCATATAGAAGTTGGTACTCAAATGTAAGACAACATATTGTGGATGACATCTTATTCTTTGTTGCCTACACAACGTTTCTGGGCATTTACCGGACGAAAGGGCAAGGAAAAAGCCCAGAAATGTTATGTATACAATAAAGAAGAAGTTGCTATCCATAATATGTTGTCTTATAATCGTATTTTTGCGTTGTAAGGTATGACAATCATTAATTTCTATGATTTCCCCTGTGTAAATGCTTACCTAAGACTTATAAAGGGCCAATATTCGCACACTTCTGCTTAAGGCGCTAAAACATTAAACCAAAGATGTCACGCAAAATTATAACTCATTCACAATCCTGGTTTTATCTTCCCCACTCTCCTGGTTTTATCTTCCCTACACTTCTGGTTTTATCTTCCTCACGCTCCTGGTTTTATCTTCCTCACGCTCCTGGTTTTATCTTCCTCACACTTCTGGTTCATCTTCCTCACACTCCTGGTTTTATCATCCTCACACTTCTGGTTTTATCTTCCTCACATTTCTGGTTTTATCTTCCTCACACTTCTGGTTTTATCTTCCCGACACTTATGGTTTTATTTTCCTCACTATCCTGGTTTGTACTTCCTCACACTTCTGGTTTTATCTTCCCCACGCTTCTGGTTTTATTTTCCTCACACTGGTTTTATTTTTATCTTCCCTAACACTCCTGGTTTTATTTTCTTCATCACACTTCTGGTTTTCACATCTTATCTTCCTCACACTTCTGGTTTTATCTTCCCCCACACTTCTGGTTTTATCTTCCTTACACTCCTGGTTTTATCTTCCTTACACTCCCGGTTTTACCTTCCTAACACTCCTGGTTTTATCTTCCCGACACTTCTGGTTTTATCTTCCCCAAACTTCTGGTTTCATCTTCCCCACACTTCTGGTTTTATCTTCCTTACGCTCCTGGTTTTATCGTCCTTACACTCCTGGTTTTATCTTCCTAACATTCCTGGTTTCATCTTCCCCACACTTCTGGTTTTATCTTCCTCACACTTCCGGTTTTATCTTCCCTACACTTCTGGTTTTATCTTCCTCACGCTCCATGTTTTATCTTCCTAACACTCCTGGTTTTATCTTCATTACACTCCTGGTTTTATCTTCCCCACACTTCGGGTTTTATCTTCCTCACGCTTCTGGTCTTATCTTCCTCACACTCCGGTTTTTTCTTCCTCACACTTCTGGTTTTATCGTCCTCACACTTCTGGTTTTATCTTCCTCACACTCCTGGTTTTATCTTCCTCACACTCATAGTTTTATCATTATCACACTTCTGGTTTATCATCCTCACACTCCTGGTTTTATTTTCCTCACACTTCTGTTTTTATCTTCTTCACACTCCTGGTTTTATCTTCCTCACATTTCTGGTTTTATCTTCCTCACACTTCTGGTTTTATCTTCCTTACACTCCTGGTTTTATCTTCCTCACTCCTGGTTTTATCTTCTTCACACTCCTGGTTTTATCTTCCTCACATTTCTGGTTTTATCTTCCTCACACTTCTGGTTTATCTTCCCCACACTTCTGGTTTCATCTTCCTCACACTTCTGGTTTTATCTTCCTTACACTCCTGGTTTTATCTTCCTCACTCCTGGTTTTATCTTCCTCACACTTCTGTTTTTTTCTTCCTCACACTTCTGGTTTTATCATCTTCACACTTCTGGTTTTATCTTCCTCAAACTCCTGGTTTTATCTTCCTCACCCTCATGGTTTTATCTTCCTCGCACTCCTGGTTTTATCTTCCTCACACTCATAGTTTTATCATCCTCACACTTCTGGTTTTTTTATCATCTGGTTTTATCATCCTCACACTCCTGGTTTTATTTTCCTCACACTTCTGTTTTTATCTTCTTCACACTCCTGGTTTTATCTTCCTCACATTTCCGGTTTTATCTTCCTCACACTCCTGGTTTTATCTTCCTCACATTTCTGGTTTTATCTTCCTCACTCCTGGTTTTATCTTCCTCACACTTCTGTTTTTTTCTTCCTCACACTTCTGGTTTTATCATCCTCACACTTCTGGTTTTATCTTCCTCAAACTCCTGGTTTTATCTTCCTCACCCTCATGGTTTTTTCTTCCTCACACTCCTGGTTTTATCCTCCTCACACTCATAGTTTTATCATCCTCACACTTCTGGTTTATCATCCTCACACTCCTGGTTTTATTTTCCTCACACTTCTGTTTTTATCTTCTTCACACTCCTGGTTTTATCTTCCTCACACTTCTGTTTTATCTTCCCCACACTTCTGGTTTTATCTTCCTCACACTTCTGGTTTTATCTTCCTTACACTCCTGGTTTTATCTTCCTCACTCCTGGTTTTATCTTCCTCACACTTCTGTTTTTTTCTTCCTCACACTTCTGGTTTTATCATCCTCACACTTCTGGGTTTATCTTCCTCAAACTCCTGGTTTTATCTTCCTCACCCTCATGGTTTTATCATCCTCACATTTCTGGTTTATCATCCTCACTCTCCTGGTTTTATCTTCCTCACACTTCTGTTTTTATCTTCCTCACACTCCTGGTTTTATCTTCCTCACATTTCTGGTTTTATCTTCCCCACACTCCTGGTTTTATCTTCCTCACACTTCTGTTTTATCTTCCTCACACTCCTGGTTTTATCTTCCTCACATTTCTGGTTTTATCTTCCCCACTCTCCTGGTTTTATCTTCCTCACACTCCTGGTTTTATCTTCCTCACACTCCTGGTTTTATCTCAATGCTTCCGCGGTGTCTTTTGTGTTTGTTCTAGAGTGAAATACCAACTGCCGGATCTGTTGGGTTTTACTCGACATGAATGAAAAGTTGACTGTTTTATGCATCAACCCACGCCATCAGGAGGTGACGACTTGTAAATCATCTAAGCCAGCAGACCTGACCACCCGATCAGCTGATTCGTGTCTTTTTACAAGAAAATGTTTATTATTCAAACTCTGCACGCAGAACCAGTGCTAGTTAAAACTTGTTTGTGAGAAGACAAAACATTGTTCGAAGGCTGCATGAACGAACTTAAGAGTTAATCAAATTCTGGGTGACAAAGAGAAAACATTGTTCTCGATTATCTATTGACATCCTAGTTATTTGCCAGAAATAACAGTAATCATTCTAACGTTTTAGTTTGAGTAAGTACGTTATGTATTCATGTTCATAAATACAATATAAATCCATTCAACATGTGAGACAAAAGTCAGAAACTATAAATAGTATGTTCACTACTTACAGAAAATTGAAAACTGAAACAGATCCCAGATGCAGTTTTTATTCAGAAATCTGAGCAGGTGATTACACAGGACCAAAAACCGTATAGTAAACCATTGAAATAAACGTAAATACAGTAGGAAATACATGCCATGACCGGATTTACGTATGTTTTCAGATATTTCCTAACTTCGGGCATATATTTCATATGAATCTATACCTTTGAAACATATGCTCATCGTACATTTTCGTATGCACAAGAACCTCGTTCATGTATGCCATGACCGGATTGTCAGGCATTTCCAAACATGAATTGCAAAACAGATACCCCAGATCTTACAGTATTTCTGATGCATTCCTTTGAATTTCAATGGGTGCTGAAATTTACGATTTCGTTCTAAGTTTACCCAGGTTGGAAACATGTAAATTTACTTAGGTGGGGAAACACTTGTAAATTTTCACATGTGCAAATGTTTACACACCTTAGATATTTATGTATCATACCGGATTTCAGGGGTATGTATGTGAACGGTTCATACACCTTCATGTTACCTGTGCTCAAGCAAGATGATCATTTGTTTCCATCATGTGAATTACTTGGTTCATGTAATTTCATTTTCACACATTTTAGTACGTTTGAAATCAACGTTCACGTGACCTCATTATTCTTATCATCAAAAGAGCCTGACTAAGAAAGTGGTATTACGCAAGCTAACATGGCTTATTAAGCTGCGCTCGCACTTGTTGCCAGTATCAGTTACGCTTTGTCTGCGGTGTTGGCAAATTTTGTGAGTGGTGAACAAAGGGCGATGAGCTGCCCCTTCGTCCTTGCAAGTGTCCCTAGCTGTCCCAACAGAATAGCACTTTATCTCTCTTGTAGTCTGTCTCACAGTCCCTGAACCACATTATTTTCCCTGCTGCCAAGCCCTCTCTGCAGTGCTAAAGCCCTAAATAAAGCAAGTCTAGATTTCCACAGGTTCTGAATCTCTAGTCTCCCTGGGGCACCTTTCCATTTAAATGGGCTTGTTTGTTACTATCAAAATTATATATATTCAGAGACTAAGCATTAGTCTATCTCTCTTTCAGCACGGCCAAATACGCTACACGAACCAACTCGTAATTTCTTAAGTCTCTTCAGTTCGCGCATCAGTACTGTAAAATAAGTTTTGGCAGTACATAATTGGAATATTATTGCACTGCATGTGACCTTTCTTAATAGTCTCACAGTGCCTGAACCATGTTATTTCTCCTTCCGCTCAGCCTTTGCTGTAATAACGCCACACAAAAAATAGTTTTTATCGTGTAGCGATTATGTCCGGATGGCACAGGCGGGTGCGTTCTCTGAGTATACCATTGGCATGTTGGGCCTCTGTGCCTTTTGTAAAATTTGTCTTGATTGTCCTGTTTAAATTGACGATCCATAAACCCAGAGTCCGAAAGCAAATGTCACACAAGTAAATGTGATGTTGCATTGCTGCAATTTTCCATGTCGGAGAAGTCCTTCTAACAAGATATATATTCCGTTGTTTGGAGCAGGCCTATGACTATTACGCCCCAGTTTTGCTTAACATCTTGCAGACCTTTAACCTGACATAGACGCAGACCTCGCAAGTCCAGATCTGACAGGTGCCGAAAATATTGATTCCGGCAAGAATGCAATATCTCAGTGGGTTATTGTTTTCCTAAGTACGTGGAGATAACATTGGAGATAATATCGTTGTCTTCCTGATATTCCCCCGAACGGAAGCTCTACCCATTTATGGTACAATGTGTAAGTTACAGATTTGTAGGGAATAGTCTTAAGGCTTTTCTACTTTGACCAGGATTCTTCGAACTTGCAACAGTCGTTTGAGAAGATCAAGAGAGAAAGGGGTAGTGTGCAATGTATCTGGCGGACGTATATGGGAAAAGTTCGAAGAATGTTTCTGTATAAATACAATAATAGGAATACCGGTTATGTTTGAAACGTACCCTCAATCTGATAGCCAGTGAGATTATTGTGAAAGATCGCAATATGTATCATCATAAACGGGCCCAGATAAACGTACATGTCATTCATTCCCACATTATATCCCCTTTATAGACTCGGGACATGGTTGTTACAGGTAGGGCAAACACTTTCTTCTATAGGTATCTGCCTGTTTCACGCTACATACATGTATTCAGATTACTGAGAAAAGTAGCGACGCAGGTTCTCCTCCATCACACATATAATTGTATAGATATCCAGTGATTAGGGATAGCGCTGCAGCAACTTATTGAAATTTACGACATACACTATCATCTGCAGTAGTACTGCTATACCCAGCATCGTATTTATTTCTCTCTTACATAAGGTGAAATGTCACAGGGTTGTCATGGTAACGATAATTTGGCATACTATTCATTGTCTTATTCTTTTATCTGCGATTAGAATTTAAATCAGTTTTGGCGTGAGCATCTGTAGAGAAAAGAAGCTGTAAAACGAATATTAATGTGATCGAACCGATAGGCCTTTGTCAAAGCGCGTTTCAAACCACCTACATAAAAAACCTTCATGATAAATATCTGCTAATCCATGGCACGATTCCAACCATATCATGAGCATGTGTTTGTGAATCATAATCAAATAGTGATGTTACGGGGCGTCCATGCCGCGTCAAAAACACATGGAAACGCACGAGAATTGCAATACGGGCCCCTAAACCACTGATGCTCCGTAACCTGGAGACACAATTCATGTGATTGAGCGTATGTAGGCAAAAGACAAAATGGATACTCGTGCTGTTATGCTTTTGAATTATTAAGTATTCGTTCTTGTCACGGGATACAAGTATACTTTCCAGTTTCAACCAAATGTACATTCGAAGGATATCGAAATCTTGGTTAAGCTATTGGAATCATATTTACAATTAAAAGACTCAAACAATGGTCTGTTGTCTAAATATTTTGTTTTCCATATCTTGTCCCAATCTGTATCCAGAGACCATACAATAGTCTATTATATAGTCTCTGTTTTATCATAGTCAGAGAACGATATTATTTTCCCTTCCGCCCAGCCCTTACTGTAACGCTTACGCCCTAAATGAAGCATATCTAGATATTCCCAGGTTCAGCGTCTGTTAAAACTCACTCCAGGGTTCGGGTTACAGAGTAAACAATACCAAACACCGGCGGCTGGCGGGGACCAACAACTTCAGTAACATTTACATCTGCCAACGCCTAATTCGCAAGTGGTGAGGCAATAAGCTAATGAGGCTAAGGGTCCTGTACCATGCTTGTGAAATATCTATGATGCCTTATATGAAGTCTATAATCTAAGCAAGTCTAGCTATGTATGGCTTTAAGTCACTGCTTGAAGAAAAGCTCCTTTAGAATTTGATTTGGTAAATATTAGTATTTCACTGACTCAATCACATTCGAAAACGCATAGCAGCTTATAATTCATTGTGACTATGATTAAGCCATCACTGTAAACACAAGGGTTATTTCCTTTGAGTTAACTGACAGGCTTTCGGTATCAAATATTTAGAACTCCAGCCAAAGGTGGAAATATGGCGTTTTTGTAATGCTTTTGTTGCACTTAATGATAAGTGATTGTTAAATGTACATGTGATGTTTTTGATGGATAATCTCAGCTGACTCAGAGACTTTGCACGTGTTTTCCCCCACTCTTTCCACACCCATCCTTCAGTTTTTATGTCTGTGACATGATCTGCACACTGATAATTTAAAGCAGGTATATAAATAATAACTGCTTGCAATCTTTACCCAATGTAGTTTTCCATTTATTTAGCAATTTTCAGTTTCTATTAATTTCTGGAAATTTTGTACGGAGGTACATTTAATTAACAGTTTCACCCAATAACAGTAAAGCATACTTAAAAAACGTTTCGGTACTTTGATAGATTAATAAGTTCACATTATATTCCATTATATTGGGATGCCAAAATGATTAACATTATTATATAATGTATAACAAATCAGACAGCAAAAAGCAAAAATTAAAAACGCATAAGCAACATAAATGATGTCAGGTAGTAAGCTTTCAATAATTACAGAAACTGCTTAGTCATCTAACTTTATGAACTAATTGCAATCACTACAGTTTTCTATAATCTACCCAAGAGATGGATTCAAAATAGGTATACAGTATATTCCGTCGGGTAACTAAAATTTGAGAAAACGTCCGTATGGGACAACATCTGTATTCCGAATCAAAAGAGGCCATCTGACGTAGTGGTGTAACGATTCATTGATAGTATCGATGTTTGCATAGTGAACTATGCGATACGAATGCATCAATACAAAACACATTTAGGCAATACATCAAGATATTAATATCGCAAGGGCTGTGATACATTGATGTATCGCCACAAGAGAAGATATATCCCGATATTACTTAAGTACTACTGAAAGTTGTAAGGAGTATTGCATTAGGAAAAGGAAGGGAGTCTCTTTGAAATTCTTCTGAAGTGAACCTTGTACTGTGAGACGAACTTAAGTGAGTGAGTGAGTTAAAATTTAACGTCACATCGGCAATATTTCAGGACGAACTAAAGAATAATGCCGACCTGTCATTTGAACCCGTGCATCTGAATAGCGGTGCAGTCCATTTTACCATTAAGGTGCCGAGGGTATGTAAAGCGATAAACTGTCAGTGTTGGCATTGTCTTGGTTACTGTGTAACAGTGTTGAATGTACTGGCGAATTGCGCATTTATCAAAATCATCAAATTCAATTTTCCCTTCGGTACGAGTACGCACTTTCCCTGGGCTTGTGAACTTACTGCTACCCATCGCGGGAACGCATTTACCAGGCGCGTAGCAAGCCAATTTTTGTCGTGTAAGCCCGATAGGCTGCAAAGCTATATATTTAGTTAGTGTTGAGGCCTTGCCCAACTTTCATTTTCAAAATCATGTCTAAGCCCGGGGCTTTTTTCATGGTGATAATTTCAAAAACCCAAATCACTTTATTAGGCATTGGGTTAAAAATGGAATTTTAACAATTAAGGACCTTTATAACGAAGATATTTTAAGTCTTTTGAAGATCTGAAACTCAAATTTGATATTGGAGGAACATATATGTTTTTTGTAATGTTGATAGTGAAACTTTGTGTCATGTACAGTGAGACCTCGGAAACCCGGAACCCAGATATCCGGAAACCTCACCTTCCGGTCAATTTTTAGAAAAAAACAATCTCTTACGTTATAAAAGTGACTGTCTATAACGGATATTCGGTTTCCGTTTCCGGACGGTACAATTTACAAACAAACCGGCTAAATCAACACAAAATTGACTCACCTATCCGCACGAAGCTTTGATCCACCGCTAACCGTGTGAAGGGAAGCGCGAGAGTCCCACGTGTTTTGACACGACACATGGTCTGCTAATCCGGATCAAGGTATTGGTGGTGATTAGAAGGCCTAGCTGACACTGAGTTAACCATTGAGTTCTAACTGTTAAGTTGTTTATTCAGTCAAAGTGAAAAAAGTGCAGTGTGTCGATATTCAAGTCAGTTGGTCTTTCAATTGATCACCAACTGGCTAGTCAACCTACTAAACGCAAGCGCTACGCAGTGACAGCCAAGGAAAAGAAAGAGATATGTCTTTACAAAGAACAAAATCCCAAAGTAAGCTTTGATAACATCAGCAAATATTTCGAAGGCCTACTCGGCTACTATGAGAAAAAAGGCGACCGTGAAAACCTGGACAAAATGTTGTCCGTCGTGTTGCAAAGGAGCGGCACCCAGTGTAAGCAGTCCTCAATGAAAGACGTTTTCAAAACTGAATAATTGTAAAGGTATGATTGTCATGTATATTGGGAATGTGTTGTAACCCAAACCTTCTGGAAAGAACTTGAAAACTGGATAATCCAAAACAAACAGAAATTTGAAATAAGAAAGACTTTGGTTTGGTTTGGTTCTTGGTAATAAGCCATTGCTAAATCATATAATCTTTTATGCTAAAAGTCATATATATATACTTGCACTTTAAAGAATAGAATTCCAAAGTTAATAATGTCTTAAAAATTTTAAAGACACTTACACGGTTGAAAAATTCATATCCAGAAGGAACAGTAATTTTGATAATTTTCAGAGAAATGGTTTCCTTTATCCTCAGTTTTCAATCTCTGACTTAATTTGTAATCAAACTTGAATAACTTTATTGCATTATAATTTCTTCATGCCACCAGTTGATGAACTTTGATCATGCATATGTACACTTTTTTGCTTTACTTTATATGCTTGTATTCAATTATGGGAACAAATGAAAAAAATCCCAAAGAGTTTAAGGTAGCTGGTCACGTGATCATTATCGTATTATAGTTTCAGACCATCACACCGATTACAAATGAGATATTCTTCAAGATCATTAAGGTTAACAACTGTGTTTGTTCAAACATGCCATAGAAAGTCAAGTGAGTGTATGAGTGTTTTATTTCCAACACGTGGGCGGACATACATACATACCATTGCAACCGCTTCACAATATATTATATGCACAAATATTCTACATACACAATGAATTTTAGTAGAGTGGGTCGTTTATGTTTCCGTAGTTCCACCAGAAGACATTTTGGATGATAAATATCACACTTTTGATATAATCATACACAATTAAGTGTTTCGCCATAAATTCTTACAAACTTAGCTGCAAATACTTGCAATACTGCTGACTCAACTTTAAGCAATATTTACGTATTCACTCACTAAGTCTTTTATCACTCCAGGTGTTTTGTATGCATGCGTTGGTTATGTACAGCAAGGTATACCATGTATACAGCTTAGTATTTCTAAGTAACCCACCTTCGTCACACTTTGGTGTGAAAGGTGTCAGTTGAGTTTACACAGGACCCTTTGTGTGCCCTGTTGATACTATTTACACTCATATGGTCCTGCTTGCAGGTGCAATATAGCCATTATGTCACTGCATTCACCATACATTACGGATTTCCATATTGCATAAATACCTACACTGAGCACATATCATCTTAACTTGACAACGACTGGTAAACACCTTTTGTCTTCAATGAATAACCTGTCAACACCATTCGACAGCTTAACTACTGCACCTGTGACAAACAAATGTACTATGTGAACACCGAGAGGAGAGAGCAAGATTCTCATTCGTCATGTGGAGGCACCTTTAGGACAATTGTGCATGTAGCTATGAGAAGTACCGCAACCTTGAATATGACTTAGCTCTTTGTCCAGAAAATGTATACCAGTTCAGGTATAAAAAGAGGGGTTTCTTTTAAACCCGGCAAATCCATAACATACCATTACACTGATTAACAGTTCACAGAGGTGTCATAGCTCAGCACAGTTATCATTGAGGTACACAGACCAAAATAATGTTCAACACGACCCCTACGAAACTACGTCAGTGTTAAGTATCATGTGCACACATCGCTCGTTGACAATGTTTTTCTCAAACTAATACATTGAAGTGTTCAAACTAATACATCGAAGTGTTCAAACTAATAAATCGAAGTGTTCAAACTAATACATCGAAGTGTAAAGAAAGGAAAAAAAATAAATAAAGAAAGAATTTTAATTTTTTTTTTCGTGTAAGCCCGGTAGGTTGCAAAGCTTTATATTTAGTTAGTGTTGAGAGCTTGCCCAACTTTTCAAAATCATGTGTTAGCCCGGGCTTTTTTTCATAATGGTAGCTACGCCCCTGTTTACCTTCGTCCTTTATTTTGCGCAAGGTACTGACAGATATACCAGTAGCATCGCTGGCTTTTTTGAGTGCACTGTGTGTGCTGTCGGAAATAGTACACATGTACTGAATGACATTGTAGGCAACCTCACGTGTTTGTGAAGGAATGACTTGACCCCGTTTACCCAATTTAGAGTGCGACATGATAAGTTTCAAATACCTGCAGAGTTTGATACTCTTTTAACAGTCCACTTTACAACATACTAGTATACACATGCTCGAGCAGAAACACGACATTTCCGAATCATTGCGCAGAGAGTGATTACTGCAAGGATAACAAAAATCACGTGCCCGAAGTTTTCACACCTGTTCCCCCTTCGAGTAGGTAGTGGATCAGTTCACGACACGCCCCCAGCTCTCCTTTAACAAACGCGTCTTTCGCGCACCTCATTCTAATGCTGGTTGGACAGTAGGAATATTTGTTTGTATCTGTTACATGAACAAAGTAGTTGGTGTAGAAGTGATAGAGTGTGAACATTTCAAACTCTGTGAACTGTACAATACTTGTCTTCAAGCAATTGAAATATGTTTAAGTTGTTTGACAAATAACACCATTTATTCACAACTATGAATGATGTCTTAGCTTTGTTAAGAAAGAGAACAAAGATAAGATGCACTTTAGACAGCAGACTTAAGAGTTTTTTCAGTGATTCTGAATTCTGATATAAATTACATTGAATTGTTTGTGAAAGAATTGGTGTAGAAACACAACTTCCCAAAGGAAACTTCAGTTTCAAATTATTTTAAGGCGTGCTGAACATGTTTGACTGTACTTACTTCAACATGAAATGCTGAAATTTTATGAGATCGACAGCTCTTTAAGTGTGTGTGTGAATGTAACACAGGTTTTAATGAGTTAAAACTATTTTTAGTCACGATATGGCTGAAATACTGCCACTGTGACTATAAACTTTAACTCACTCACTCACTCATGATATATCGTCTCGCCTCATTAAACTGGTATCAGGATATATCGTCTCTCCACTCAGACTACGAAGCACAGCTCTAATACCAAGTATGTGCATATTTACAAATTTACAACAGTACTTCACATCATTAATACATTGTAATCATCTTTTTCGAAGTATAGATAATGAAATTTGTGCAGCTATGTGAACACACCTGTCTGTGTTTTATTGCAATAAGCAGTCTCTCCTTGTATGTCATATATAAGAAGTGTACCTAAGGTCAATTATTTAAACTATAATGTAATTTCCATTACAAAAAGTATAAACGGTATTACCTACTGATCAGAAAGCCTTATCAGTACCCCGCCGCCACCAACCCGCCCTAGGCCTACCCCATCCCACACCCTCTCCCTCTCACACACATGCACACACACACTCCCTAACATGCATATCGCTCTGGCCCATAGACCCAATATTGTAACCTTTCAAACAGACATCATGTGTATGTCAAGAAAGGCAGGCACGTTAATAGTGGTGCTCAGTCATGGGTATCACTTCGCCATGTGTTTCTAATGATCTCCGTGCATTATGGCGTGGTCCGACGCGCTAACGAACCCGATGTGACAGTTACATTACAGAACCATTGAAATACATGTAAAAGTAGTGTTAATCTTGTAACACTATCTTTACCCATTACCAACCATTTACGTGTGTAATAAATATATGACAAACCTAACCCTGGTCATACGAGATCTCAAAGGTATTGAAATGCATGTCCTACAATCACAGCATTTACATACGTTACACATGCTAGAAAACACATGAAAACAATGGCCAGATTTACACACCTGTGAAATACAAGTAAATACAGAGTTGAGTGTTCATTTATTTTAACACCCCTTTAAACGTGTGTAAATCTGACAGCCAGATGATACGTAGATTTCCAACGTTGTTCATATGGCCGCCGGATGAAACGTATATTCCCTAATGTTAGTAAATTTGGGTAATACAGTCATTTTGTGTGGTGTTAGATACATGAGGAGACACCTGAAATGGGCTTCATATATTGTACCCATGTGGTGATTCGAACCCGGGATTTCGCCGTGACGAGTTCAGTGTTGAATGTTTCACGCAACTAGTGACCAGTTGAAACTGCTCTTATTCACTAAACGACAGTATAGACGGAAATCCTCCATTTTCCACCACACATGGTGCTTTTGTCTCCTGTACATGGCATAGAGCATTCAGTTTCTGGTGCCGGGCTCGTCCCAGGTCTAAGGCCATTCCCACAGAAGCATTCTTTTCCATTCTGCAATCAATAACATGTGCAATGCTACCAATTTGCCTGATTCTTTGTGAAAGCAACACTGAAACTTTGAAAACCCAATTGTATGTCTGAGCCTGTAAACCTTATTCAATGTCTTAGCCTGTAAACCTGATATGTATACTCAGCAGCAAAAAAAGCAACGTCAGTACGAATTCAAAATTAGATAGGCACTGTAATCAAATCATTACAGAAATGGACATAATACGCGGATCAAAACATTTGTGTGTGCAATATCTTGACACATCAATGAATAACTCAGCACAATTCAAAGACATTACGTGAACGTTTGCAATCCATTCAGACTCTTGATTTCAGTATCTAGTGTGACCACCACGAGCGGCAATAATTGCAGCACAGCGTCTATGCATGGAGTGCACCAATCGATTGATGAAGGCCATTGGCACCTGGAACCACACCCGGAAAGGCCTGGCGCAAAAATCGGCTGTGTTCGACCTTGGTATGTCTCCTCTGAATTTCATCCCAAAGATGTTCAATTGGGTTTAAATCAGGACTAAGGGCTGGTCACTGCATAATGTTGACACCGTTCTGCTGTAGGAAGTCCCGTGTAGCTCTGGCAGTATGGGCCCGGGCGTTATCATGTTGGAAAATGTTGTTCCGGTGACGTGCGAAATGTGCTATGACATGGGGTCTGAGAGCTTAGTCAATGTAGCGCACTGCTGTGATGCCGCCTCCTCTCCCTGGACCAAGGTTCTCGAACACCACAGGACCCACTCTCTGGTTCAGACCTAGTCCACCCCATACCATGATAGTAGTATTATAGGGGTCGCCAGGACCTGCTTTTGGTTGAGGGAGGTTGAGGGAAATTCATTGGCTGTTTCAAGTCACGTGGTCACCGTTAGATTCGACATAGACAGCACTTCACAGGTCAGAAAAGGGTGAATGAAAGGTGGTTGTTTTAAGGCAGAAAACCCTTCATGACTTTAGAAAACAAAAGAAAAGTGTCATGAATGAATTAATGTATAGCATACTGTCATGACTAGATAGACAGTCTAGTTCAAAAGGTAGTCATATCACCCTGCATTGACAGTAACACTGAATGCACGCTAGCTTTTCCTTTTAAATGTAACGTAATAAAAAAATTAACTTTAACCATCTCAACTAAAATATGTATCCAGTTTTAGTTCAGAGCGTGATATTTAATGGTTCGAAATACACATGGATAGAAACATATCTATGTCATTTAGAAAACTGATTAGTCATGTAGCACAGTGACAGCATACAGCTAGGTTTGTTGGGAAGGAGACAGAAGCAATCTATAAGAAATGTTAGTGGCGAGCCACGTAATTCATATTTACAATAGTCTCCTCATCCCTTCAACCCAGCCTGCCGCCCCCAAGTCTCCTCAGAAATAAGTAAGTCAAGATCAGCATGTGAATAAACCATTCCTCTGAAGGCTCCTTTTCAAGTATCCACAATTATACATGAATATCAGCCTGCCACCCCACACCAACCCTCTCTCCTCAGGCTTTTGTGATCTCTTGCACATGCGCCAATGTCCTTTGAGACTGCTTACAGTTCAGTTCAAGATGTCCATGGAAGCCAACGGTGAAGACCGTCAAGGATTATTTACCTGTGTGTATTGTAAGACCAAACTAAAATACACATACAATCGCTTTATAACGCATAGCCACAAGTGTGTTGTGAAGAAACCAGTGTCTTCTAAAATTCCCTCATGCACATGTAAGACAGAAGAAACTCTACGGTAGTGTAACCTGACAAACAGTTTAAATCTCGCCAGCAAACGGATTGGACGTGAACAACATGATGAAAGCGTCAGAGATTAGACTTGTCCCTAGAGATATATTTTAAAAGACCACGTTGAGAAAATCGTGACAGAGAAAGAAACCACAAGCACCCAAGAAGATGACGCTGAAGACAAAGAAGGGACAGGTAACAGCTAAAATGAAAACGGTGACAACCCAGAGGGGACAGAAGACAACACCCAAAACCATGAAAATACGACATATATCAGAAATGCAAGCTGTAGTGATGGAAGCAAAAGCTGCTTTGAAACGTGCGGAAGCTGACTTGAAACGTCAACAGTATAAAAGAAAGCTTGAACCCTGGTAATAGGGACACTTGTATTGAATCACGATGGGAGTGACTACCTGTCTGGACTGTGGGAAGAAGTTTACACGAAAAAATAATCTACAGAGACATTGGAAGCAGATGCACACTTCAAATCTACATCCTTCTCAAGAGAAACATTCTCCTCCTCCTCTTCAAGAGAAACATTCTCCTCCTCCTCCTCCTCCAAGAGAAACATTCTCCTCCTACTCCTCAAGAGAGACACCCTCTTCCTCCTCCACGCCAAGAGGACCAGCAGCAAGAACGGTTCAGGTTCCTGATTCCCTCGAATGTGCTCGTTGCGGGACCCAGTGGCTGTGGAAAATCTGTGTTTACCTCTCACGTGCTCCAACATGGCCTGATCCAACCCCAACCTACCCGCATTGTTTGGTGTTATGCTCAATGGCAGCCCTTTTATCAGGACATCAGCGAGCAGCTGCCTCAGTTCACCTTTGTAAAACGCATTCCCCACGATATCTTGGACGAGGATTACGATGATTCCGGGACGGAACGTGATGGTCCTGGATGAGTTCCTGGCCGAAGCAAAGCACGACAAGTGTATTTCGCGGCTGTTTAATCAAACCTCCCATCACAAGAATGTATTGATTTTTCTCTTGGTACAAAGTCTGTTTCCGAGAGGTAAAGAATCGAGAGACATTGCTTTGAACGCGCATTATGTCAGCCTGTTTCATTCCCCCATAGATAAACAGCAAATCAAACTCTTTCCTCGTAGAATTTTCCCCGAACAAATGAATCACTTTATGGCTACGTATGAAAAGGTTGCTGAAACACCCTATGGACAACTCACCATTGATCTAAAACCTACCACCAAAGAAAAGGATTGACTGCAGGTCAATCTCATTAACGAGGAAAACGGACAAGTCAAAGCTCAGTCTGAACCTGATCTGCCTAGGGAGAAGTTGACAACAACAGAATCTCTGGATAGTCCTCTGACTCAAGAGGAGAGACTACCCCAACATCAGCTCACTCAAATTGAAACCGATTGGGACACGAGTAGTGAGACATCATTGACTATGGCCACGGCTTGCGCAGATTGCGGGGTGCTGATAGATAACACGCACGATCTACAGCGACATATCAAACATTGGTGTCTTACCAATAGCCTTCAATCTAAGAGAAAGCGCGCCAGACTCGAGAGTGATGACAATGACAGTGACTATGACGACGTAGCCTCTTCCCAGAAAGGCATTGGTCTTGCCGTCAAACGTCCTCGTGGGAAGCCAACATTTACTGATATGGAAGCCGAGGAGTGGCAAAATGTAGGCTTACAACGCATATGAAAGCAGGTGTACGACATGTTTCAAGACAAGATGAAACTGCAGAGGAAACCGTACAAGCGACAGGGACGAACGCAAGAATGGATTGACAGAAGACTGAAACTGAGGTGGGAAGATCTACTGCGTAATACTCTCATCTCTGAGGTGGAATATACCAAGCACTTTAAAGAGGCACCTCTGTTTCAAAACCTGCTATAGCGTGATAGAATCTGATAGCGTTGCAGAGGATAACGACGGTGATGATGAGGAGGATGACGTGGAGGAGAATGTTTGAGGACATAAATACCGGTCATTAGTATATCAATCTAACAGTCAGAAGAGAATGCCGAGTCAACGCCGCACGTCTAGTTTGATTCATATTTTGAAAACACCTCATAAACTGAGGCGTTTGAACGATAAGGAACACCGAATTTCCCTCTACGTGAGAGGGGTTGTGAAACTGGGACCCCCTGGACGGAAATCGCTAAGGCAATGGATAAGCCTAGACTAAAGATAACCATTCAACCTTATAACAGCATAGGGAAGGTGTGAAATGTGTTACAACACATGGACTTGCTGTTTAATCAGGCCTTGAAGCAGCAGCATGTGTATATGAGTGACTAAACTGTTGACTGTAATGTTGCAGAGTGAACCCTACTGTTACTGCTACACGCACATGCATTCCTACATCATTCAAATGTTTTAAATACCGGTCACATTAAATATACACACAACAAACAAAACAAAGGTTTAATGAGGTGGATATATATCGTATAACTCAAATAACTCCCTTTCCAAATAATAAATGTACAATACATCTTCCCTAACTTATCATAAATACGGTGCACTGGTCACACAATTTATGAATGGGAAGCTTCACCGGTAGGCGCGAGGCCGGTATGTTGTCATTGTTAGGCCTGTATGTTGACATTGTTAGGCCGGTATGTTGTCATTGTTAGGCCTGTATGTTGTCATTGTTAGGCCGGTATGTTGTCATTGTTATGGGCGGTCAGTCGCTTATATCTGCTTCACACTAGGATGATGCCCATGTATAACCGTGGATTTTTCACAAGCTGACTTGTTTATTTCTAAGGAGACTGTTCTGGTTTCCTGGGGACATAAACTCATAAACGACTGTGAGGAAGTCTACTATACAACACTGACTTGTCCCTCTGTGCTGCTTGTGTACATTTCAATGTTAGCAAACGACTGTGAGACAGGCTAGATTGTATACTGTAAACAGTCTGAAGCGAACTTGTTTTAGATAAACTACATCTAAGGATGTCAAACGGATGACTATAACATAACACACTGGTCTGAGTAATGCTGGCCAGGTTGTCCCCATATTTTGTAATTCCGATGTGTATGTCTGAACGTGTAACCAGGATGTATTTGTGTTAATCTGTAACTCTGATCTCTATATCTAAACGTGTAACCTGGGTGTGTTTGTCTGAACCTGTAACCCCAATGTGTATGTCTGAACCTGTAACCCCGATGTGTATGTCTGAATGTGTAACCTGGATGTGTTTGTCTGAACCTGTAACCTGGATGTGTTTGTGTAAATCTGTAAATCTGATCTCTATATTTAAACGTGTAACCTGGGTGTGTCTAAACGTGTAACCTGGATGTGTTTGTGTAAATCTGTAAATCTGATCTCTATATCTAAACGTGTAATCTGGATGTGTTTGTGTAAATCTGTAAATCTGATCTCTATATTTAAACGTGTAAATCTGGATGGGTTTGTCTAAACGTGTAACCTGGATGTGTTTGTGTAAATCTGTAAATCTGATCTCTATATCTAAACGTGTAATCTGGATGTGTTCGTCTGAACCTGTAAGCCCGATGTATATGTGTGAAGCTGCAAATATGTTCTCAGATGCATTTGTCTACAATGGCAAGAAATATAGAAGTTTTACCTGATGAGAACTTCATTTGATCAATGGAACAAGTATTCTTGACTATTTTAACATTTTGTGTATCAAATGACTCCTATGTTTACCTGAGTTCCAAAGTAGGGATAATCTTTTCCTTGGCAATGCAGTTTGCAGGTTTCGGCTGTCATGCGTATATTGTCAATCATCAAGCCATGTGGAAGGACACGGTATTCAGCTACATCGACGTAACACCCAACGTACGTGTGTTGACCTGGAAAAAACGAAAAAACAGGTTACTAAGAAAAAGTGAGTGCGACTAGTTTTGCGCCGCTTTTAGCAATATTCCAGCAAAATGTCATGGCGGAGAACACCAGAAACGGACTTCACACTTAAAAAGAACAAATCACACTTAAAAAGACAAACATATAGAAGCTGTCGTTGAAATCATACAAATGCCGCCTTATGGTCATTAGACACGAAGAAAACACTTAAACTGAATCATGTAAGTATTAGAATTTGCTTGTATAAATTGCTTATATTGCTTTACACCTCACACATCATGTCGGAATCAAACATTACGCCCTTCAATACATAATGTGCAATTTGTTATTGAATCATGTTGTAATTTCATTTTTTTATTCAGTTTCATAACATTGTTTTTTAACAATACAATGAACTGCGTGGATACAAAAAAATTCTCTTCCTATATACTCGTCACTTGCTGTAGAATTCAGTCGATTTGCATTTAACGATAAACGGTTTTAACGAACTGAACTTACTGGTCCTGTTGTGCTCGTTGTAGGGCCCGTAAGTAGGTCACGGCACTTCGCGAGAGATTACGTTGTTTAGTACTTCCGGTGACAAACAACGTTTTTCGGCAATGGCGATAACACTATTACATGGGGTATGCCGTGGATAATCATACTCGACACTGGCTGTGTGAATCAGACTATGGACTGCTAAAGCACTAAGGCAATGTTGCATCCGAGACCATATTATATGGTCTCTGGTTGCATGAACAGCATGTGAATATTTGCCAAACAGATGCAGAGTTGTCACAGCGTCGTCTTCAGGCTGGCCCATTCATTAGTCGAGGTAAGTTTGTTAGATGGATTTCTTTGTTTTCATTTAAAGGCTGGTATTGTTTAAGCATGGCACGCACAGTAAGGGTGGAGTTGACATGTGTGCAGATTGGTGAATCGTTTGATTGCATTTGATATCTTACAGTGGGATTTTATTGTCCCCCGGAGAGGGGACCTAATAAAATATGGCAGGCAGGTATCCGGTATAATGCATGTGTACCCAAAAAACTGTGTTAATAAATAAAGTATCTTGCAGTTGGAATTATCTAGAAGATAACTTAATGTGCAATGAAAATCCAGGTGTAATTCTAAAAAAATAAATGTAATGAATTAAATAATAATTTAATGGCGCGTAAACAATGATGATTATATCCACACTTTGATTGATACCAATAGCTCTGAATAGGTGTCTCTCACAAATGTATTCTGTAATATGAGCCTGATTAATATATTATTACAACCCCATTTAGCATTTGGTTTTAGTGCAGCATGTTCAGTTAAACATAACATCCACATGCTTAATTTATCAATAATATCAACATTGTTAGGAACTGTTTACATTTTATTTAGTATATCATACTTGGTCTCACGTGTGTTATGTATTTTTTCAGTTGGAACAGATGCATATCTTTAAGAGGAGAAAGAAGGAGGAATAGATTTCTTTATCACCACAATTACCATTGACATCAAGAGCAACACAAACTGAAACAGACGTTCAGATTTATTTTAACATCTGGTGGTCAAGCAATATACATTGCAAATGAAGAAACAGCAAGTCATTGCAGTGTTGTATATACAGTTATATAACATATTAAAGCTCTACACATCATCCTTTGGACACTTGCTGGAACAGGAAATGCTTGTAACCAGCAAGGCGTTGTAGAAAGTCCTGTGACATCTTGGGACTCTCAGATAATTCAGTAAGAATTTAGATGAGTGACCATGAATGAACATTTGTATTCCAGATGATACTGTTACAGTATTTTTTCAGGTTTAGCATCTGGGAAATGCAAAGAATGTTGATATGTTATGAGTAATTATGTCTTTGGAATAAAATTGCAGAACAGTTCTAAAACTTGTGTATTTTTTTTAAGTGTGGATAAAGCAAGCACAAATTGAATGTTTTGGAAGATTTATGCTTTTAGCCATGATATTGATTTGACAGTAAATATACAACGATGGATGAAGGAGATTAGATTTTCAGTGTATATAGCAAAGGTTTCCAAGTGAGAGAGTTGGGTTTTACACCGCTTTAGCAATATTCCAGCAACATCATGCTGGGGAGAGCAGCAATGGAGTTCACACTTTGCAGACGTGTGGGGAATCAAACCCGGGCCTTCAGTGTGACAAGTGTCAACAGTTTAACCACTAGGTTACCCTACTACTCCAGTTTCCATGAAACAAACATGCTTACCAATGAAAAGTTAAACTTAATCAATGGCATAGGCATGTGATTCTACATGACATGGAATTTTGTTGAAATATGAAATTCTTTGTTTTTATTTGCTGTAAGATTACAACACTGGTTCATAGCACAATAACCAGTACACATTATTCGTTTCCATTACTTTAAAACATATTGGTCTAACTGTATAGTGGAAAATATGGAATGCCAGTTACTTGGCCTCATTGGCAGAATATTTGGAATATATAAGTTACTAAAAATGGGTGAAAAACACTATATTACATGACAAGTAATCATACTCATGCTGCTATCAGCCAGTGTCTGCAGAATCTACAGTCATGACATGTCAAATATATGCACATTTAGTTTCCCTATGTATTGATCAGTATGTTTACAATACAGGAAATGTCTTTGAGTGATTACTCCATATTTTGAGTGTATTTGGTCTTGCATTTTTGCCAATTGTGACTTGAAGGTGCTGTGTGCTGCTTCATATTTTGCTTACAGCATAGCAGAACCTCACCCCTGCATAACCAAGTACTAAGTAACACTCATGTACTTTAGATCATAGTACATAGTTCGCTCACTCCAAGACATCTAGTACAAAGTGTAATAAATATTGTCCAACAGCCAGTTTTATATATCACCTCTAAAATAATGTTTACATTATTTGATAAATAATTGTTTCATGATGAATATTCATATGGCTGAGGGTTTTCACATTTTTGTTTTGAATATCTGACAGCAGTAACCGAAATAATTGTAACCATGCCATCAAGGTTATTTTGTCGAGCTGTTGATTGATTTGTGACACTATGTCTTCTTGTGTGAATAAAAACGTCACCATAAATGCGAAAGTTCATATATTTATGAAAGAAATTATAATGTTACAAGAACTGCTATTTATTCCAGGCATTGGGAAAGAGAGGGGCCATTTTGCACATTAGAATAAAAATGCCCCATTAAAATTTTGAAGTTTACTATTGATACAAGGGCAGTGGCCCATTCCAAATTCAGAAAATGGCTAATAATCCTGAAATTGTCGAAGGTCTCCATCCCAATCCCTGTATTCAATATATCATTATCAGTATATTTACAGCATGGCAAAGAAACAATTTGACACATGCAGGTCCCTGTTATTTATCCAAAGTAAACTTTATAATGCATTTTCTTTCACATTTGCAAAACAACAAACAATTTATTTCTTGTATCTTTGAGTCATTCTGTCACCTGAACTTGCATACAGTTATCCCTCGGACTTGGAAGAGAGTAAAATTATTAAGCCTACCAACTAGTTTACAATATATTTATATTATTACCTCAAGTATTTATACACATGCATTTTACATTGCATAAAGCCAATTGTCTCTATTGAATATTTTGTAACTATTCTAAATAAAAACAACTATGTTTTACATATCAATATTGATATTTGTTAGGAACTATTTGATTTCAAATAGTTCCTAACAAATATAAATATACTGAATATGTAAAAAATAGTTTTAATTTGGAATAGTTACAAAATATTGCTGCAGCATAAAAATGTATTTAGAAAATAAATAACAAATTAAAAAACAAAAATATTCTAATTTGGAATTACATTTTTTAATTGAAAAAGGGAAATGACAGAGTCTATGTCGTCAAATATGAATAGAACATCAACTTGATAAAGTTGGTAACACATGGCTGTTTTATGAATAGAAGTATATTAATTAATAGTTTTATTAATTCAATATAAATACAGATTACTCAAATGCATTTTACGTTAACCATGTCATTGATTCCCGAAATATGGTTTGTGACAAACACTGTCCGTGATACTGAAAAGAAACACGTTTAGCGATAGAACTGCACTGGTTGTCAAAAATATATTATAGCTAGAGAAAGGTACTCATATATTTTCGAATTGACTCATGGTTGTCGGTTGTCAGTAAGGAACCGATAATCCTTGAAGGAATAATAATTTTTCGATCTTATCGTCCCCAAATGATCCCATTATTACGACTGTCACCAGCTGTGACAGCCAAGCATGGTAGTACACTTGGTCCAGTCTAGTAAGGTCATATTAGGCGGTCGCGCAATTTGGCACCACAACTGGTTCTTGTGTATTCGCTTGTCACTGGAAATCTAGTAGCAGAAGTAACCGCTCGCGAGACTTACGGAAGTAGTTTATATACTGGGGGTATGAGATCACTTTCAAGAAAGGTCGCTGTAAAGCTTTATTTCATAAATAAAGCTTTTGTCAGGCCCTTAGATCTCGCCACCATTGTATATACTACTTTTGAATCCCCAGTTAACTTCCTGGTCACTATGACCGCGAACTAGCAGTTTCCTGATCACGTGGCACTATTGTGATCACCCTATGTCGTGTTGACCTCGAGGAAACAGTTTAATGTGAATCACTCGACAAGGTCAGTGTTAAATATTTCGCTTGGGTGGCAACATTGTGCCGTATGGTATGATCAATAATTCCTCTCTGACGAAACCTCTCCCTGGCCCATCTTTCAAGTAGTTCAAGTTCGGCTCGTCGGTTTTGATGTCCACTTTATTCTATGTTGTAAGTTTTGACTGACCATGTCGGGTCGGTGGCTCGTTTCCGAGTGTCCCCTTCGTGTTTCCCCGGCTGGTAGAGGTACCTCACGAGGGCCCTATCGGGTATCTGTTTCTCCTTCCCACGCGATGGTGCAGCCGGTTCGGCCGTCACTGATTTCAGTTTGATAGCCTCGGCTGGTTTCTTGCCAGTGAGACGGGTGGTTTCGTGGTTGATAGCCGACACCACCTGAGGTAGCCGCGCTACCCATTCCGTCGATCGTTTTTCTGGGTTGACCATCTCTCGCGCATACTGATGCCCGAATAAGCGCTCAGCCAAAGTCCGATTGAATCTCTCGACTATGGCTTGGCTGTGATTGGCTCCGACCACGCCACGCCTGACCTTGGTATCGTGTTTGGCTAGCAGTTGTGACACGGCACCCATGAACTCCCGCCGGGGTCGACTTGCAGCTCTGTGGGCCATGTCAGCAGACTGCGTTTGTATATGCGTTCAAATCTACGGGCTACTTGGGCTGCATCCTTCGTGGTCAAGGGCTCGGCTTCCTTGTAGCGGCTGGCAACGACGGTTAGGGCATACTTGTACCTCCTGTCGTGGGGTAGGAACAAAAGGTCGGCCTGGTGGACGCTATTGGGTGCGGTAATGGCGAACTTTCTTCGGGGCACGTAGTGTGGTGCCGGTATATAGATCTGCCACAGGGCTTGTTTTTCAAGCCACGCTTTGGCCTCGTCCGGGGGTACTCGCGCCATTTTGGCAAGCTTATGTACGGCGCTAGCTCCTTTCCAGTACCCACGCGGGCTGTAGTAAATACCCTGAAACTTTCTTTGGTTATGTGACATTGTTGTCGCCCCGACAGGATATCGTATATATACACCTATGTTCTTGGTTCAATTTTCTCATGCCCGTACGCGTACGTGTTGATCCCGTCGATGGCTATCCAACGCTTCGTGTCCATCGGCGATAGGGACGTCTTGTTTATCGTCATTCCGTATATCCTGTGCCCGTCGCTTCTCAGCATGTTCATTTGATGCCTGAAGGTGAGGGTCTTGAACAGGGCTTCCTTGAATCTGGCGTGTTTGATGTGTTGTTTCACCACGTACTTCTTGACCCCCTTCGCCTTTCGGATCTCGCTATTGTTGGCCTTCAGGATAGAGTACATCTTAGGTCTCAAGCCTATGTACTCAGTGATCGGCGTGCCAGCACACTCGTCCTTCATCTTACCGAGGACCTTTTTGTTAACCGTGCTGTGCATGGCATGGTCCTTGGGGTAGTCACTGGTGTTGTATAAATGGATGTGTTTAGCCATGTCTTCGTACACGTCCTCGGTTCGAATCTCCATCAGCAGGGAATCCGTGTCCATGTACAGCACTTCACACCTGGTGCCGTACTGCTTCTTGAGCTCGTTGTAGTAAAAGTCGTACATCAGGTGTTTGGATAAATCGAGGATGCTCATCCCCACGTAAACAGGCCGGTTGAATTTGATGTGGCTCTTCTTCATGTGTAGGGCCACCAGGTCGTCGGTGAATATCTTGCTCCAGTTGAATGCCAGGCTGGCTATCAGTTTCCTGAGCTTGTCTTCCTCATTCGACCGAACCAGCTTCACGGTCACGCGTTTCCTCAGGTTCTCCATCGTCTTACCGAACACCGAGTTGTTCATGAGTTTGTAGAGGTTTTCCACGAAGTCACTGGTGGCCAGCTTTCGCAGGTCCATGTTCATTCTGATGTAGGGCTCCATCCAGGGGCTCTGGTCGAACACGAGCACCCTGTGTATTTGGTCAGCCTCATACCCAACGACAGGTACAGCTGTAGGTTGTGATAGTGAACGATGTACTTGGTCTTATTCATTAAGTTGGGCACTAGTTTTTCAACGTCTGCCACCCGCCCACCCAGCAAGTTATGTTGGTACTCGGACATCCAGTCCGGGTTAACCATCAAACGTTCGGGGGCCATGGGGTAGCTGTTGTGCGATGTGTGCAATGCCTTGGGGTATTCCAAGTCCACTTCGAGGATATAGCCTTTGTTCGAATCCGGCGCGATGCTCATAACATCGATCTCGGGTGATGTTCATTCGAATCCCCCTGTGGGTAGATATTGGCTCATGGCCCAGCCGTACAGGTTGTTGGCATCGAGGTAGAGGATATGATTGGTTGGCTTGCTCGAGTCGTAGCCCTCACGTATTGATTATTAGCTTTCGCATAGCGTTTAGAGGACATGGAAATCCCACCTCGCAAGCCTTTCTCAATGAACAAGTGCATGTCGTAATCGGTGAGCAATTCCAGCTTAACTCCGATTTTCTTCAGCAAGGCATCCCAAGATAGCCCTGGGCTGGTGTAGTACCATGCGGGGTCGAGTTGATACTGCTTTAACACGTCCTCCTAAACATCTCGAACACGTCGGCTAGCAGGAGTACGTCTGTTCTCAAGTACAGGTCGTGGTAGTCACCCAGAGTCTTGCAGCCCAGTTTATTCCATACGTTAATCGTGTGCGGTTATCATCTTGGGTGATTGTCGAGTCGGTCGGGTTGCTGTAAAATCGGTTGATGGGAGGCAGTCGGGTCTTGGCGAACTTGGCCCAGCCATCCATGTACTCGTAGGGGTAAACACCCTTCCTCATCAGCAGGGGTCGAGACTCGGCGACAGTGTATCGATCGATGATGGGGAAGGTATCGTTGGCCTTGACCAGACTGTCGAGTGACAAGTCGATGAACCTCAGGCCATTCAAGCTGTATCTCTCATTCATGTATCTCTCCATGTTGTTGGGGATGCACGTCAGGTTTCCGTCGACCCTTGCGATGGCTTGCATGATCAAGTGAGAGTTGTACCCTCTCAAGTTGTGGAAGACCACGGGGATGTTTATTGTCTTGGGGTTGATTCTGAGCTTGAGGTTGCACGCGCTGTGAGTGGCGCCTCCATACTTACCGGTGACATGGCAGTGATCTCTCACCGAATCGCCGTTCAGCGGTTTATCACACACATGGCAGTGAGTGCTGCATCTGTGAGCTAGCCGGTCAGTTTGAGTCATACGCATGGGAGCGACTGTGTACAGTGCATTCCTGATAGTTTTCTCTTCCCCCCTGCAAACACCTGAGAAACTTATCAGCCGTGTCGGGACCCCTGTACACTACGGGAGCTTTCGTTTCCCCATCACATCGGACGACCATGTATCCAAAACCACAGGCCTCGTGCTCCTGTGTTTTTTGTGTGTCGGCCCGATGTCAACGTTTTTAATCAAGGCTTCAAAGTTGGCGTAGATGATGTAAGGCACGAGCATCTGATTCTTGTGGTTGCCGAATTTTAGGATATTGTCGCCTTCCATGGGCATGTCGATTCGTATGGCCGTCTGCCCCACACCTTGGCAACCACCCCCGCGGTGTGATTCCAGCAGGTGAGGTCGGGTGAAACCGTGCAGGCACCGTTCGCAGAAGTGACTCTTTTCTCGTTGTGCCGATTGGTCATACAACAGCCTACTGAAGTGTTTTATCCACGCGTAGTGGTACTTATCACATCGCTGGATCATGAATATATTGATCACGCGGCGACCCCCCTGGCCCCCATTGGGCTGATCCTGTGCACGATCGTTTTGTTGCCTTCATGCCCGAATACGTTTATGGCTATGTCATCGTTATGTTTTTCTATTTTAGTGATCTGGGATATGGGGGTGGGTTCGTCTATACCATCCCAGTTTAGCCCATCGTCTTGGGGATAGCTAGAAGGCCTGTTCGAATTAGTGTCAGCTGGAAACAAGGCTGACCTGATAGCTAACCTCATGCAATCGTCTCCTCTATTCTTGATGTTGACTATGACCTGTTTAGGGGGCAAGTCTAGGTATGACCCGCCTCTGAACGGTATGTAGTTAGCAATGTCTAGATAGACCTTATGGATTTTATCCACGACCCACCCGTAACCCATGTGCGTGTAGCGTTCTAGGTATTCTCGTATCTGCTGAAAACTGATATCAATTGACTCGCCTATAGTCTCGGTATGAGTCACGACTTCTTGTTTACCTAAGAAGTAAGGCTGAACATACTCAATAGCCCCATTCTGCTGTTTATCGAGTAACATTTTCACTGTGATTTGAAACTTTATACTTCCCAAATCGTTTAGTTCCTCATTAACTTCATCAGCGATTAGAGGCTTGGTGTCGGCGATGTCTATGTTCATATCAACATGCAGATCGTTACCTAAGTGCGTTCAGTGAGCACGAACTGTAGATCAACAGCTCTATGATGATGTAATAGTTCGACTAGCTGTGGCTTCCTCATATGGGAATAACTTACTAACCCCAGTTCTCGGGCTTCCTGTTTGAGTTGTTTCACAGTGTGGGTCTTTACTACGGGGTCGTGCAATAGTGCGACTAACCCGGCTTTCCTCATACGAGAATAACCCGTAAGCCCCAGCTCTTCGCTCGGAGGTTTAGTTGTTTCAGGGGGGTTGTATGCCGAGTAATCTCGACAACTCTGATTTCCTCATTCGGGAGTAACCCACTACACCTAGTTCTCTCGCAATCTGCTTGAGCTCTCGGACAGTAGGCATTGTTATACCCAGGTGTATACAATCTCTTATTGGGCCGCCAACAAGGGAGGTAACTCCTCTCACCACGAATCTAGTCCCCGACCCAGCGCTATATTTAGAATAACCGTATCGATTTTTTTGGTTCAGGAGAGCTTTCCCGTTTTATTATTTCCAGAACGTTGGGGATACACGTATATATATTAGCTGATTCAGTCAATACTTGTTCTCTGAAGACATCCAGCTTTGTAGTAACAACCATTTGAAAGTTGATATGTCCCAATTCGTTTATTTCCTCTTCGAGTTTGCTAATGACCAGAGGTCTGATGTTATCAATACTACATTTACCCGGAAACATCAACCAGCTTCTCAGGCCACAAGCCAGGGGTGGAATTCGTATGAACGCAGGCATTATTATACCTAGGTGTACACAGTTTCTAATTGGGTAACCATTAATAAATTACACCTCCATACTAAGGAGGCGCCTACATTCATTTATGTAGTCCTTTTTCTTCTCGTAGATAAGCTGGTGCCTGACTACGTTTGCCCCGTGGGCTTTACATAAACAGTAGTGACATTTCACTCCAATACCGCACACGGAACACGTGTAGTTTATGAAACACCTCCTATGAAAACAGCAGTACCCCTCCATCCTACATTTCCTACCGCAGGTCTCGGTCTTCCCCCCCTAAGTATGTACTGGCATCGGTACGGGGCAGGTCTCATCTTTGGTATACTCATATGGGGACTTAGTCTAATTGCTTTACAACCAACGCAGTCGCTGCTAGACCCAGCGCGATGAAGATCAATTCCCGGTCCTTTTGCCCCGGGGATGGTGTGTAGTACTGAGTGAGTGTGGGCTTATGGAGTGGTTCTAGCTGTTTACCGGTTAGCAGGTATAATTCTCTCGCTGCGTCTTCAACGTTCTCGAATGTTTTAACGGCATGGTTCTCACGCTGGAGTTGTTCGTTAATGTAATCGATCCTCTGTATACGTTTCTTCGCGTACTCAGCTTGCGCGGCTTGCAGTTTCTCTACGGCTATATCGTGCAGTTTCCGTTCAGCCTGCATCTCGGCCGCGTTCGACTCCCGTAGTTTCGAGAAGAGGAAATTACTCCCGGAAAATGCCAGGGCGTTTACTAACGCCCCGCCGACCATCATGGCGATCGTAGCCATCGTATATATAGCTACATTTACTTCAAAATAATTTTCCGGTATGATCCCGTTTTACGAGGATGTCCTTGGTGGCCATCGCCATACCCAGGTTCATTATGAGCATGCCCATATCCTGCAGGTTGAAATCTAGCTTGATAGTCGGTTGTTTAAGCACCATTTTGGTCAACCGAGCGTACCCTACGGCTAGACTGGCGACCACGGTGGCGTGGTATGCATCGTTGACGAACGTTTTCCCCTCAGACATTATGTATATGATATAAAAATATATATTTATAACATGATATGTGGGTTGACCTCTAATTGTGGTTGTGGTGCTGGGGGTGGTTGTTTATTATATAACAATAATGAGAGAGACGTACAGATATAATTTCAACTTGCCCACGGGTTGAGCCTTCTTGGTAATCTGGATTGTTATCCCCTCGCTGCCGTTTTGGATGCGGCGACCGCTACCATGCACTTTGTCGTCACCGTGGATCGCATGTCCAACCATAGCGCGTACTTGGTGGTCAGGTATTCCCTGATCTGCACGGACGATAGGTCCAGGTCCTTGGTTATGTGTAGGTGTTGTTTGATAGCCGGTAGCTTTTTTATCTTATCCCACTGCTGGTATGCCCTCATACCATCGCTGAACAGCTGGCTGGTCAAGCCCTCGATGGTCACTTCCACCTTATCAATCTCGAGGTTGAAAAACTTCTCGCTGTCCCTTCGGAACGGCTCGTAATCCTCCACGGGGATGACCAGGATCCCTTTCATTGATCGCGCCGGCTCGTTTAGGTTGATGTTCGACACAGTGTCGCTCTTATTCTGTACTATCGTTTATGCCGCAGGACCCTATCGTAGAAGATGGCCACCTTCCCCGAGTACTGGTTTCGAACATGCCTGGCCAGCTCTGGGCTAGTGACCATATCGAACTCCAGAGAGATGTTGTCGATGACGTAACTGGCCCCATCACTGTTCGGCGTACGCACTTCTTTGCTGTAGTCATTAAACATGAGCTCGTATTCCAGCCTCTCAGCCAGCGCGGCCTGTTTAAACGGCGCCTGTTCCGTGAGCAGCTTGAAGTCGAGCGGCACCAAAACCGGCTCCCGTACGTTTGGGCGATGACCTTTTCACCGACCGAGATCTTGTCTAGCTGGTCTTGCGTGAAGCCGTACCCCATGCGCAACCGAGTCGATTTGCTGATACCTTGGTACACGTCATTGACGCGTTCTCCCTCGCTTTTCCAGAGGTCCCCGTAGCAGTGAAAGACGTCAGTGTCGTCGATGGTCAGCACCTCGTTACCACTGATCTTGATAGTGGTTTTCTTGATGATGGTTCGACCTACATTCCGCACTAGCTCGCGTTTGTCATTGTCGGAGGTCAACGTGAGGTTGAACGTCAGTCGAACTGTTCCTGGTAGGATGAGGTCATTCTCACCCAGGTTTGGGAATCTAATTAGCAGCGTTTGGTTCTGGTCTATCTTGCTGGGATTGTTGGTGATGGTCACCGACTGGGGCATGGCTCTGATGCCTAGAGGCTCTCTTGATCTTCTGAAAGGATCTAGTTTCCTACCATACATTGTTATATAGATAAAATATAAAAGTTTAATATAAATAATGGCTGAAGGCGGCCATGAGGACATCCCGATGGATGATTTTGGCGCTGGTGCGTATGATGGGGATTACGATGACACCTCATTCATGGGCGACACCGTTAGCAATGAACTTTTAGAATCAACCGTCGACGATCATTACAACGCTTGGAAGTCAGATAGAAACTACGTCGATCCGTTGGGGCTAGACTATTCCAAGTTTACCATCGATAAGAAGGGCACACTGCGATTGAAATCTCATCCGGAGACCGATCTCGTGAATAAGCGCACGAGAAAACCTCTTGCCTTGTCTACGCTAGTCAGTCGTTATGGTGGGCAACTGATCCGTGATGAACTAGGCTTCATAGATTACGGTGGCGCACGGCCTAAGCTTCCCCCGAAGGTCGTCCAAGATCTGCAAAACATCAGGGCCGAACTCAGCGGTGAAGGTGATGCCAAAGAAACATAAGACAGTATCGAAAAAATATTGGCCACGTACCATGACAAACCCTTGCCTGGTTTCGAATTTCCTGTTCGAGAACTGCGAGGCCTAGATGAAGCCTTGAAACGTGTAAGCAGAGAACTCGTGAACAACATGGGGAAACTGAACGAAATCGATGAGCACATCGCTCGTGAGAAAATAAAACTCACCGAAACGGAAGACGAGTCTCTGAAAACCATCATCGAATAACGATTGCGCAACTTGCAAGATAAGAGACGGACTCGGTTGGAATCCGCTTCCTCGAACCGGGAACAGCTTTGATCCCAGATCAGCCGCGTGCGGGAAACCATCGATCGAGTCCTGAATGAAGACACCACGTTGGCCAACAGGATCCGAATCCTACTTCCGAGAGCAAGGGATTACTATCGCCAGCATTCTGACTGTATTGGGCTTCATCATATCAACCCCGGTCATGTCGCTGACAGGGGGCACACCCACCCCACCAAGTGGGGGTACACCCACTGGTGACGTCAGAGACAGGATAAAAAACATCTGAAATCCCTCAGGGAGGCCCTGATTAAACTGGCTGGTAAGGCCGCCGAAGCCCTGCCCGGCATCCTCGGTAGCATCGTCTCGTGGCTGCTCAGCACGCTGGCTAAAACTGCCACGTGGCTCGGTCAAAACCTGTGGGCAGCTGTCGTCGCCGTGGCGGGTCTGGTGTATGTAGCGGCTAAGGAATTTTTAACCAAATGAGACCCAAACCGACCCGCGGGTTGGGGCTGCTGATTGGGTGTCGGGTTGGGGCTGTGGGTTGTGTGGGTTGAACCCTAGGCTCTGGGGTTGGCGCCACTATACCCGTCTCACCAGTCGTGGGGGGTGGCACGTGGGGGGTGTTGACATCGGGGTTGACCCCCAGCTTTTGGCCTGCCGTGGCTACGATGATTTTGTTGTTGTAGCCCACAACTTTGTTGATTCTCAGTCACATGTCGCTCGGAGCCATGTACAGTCCCACAGCGAACATGTAGTCGACTTTCGACCGGGCATATTCCAACACGTCTTGGTATCGTCGGATCGACTGGGGCGGAGATTGCATCCTCGGCGTTAGCAACGAACTGTTTCTGAGTGTCGTAAGCAGTCCCCTTACCGAGGATGTTGGAACGCGTTTGTGCCTGTGCACCCAACAGCGCCCACATGTACGTTCGAATCGAGTCGTTCAAGCAGTTGATGCCGGCACGAGTAAACCATCTCGACGTGTCCAGCATGAACTTTTCCAGGCATCCGTGGGCCCCTGCTCGAACCTCAGACTAGGAACCTCCAGACTCGTTTGTTGGTAATCCCTTTGCTGTTGTCGAAAAGCCATGTAACGGTCATCCCACTCGTTTGTTGTGATATGATCGTCGATCTTGTACTGCCCCATTCTTTCATCTTTTCACTGGAAACATGAACACAGACTGACTTCCGTTATATGGCGCAACAGGGGCATATTGTGAACGATAGGGATACCCAACCCATGGATCTGGCCTGGCAAACGCCAATCCGTCTTCGGGTTTAGTATTATATTGAATTCGTTGCAAACGCGTTCGTAGGCCCGTCGATCGTAACGGGTTGTTTACCGCGATGGCGCCCACATGCTTTGTCAATGCCCGTCCAGATAACTGAAGGCTAATACAGCGTGTGGGGATCTCCGACCTCAGGGACACACGCGGATTCGACGACCCCGGAGTAGATGGTAAATTGTACGCCTTGCAACTGAAAAACAACATTTACAAACGCGTTGAAGCCCCCTCCATCGGTAGAACCCTAGGTGACGTAGTAGATACCTCAGGAGCGGCCTAGATGTTCACGGAGAACAAAGACAACTACCTAAACAAAGTCGTGAACAACGGAACCCTGCTCGTGGTTTACGTCATGGCACAGAGACGTAGCGTAATCATCAGCCCAGTCTCGAGTGCTACAGCCCACATGCTGTCGAGCAAGCCCAGGATACAAAACGTGGCATTGCAGGTGGTGTCTGAATTCGAAGGTGTGGTCAACATCCTAGAGAGTCAACCGGCGAACTCCACGCTGGTCATCCAAGTTTACCTAGGTGAACCACAGCGCGAAGTCGAAGTCATGAAGGGGATCAAACTCCGGTGGGGGAAACAACATCAGTATGACGTTTGCACTGTTTACGTGCGGGTGGGTGTCGACTCCCACACCAGTCTGCAGGGGGTCACCGTGACCGTGGAAGACACGATATCCCTCACCAAGGTCTTCCTACCCGACAACATACACTTCATGGGGGTGAAGTGTACCCGTGAGAAATTATCGGTAAAACAGTTGGAAACTATCTCGTAATAGTATTATAGCAATGTCCAATCATCATAGGCCCAACGCCACGCTTAACGACCTAGGGGACACAGAGGGATTCGATCAGCCTGGCGAGGAAGACGCTTTGTACGTCCTACACTTGAAAGACAATATGTATAGGCGGGCGGCAATAACCGATCATCGGCCCAACATCACACTCGGGGATCTAGAGAACGTGGAGGGGTTTGATCGGGGTAATGACAACTCCTTGTACGCCATGTGCTTGAAAGACAACGTGTATAGGCGGGCGGACCTAAGATTATATATAGAACCCGAATGGTTTATCAACTTAACCCTCACAGCACCTTACGTCTCGATAAACAAAAATGGGTTTGTCTCCAAAATTAGGAACAACGGCGTCTGGCTCACGTCTTTCATACCGAATTCTGATAATATAAGAGTTTCCCAAAGAACAGTCCGCTCAGGCAACATGTTACATTCATCTGAGGGCTCAAGTTTATGGCCAACTTACCTGATATCCTACCACATCCTATGACTGTGAAACCAGACTCAACACACATCATAGAACTCCTTCTCGCAGGCACTGCTTTGAGTTACCACTGGCATCTTTTACCTGGGTTAACAATAAATTGGCCAGCTGGACTTTCTGATGAGGGCATACATTGCCGTATCATCAGGCACTCAGGATCGAACATCTTAGTAGAACCTTCACTGGTTCAGGTAGAAGAAAATGCACCTATTAGCCTTTCCCAGATTTTCCTGAACGAGAACCTATCCCTTATAAACCTCAAATATATTTATGCCACATTTAACCACGATGAATTAATATATAAATACCGACTTATACTGAATGAGAACCTAGCCCTTATATGCCCCAAATACATTGATACTTATTTTAAAATCGACGAATTAAAAAATATCTTGCGGTAGATATTATACACAGGATGGGACTGTAACCTGCCGTAGAGGTAGTCGCGAAGACCCAGGAAACCGTTGACGGGTTCCGCTTGAGGCAGTTATGTGATGTAAAACGCCAACAAGAACAAGACTGCAACACACGGAAAGCACTATGTAAGAAGTACCATAGAGCTTTCAATATCGTGGATGGGTCTGATATTGTCCTTACGACAACCAGCATGGGACTAGGGGCGGCAGGTGTTGGGTTGTTAGCCACCATCGTGGCCGCACCTATAGTGCTAGGCATTGAAATAACAGCTGGGGTGGTAGGGTTGGCAGGGTTGGTGTTTAAGGTTACATCCCGCAGATTGCATGGTAAAGCATTGAATCACGACAACATCAGGGTTCTGGCCGACGCAAAGCTGAACATGGTAAGTGAGCGTATTTCCACGGCACTCACTGACAGTAAGATCTCAGAGGAGGAATTTTGTTCAATCTTGTCTGAACTCGACAAGTACCGTAAGATGAAACAAGAAATCCGGTCCAAGTCTCGTAAGTCTGCTATCAGCGAAGACGAGAAAAAAAAGTAGACAGAACATGGGGTACGAAAAGCCCAGCAAGCCTTCATTACGAACACCAAAGAGATCATAGTCGATTCACATTAAACTGTTTCCTCGAGGTCAGCACACGACATAGTGCCACGTGATCAGGAAAGTGCTAGTTTGCGGTCATAGTGACCAGGAAGTTAACTGGGGATTCAAAAGTAGTATATACAATGGCCTGACAAAAGGGCCTGACAAAAGCTTTATTTGTGAAATAAAGCTTTACAGCGACCTTTCTTGAAAGTGATCTCGTACCCCCAGTATATATACTACTTATGGACCCTATAACGATATTTTACTGCTGTTCGAAATTTCACATATATCACTTAATTATTTTTTCAGACTTATAACAATTCATTGCCTTATAATAGTGCAGTGTGTCTTGTAGATATGTTGCCACGAGATCTGGTCTGGTCGAACTGGTAAAGTATCACAAACTGACACAAAGTTGAGTTGAGTTGGGCTTTATGTCACATCGGCATTATCCCAGCCATTTATTGATGGGATCAAGTATGCATGACACACTTCCGGTATGGCAGGCGTGTGGGTAAGAAGTGTTCACGCAGGCTCTGATAAATCCAGCCCCATCTACATAATGCCGGAGGGCAAAACAGTTAACAAACGCCCAAAACAGCCTCTTATTGCACTAGTCCAAAACAAGGAAACAATGTTGGACACCTACATCGTCACAAGTTCAAGGAAAAAAAAATCAATCAGACTCACAACAAACGAAGAAAAAAATGGCGACCATGCACTGACGGAAAACTTCGAACATAAGAAGATATCAGTTCAAATGATGCAAAAAGAACAAACAGCGGGGACAAAAGAAGAAATTCGTGATGTGAAAAGGGAACTAAAAGAAATGAAAATAGAAATTAAAGACTTTCATACCAAGATGAACAAAATAATCATGGCCGTGAATTTCAATGAACATGAAATAAAAGAGAATAAAAGTAATAATATTGCCTACGAGATGAGACAGAAGGACGGTGTACAAACAAGAATTTTGGAACGAGGTGAGGTGAGGTGAAATTGGGTTTTACGTCGTGCTTGAGTGAGTGAGTGAGTTAAAATTTCAAGGGGACCTTTTATAAGTCATTACTAAACCGTAATATGATATTACATTGTGTATGCACTTACCAATCCAAAGGTCAGCACTTGGTAAATGAAGATTAGACGTGGTGCGACGTACTACCCTGTACTGAGTGCACATAGAGTTGGGACGTAAAACGAAAGAAAACGCATGGCATCTTGGATTCAGGCAGCAAAATCTGGAACACAGGATCAGCGAAACTGCTCTCTTCGAACTCAATGTATCTGCACTAACATCTGTTCTATCCCTAAGGGCAGTTTTCGTATACTTTCTTTCGTGAATAGCAGAGTCGCCGGAGCAAGGCTTAACCATCAGCACTGAAAACAATATGGCAATTTGCAGTAGAAGTTCCATTGTGTCCATGACTGATTCTGTCAGCGAACAAAGGTCGGAATACTTCGAGCAGGTTAGCCCTGTAAGGTTGTACCTCAAACTCAATTGTTTTCTTTAAGTCTGATCCCCTCCAGTTCCACCACGGCTCGGTATTGGCTGAAAGCTCAATGTTATGCAGCTTGTAATCGATCACCACTCTGCTGCTACCAGCTAATGCTGACAGAGGGTCCTGCATAATAAGTGTAGTCAATATTAACAGCAGTGTTTAAGGCTGCTCGGGTGTTAGTTGACATTTGTGAATACAGACTGTTACGTGTCGATTTCCAAATGAAAAGTTAACCAAGGCAACTGATCACTATGAATTCAATATGAAAGCCTCAAAGGACGAAAACTCTTTATCAGTTATCACTGAAATCCAAAGATAACATTTACAATTGTATAGGCAGTACTACAAAGCAGTTCGAAATACGGTGGCAGCACATTTTCCGTGGTAAAAGAAAATGAATTCAGTGATAATGATACCCTCTCAGGAGCGACGATGCTCAATCATTCAAACAAGCCTGGATATCCAGGATGAAAAGGTGATCTATACACAACTACTGGTAATGTGAGATCAAAGGGCCATGTGCCAACTCAATCCCTGCTCTTGACTTTGTAATTTCCAATGATCATCATACATACATGTTGAACGTTTAATGTAGACGAGGCCTCTTGAATGGTCGGTCCTGAAACGTCAATGTTAGCAGACAGATAAACGTTAATCCAAAGTTGTCACTCTCGTACATCTTAACAACCGTCCCTTATGTAACAGGCATGAAGTCAAACAATTATAATACTTGTTTATTTGTCCCAATCGGGTTTTATCATTGTATATAGTGTATATGATTGTTCAACAGACTACCGCTTGTTTACAATAAGTAATCTAATTAGTTGTTTGTCTATCTTCACCTCATGAATAATACTCTTATAGCTCCATCAGCTTATAGGGTCAGTTCATTCTTGTTTTAAGGGTAGTCAGGTTATTCCATTTTCGTAAACTAAGTATACTGTCTGAAATATATTAATCTAATTGTATTAAATACCTTTGTTATCTAAGTAGTCATTATGCATTTACAATCTGGAAATTGCATCGGCACAAACATTGTGTTTGCCTTTAATATGCCTAATCACAAGATTGAACTCTTGCAAAGTCAAACTCCACCTCTTAAGTCTTTGGTTCTTGTTCTTCATTTTGTGAAGAAACGTTACGGGATTGTGATCAGTAAACTACGGAAGCGTAGTAGGTTCACGGTGAATTTTAGTTTAGTCTCATTATTTCCTTCGTAGGTCATAGTATCTGCCACGTAGGTCATAGTATCTCCCCTCGTGGGACATAGTATCTCCAATGTAGGTTATAGTATCTCCTACGTAGGTCATAGTATCTGCTACGCTGGTCATAGTATCTCCTACGTAGGTCATAGTATCTGCTACGTAGGTCATATGCTACGTAGGTCATAGTATCTGCTACGTAGGACATAGTATCTCCTACGTAGGACTTATTATCTAATATGTTTGACCAATTTCTACGTACGACTTAGTATTTACTACGTACGACTTAGTACTTGATATCTCCTGCGTAGTACTTATTATCTCTTACGTAGTACTTAATATCTGAATACTTATAACTGTAAACTCATTTAATGTTTTGATTGTATATTTTTGACATCATCTCCAACTTTACCTGAGCAAAGACATTCCTTCCCAAACTCAGAATTGAACCCAGAAAATGGTCTCGAAAACAAAACCTGATCTCGGAGATATATCCGCCGTAGCAGGACCAGTCCGTAGACGTTTCAGGCTGTCTACTACTATGTTGTTGTAGGTGTTGGTTGTTGTTGTGTGTTGGCGGATATTCCTCAAAGTGACAACACAAGTCCGTCTGCGGGTCCACAACGTTTTATTGTGAGCTGTGTTTAACTAGGAGCTTAGTGCTCAGCTCCCAGTTCCAAACTAACTAACCAACGCTCATTAATTCGACTATATCTCAGATCTGATAATCTGTCTTCCTAAAATGGTATTATGGCAAGACCATGTGGAACCTCGTCCACAACCCACATGCCTCTCGTGCAGTGGTCATCTGGATCATCCTACTCTTGACCTAATAAGACCATAGCAGAAAGCCACAGTCTCAGAATTTCAAGAGTATGTTTAAATCATGCACCCATTATCAGGCCAGCGGCCAAACAGCTGACCAGTACATGCCTGACCTCTGACCTCGTTACATCCCCCATGCGGTGTTAGCTAAGGGGAGAGGGGGAGACTATCGGTGTTACGACCCAGCCGGGAATTCGCCCGGCGCACACTGCGCGTGGCACACAGTATAGTGTATGTGGTATACAGTATATTGCACTTGATATACTGTATACTGCATGTGATAGATGGTACCATGTTCTTCATGTTTTTCATGCAACTCATGCTGCACGTACTGTACACAGGACAAGCCCTATAACATGCACCCCCAAACCTGACCATCAACAGGCTGCAGCAACGTTTCCGGGCGACAAAGACCACAAATGATCGCCCCCCGATCAGTCGGTACTGCATATCAACTGCAGATGGCAGAACAAGAATATGGCGACAACGTGGTCAGCGGTACTCAGACCAATGTGTTATGGAAAGAGACTCATGGGGAGGTGCAAGCATCATAGTATGGGGTGGAATAGGCCTGAACCAGAGAGTGTGTCCTGTGGTGTTCCAGAACCTTGGTCCAGGGAGAGGAGGCGGCATCACAGCGGGATGCAATTCAGAAGAGACTGAGTAATGTCATACCACAGCCGATTTTATTGCGCCAGGCCTTTCTCAGAGTGTGGTTCCAGGTGTCAGTTGCCATCAATCGATTGGTGCACTCCATAGACAATGTGCTGCAGTTATTGACGCTTGTGGTGGTCACACTAGATACTGAAGTCAAGAGTCTGAATGGATTGCAAACGTTAACGTAATGTCTTGAAATTGAGTCATTCATTGATGTGTCAAGATGTACACAAAATATTGTTTTGATCCGCTTATTATGTCCATTTCTGTAATGATTTGAATACAGTGCCTATCAAATTTTGAATTCGTACTGACGTCTTTTTTGCTGCTGAGTATACATTAATCTAAAATGGTCGACTTGAATAACCAGATACAAACAATGCCTGTTTCACTGTTTCAGTCAGTGTTAGGGTCTACAGTTATGTGTTTCATTGACTGTTAGAGTCTACTGTTTCATTCACTATCAGAGTCATGTGTTTAACTTATTGTGTGCACAGACGTGTCTTAAAACTATCGGTGGCAATCTCTGCGTACTAAATCCTGTATACTTATACAAATAACTATAATGACAATTCTTTGCCTCTTTTAATTTCGTATTGTTTCAACACTTTCACAACCCAGTCAGGTCAACTTGTAAACAATCACGAAAACAAAAAAAACGCAAAAGAGCGTTGTATCCGATCCAACCGAGCCCAAGCCGAAGACAAGCAACAACTTGCAGAGGACGTGTTATAAACAGAGTTTCATATCAGAACCCGAACCCCCACCCCACCTCTGCGTGTGCGCGCGTGCAAGCGTGCGTGCGTAACGTCAATGATCACTTATTTGATCATCAAACACGTAGGAGGCGCCGTGAAAGCTAGAGAATGTTGGTTATCTCTTTCTGTCATCTATCACACACACCACGTGAAAGCTAGAGAATGTTGGTTATCTCTTTCTGTCATCTATCACACACACCACGTGAAAGCTAGAGAATGTTGGTTATCTCTTTCTGTCATCTATCACACACACCACGTGAAAGCTAGAGAATGTTGGTTATCTCTTTCTGTCATCTATCACACACACCACGTGAAAGCTAGAGAATGTTGGTTATCTCTTTCTGTCATCTATCACACACACCACGTGAAAGCTAGAGAATGTTGGTTATCTCTTTCTGTCATTTATCACACACACCACGTGAAGCCTATTCACACGGCGCAGAAAGTGCACTTGATATTGTCCAGAAAGTGGGTTGCGTCCAGTGCAAATGAATGCGTGTGGCTTCGCTTGTTCTGACATCATGTTATGCTTGGTCCTTGGTCAAAAGATGACGTGAATGTGCATAAAACGTCAAGAACCAAGGTACATTCGCCATGTCTTGGCGCGTTGTTTTGTCAAGGGAGACAACTGTGGAATATATAAAAGTATTACTTTGAATTAAAACGAAATTGAATCACGTAATGTGACACTTGTCAAACTTCGTGTAAAAATAACAAACTGGATGATCAATTCCTGAATCATCCGCTTGAATCGTGACACAACCTGCACCTACATCACTTGCATCAAATTGTAACTTAAAACTTATATCAGGGATCTAATGCAAAAGAAGTGAGACACCCAAGTCGGTATCAATAAAGTACACGCAATAAAACTCCTACTTGGGCTGTCAATCCAGATTTGAGGTCATTTTAAGACGATGCCGTATTTGTACAAAGTAAAATCGACTTTGTCGGATTGGCAACAGCAGGTATACACACGAATATTTGTTAAAAGGAGATGAAAGTACCATGTGCTGCTTGCCTGCATTGATTTTCCTTCACAAGTGATAAATATTACAGTGTCAGAACAAAAAACGGACCTTTTCAATCACGTACATCGCATTTTAAAAGAAATAAATTTCATTCAAAATTTCTGATGTACCGTTAAATTATTGTCCCCATGAGAGGGTACGTAAGTTCCATTTCAATCAAAGCATCGTTATATGTACCATTTTTTTAATAGTAGAATATATGTTATTTTAATGTTCAGCTAAATTTCTTAGTAATCGCCAACACGGTGTAAATCCAGCTAGGGTCCATACAGATAGCAAAAGTACTTCAAGTCCCCATGGACCCTAGTATGGTCCGTAGTATGGTCCCTAGTATGGTGATTTACCCTCAGATGTTGGCAATGTGTAGCCTGTTTTTATATTGTATTGTTTTAATAGTTATACAGTTTCAGATTCACAGAGTAGTTTTAGATTCACAAAGTAGTTTTAGATTTAAAACTGTGATTCTTTCACAGGGGTTTTAGATTTTCATACTAGTTTTACATTTATAACTGGGATATTCCAGTTACTTTACCGTCTTTTTGAAGATAGGTAAGTATATATTTTAAGCAGTTTTTATTCATTTATATATGTACCACTTTCATAGTCACGATATGTCTAAAATACTGCCGATGTGTCTTTAGATTTTAACTCACTCACTCAAATTTAGAGATACATGCTATTTTAAATTCTTTATTCTGTGATATTCCAGTTGGTTTTACTGTCCTTCATCGACAGTTTTCTTTTCTAATTTTGCTGTATTTATTATGAATTTGTAACCGCATGGTTCTTGTCACGATATGGCTGAAATACTGCCGATGTGACTATACACTTAAACTGTAAGGTGTTCGAGCCTGCTCCGCCCTTGTCACATGTCCCCATACAATATTTTGTATTACATCATTTCACGGTCTCGTGTTGTACCCCGTGATCGGAGAATTACTGTAAACTTCCCATCGGTCATTCAAGTTTTTGGTTTCTTACTTTCTTTGTTAACTTATACTTTGGTAGTCTTTTGGATTCTGTTACTCCCAGTTATTATGTTCTATTGATTTGTAACCAAGCAGCTAGGGTCCATGTAGGTAGCAAAAGCACTGTCAGTTCCCTTGGTATGGTGATTTACCTTCAGGTTTCAGTTCTTGGCGACTTATAAGCCAGTTTTATAGTGTATTGTTACAGACAGAAATAGCGTGTTATGGTTATATGCTAGTTTTTTAAGTGTAAATTAATATTCTAGTTATTATACTGTACTTTGCAGACAGGTAATTACATTGCCTTAGTTTGTTTTTGTTCATTTATGAAATTTTAACGTTCATTGTCACGGTATTGCTGATATATTGTCGAGTTGACTTTAAATTTTAAATCCATCATCTACTTGAAGTAATAAAGCCACAGATAACACATTAGAAACTTAACATAACAATGAATAAAGTATGAAACGACACCTCGTTAGGTAATCACAATTGCCCAGACAAAAGAAAGGTCGCACCATTAACCATGTAATTGTTATCTGTATGATGTAAATCAGTTGGTTAAGCCTTCGCTTGTCATGCTGAAGACCCGGGATCGATTCCACATGTGTACAATGTGTGAAGCCGCTGGTGTTCCCGCCGTGATATTGCTAGAATATTGCTAGCAGCGGCGTAAAACTAAACTCACTCACTCCATTGGATATTGTTTTTTTTCTCTATGTTCCAGTGATCATAACTCCATTGTTTACATGTCATCAGTCGGTGCCGTCATGAGCAGTGGGTGACGTCTTATTGTACCCTTTGCAGCTACAAGCACTGTGGCTTCAAATATCATGGAAAGTATGCCAAAAGTTTTCTGCTTTTTGACCATTTGAGTAGCTGAGATAATTGAAAATGGAGTGCAGTACCCTTGTCGTCCTCGTTGTGGGAGCAAGATGAGGATCCGTTAACATCTGGGCTAGACTTGATCTTCAGTAACTCATGCTTGGCAGGAGGCGACTAACGGGATCGGGTTGTCAGGCTCGCTGACTTGGTTGACACATGTCACCGTACTCCACGATGTTCATTATGATGATGACTAAATTGCGTAGATCGATGCTCATGCTGTTGATCACTGGATTGTCTGGTCCAGACTCGATTATTTACAGACCGCCACCATATAGCTGGAATATTTCTGAGTGCAGCGTAAAACAACCACACCAAACAAAACCTGGAAGTTGAGCTTCTCTGTAACTTCCCAGAAAACATCAATACATTGTGAAACGTAATACCCTTCTCTTTATATGTTTGGAGCAGGATTGTCTTTTGTAAGAGATGGAGAGTCTGTTTTTCATCTTTGAGTTTCAAGCGAGCCTTTCTGAAGTTGTTCGTACAACATTAAGTTCAGTGTTCGTTTGTAACAGGTTCTGGGACACTCTGATACCAACACGAACAGCCAGTCTTGTAAGTTGCTTTATCACTTCAAGGCTGGACTACTGCAATTCAGTTTTCTCTTGACGAGATCGCTCGTCTCACGCGAGTACAGCACGGTGCAGCTCGTCTTGTGATGAAGAGACGGAAGTACAATCATGTGACTCCCGTGCCATGGATGGACCTCGGAGTCAAAGCCACATGCATGGCGGAGACGGTAGTAAAAGCAATGAGCCATGCCATCATGTCTTTTTGAGATATGCTGTTTATGCTGTGGAAGGGCATCCACTGACAAGGTGTTTGACTGTCTCTGTAAATTCATTACACAGTCGGCATTTCATGTAAATAGTTTCTGTAAGAATCACATTTTGGCGATTGCGAGTGGGAAGTGACTGGTCCTGAGCAGCGAAAAGAAAGACCAGCCGACTTCATCCAGGCGAAGGATTGCTATTCTATTCCACACACGGCATGTATACACGATGCAGTGGCTTCTGAGAAAGCTTCTCCACAAATGACCGACTCTGGGCAGACTTGGTGAATAACTTCACCTGGTTTACTCCCATCACTGTGCCGTCCAGCAGTATATTGCCATCAGCAAAATCTACCTAAAACATGATGGATGTCCGTGTTCTGTTAGCTTGATCCTTGACATTTTCTAAGTTATATCTTATCTATTGATAAGTTTCATAATAAAATCTTTCGGCAAATGACAGAAAATAAACTAGACTATCACAGAAAGAGTTAAACTAACTAGCATATATCTTTAAAAGTAGACAACTATTTTGGACAATACGCTCTATAAACGAGCTATAGATCGCCAACAACTGAAGGTAGATCACCATACTAGGGACCATGGGAACTTACAGTACATTTGCTACCTGCATGGACCCTAGCTGGATTTACACCATCGCTTCTGCCGATGTTTAGCCGTCACTTTAAAGATCAAACATACTTCGATTAAGAATTGGTAAATGATTTTACGCTACTGCGCCGTGGACATGTAACGAACAGTCTGTTAACGAACATTGTTCATCACTGGTACTTTTCAGTCCAAAACGACTATAACGAGCTACAGATACAACGAATTAAAATTAGTGGTCGCTTTGAGTTCGTTGTAAGTGTGGTTTACTTATCTGCCCGTCGCTTCTTACTGCTTACAGACGCGTGCATGGTTTGTATACACTCGCACATATGACCCTCATAGCAAACATGTCCCACTACTCTGTGGACTTCAGACCAGCAGGACTTATGCAGTAAGAAATAATGTTTGAGTGAGGGGTCTGGCTTAAGTCTAAGAACACTGAATGTGCATTTACAGTCATTTGAAACAGACTGTCATCAATGTTTGTTGCTGTTGACAGTTTCAGGTCCATCTTGTCGTCCATGTCAGAGAATGAAAGGTGAAGGTCAAAGAAAATATAGCGGCGATGACATGACATTATAAAGTATGTAATTGTCCATTAAACTTTATATATTATTGTACATGTATCATAGTGATGGGTTTTTCAGTACATACATGTAATTATACATTTATATATCATTGTACATGTATCGTGACGATTAATTACGTAGTACATACATGTAATTATACATTTATATATCATTGTACATGTATCGTGACGATTAATTACGTAGTACATACCTGTAATTATACATTTATATATTATTCTATATGTATCGTAGTGATGGGTTATACAGTATATACATGTAATTATACATTATTATATCATTGTACATGTATCGTGACGATTAATTACGTAGTACATACCTGTAATTATACATTCATATATTATTCTATATGCATCGTAGTGATGGGTTATACAGTATATACATGTAATTATACATTTATATATCAGTGTACATGTATCGTGACGATTAATTACGTAGTACATACCTGTAATTATACATTTCTATATTATTCTATATGTATCGTAGTGATGGGTTATACAGTATATACATGCACCTATATCACTATCCTTTTTTTCCTATAAGTTACCTTCGTTTATTATGGAATTATACCTTGTTTTTCGTCTCGATATGGCTGAAAGATTGCCATGTGACTTAAAATAATTACTCCTTCACTCACTCACTGATATGACTATATACATCATTGCACATGTGTCCTTATATTCCGTTTTCATCTTCACAATGATTCCTATGAAGTATGTGGTAAAATGTAGATATTACCCTTAAATTAAATTTCAAATTGTTACAAATTAAAACATTAGCACTTTGAACGATACAAATCGAAATAATTCTGACATCATTATATGGGGAAGTGGCAAACTGAAGGTAACTGTTGACAGTGTAGGTAGATAGGTAGGTACGTTTGTTGTTTAACACCGCACCAAACTATATTCAAGCCATATGGCGGCGTCTGGAAATAATGGAGTCTGAACAAGACAATCCAGTGATCAACAGCATGAGCGTCGATCTACGCAGTTAGGATACGAGGACATATATAATAAGCGAGTCGGACCACCCGATCCCGTTAGTCACCCCTTGCCAAGCATGGGTTATTGAAGACCAATTCTAACCCGTATGTTCACGGATCCTCAACTTCTTCACACAACAGGGACAACAAGGGCAGTGCACTCCAGTTTCAAGTATCTCAGCAACCAAGTTATTAGTCGCCTCTTACGACAAGCATGGGTCACTCAAGATCAATTTTAACCAGGATCTCCACGGGTCGAACTCCACGGACTGTCCGCAGAATTTCACGTTTCACTGGATTCATTCGATACAGATGTTGTTTTAGAGGCACAGCATCACCTACATCTATATCATGCCTAACAACATCAGTTCGACCCGGCTCATCACGGATCTTAAACTTCCTACCACAACGCAGTGCACTCCATTTTCAAATATCTCTCATAAGCCACTCACGGGATCTTCACGGGTCCAGTCTGCTAACAGAGACGTTAATAGGTATTGTACCTCCTGAAGCTGACCACACTGCCCCTGCTGGACCTATACACATGAGACTAACGGGGCGTGATGCTGTGCAACCTTATGCACACTATGAACCATGCTCAGCGAACCGGCTGTTCAGCAAAAACGACAACATGCAACAGGTTGTTGTATCAATTTATTGATTTGGACCCAGATGTGGATGTTATGCAGACACAAGTGACTAACACTACTGTTTCCCTATATGTACGCCCCTGGATGTTATTAGCCCGAAGGGTGATTCTCGTGAGGCCGAAGGATGAGTGAGTGAGTTTAGTTTGACGTCGCTTTTAGCAATATTTCAGCATTCTGCCATGACTTCAGTAAATACCTGATTGTGGTTGGTTAATAAAGTCATTCAGAGGTGTATAATCATCACGTTATATACCTGTGATTTGTCTCTCTGAAATTATAATATCTATGTTTGTTTTTATTTAAAACCCCACGCTACGCGTTTGGTTTTAAATCAAATTTAGAGCTAATCTAATTTCGTTACATACCTCTGATTTTCCAACAAAGTATGTTTATCTTCTAAATATCACGGCGGGGAAACAGCAGAACTTGGCTTCACACATTCTGCCCATGTGAGGAATCGAATCCGGTTCTTCGGCGTGACGAGCGAAAGCTATAACCACTAGGCTACCCCACCGACCCCTTAGGCAAATGACGTGTAGCCTATTTATTACATAACAATCTCCAGATGTAATAGGTAACAAACTCCATTTTTTCCGGAACTATTTTCTTGCTCATCTTTTCTACCTCCGCCGCGGTACGGGAAATAACTCTTGTAGGTTTCTCAAAATATTTTGACAAACATAAATTGTTGTGATAATATTAGTTGAATTATCCAAGTTGAGTTCGATTTCAACGTCAAAGGTAGCAAGCACTGATGGTTTATCGAGAGACTGCCGGCCTGTACTTCGTATATCGCTGAATCCGGTGTTGAAAATCCAGCCAATCAGCCAGCATACACTAGTGGTTAAAGAGTTTGCTCGTCACGCCGCGGGACCGGGTTCGATTCCCCACATGATTACAATGTGAAACCCATTTCTGGTTCCCCGCCGTGATATTGTTAAATATTGTTAAAAGTGGCGTAAAACTCACAAACAATCAACAAACACCGCTCCCGAGAATCTGCTTCTCGGCCTCAGTGACCCTACTCTTCTCTCCCATTACAAGCGAGTGACTAATTATGGATAAAATATTGCAAAATAATAAAATCCAGGTACGGAGATTTTTGCATCTGACTGGCATGATTTAAGATATGAAGCATGCGTAATGTACTGAAGCATAGTTTTGTCCTGAACTAATATAGCTACGTATAACGTATGGAAGACTGAACGTGACATTGGAAGAGATGGTTAAAGCTTAAAGTAACATCACCCGCGCTCCGCTTTTATACTTTACACGGTAACAAAAAACACATTTAGATGGTTTAGCTGGACAGTAAATACATAGACATCTGCTACAAATGGGAAACGTTGCAGATTCTCCAAGTTGGGGTATATGAAATATATACTAGTAACTAAAACATACACGCGCGCGCGCGCACACACACACACACACACACACACACACATACATATAATCTCAACCAATGATTACATTTCCATCTTTTTGCAAAGACCTAATGTGTCGCTGTTTGTCGAACCAGATATATTGTTTTCAAACATAGTGGACATAGTGATTCTGGGACAGGCAGCACGTTGACACATGTCATCGTATCTCAGAGGCCTTGATCAATGCTCATGATGTCGATCACTGGACCGTCTGGTCCAAATTCGATTATTTACAGACTGCCGCAATATACATGTAGCTGGAATATTCTTGTCTGGCGTTAAACAAACAAAAAATCAATTTCTCTGTTCTCTGTTCCTGTGTTTTGGCCATTGTTTTAAAACGTCAAAGACAGTAAAAGCATATAAGTTCATTACTATTGTTATGCTTTTATTATAGTATTGTTGTTGTATAATTGTCTCGTTCATTATACCTACTGCTGGTGACGTGAGGTTACTTTACCCAGTGGACAGTGACATTATTACTTATAGTGCATGTAGTGTTGTTGTATAATTGTCTCGTTCATTATACCCACTGTTGACGACGTGAGATTACTCTCCCCAGTGGACAATGACATTATTACTTATAGTATTGTTGTTGTATAATTGTCTCGTTCATTATACCTACTGCTGGCGACGTGAGATTACTCTACCCAGTGGACAGTGACATTATTACTTATAGTATTGTTGTTGTATAATTGTCTCGTTCATTATACCCACTGCTGGCGACGTGAGATTACTCTCCTCAGGGGACAGTGACATTATTACTGATAGTGCATGTATTGTTGTTGTATAATTGTCTCGTTCATTATACCCACTGCTGGCGACGTGAGATTACTCTACCCAGTGGACAATGACATTATTACTTATAGTACTGTTGTTGTATAATTTTCTCGTTTATTATACCTACTGCTGGCGACGTGAGATTACTCTCCTCAGAGGACAGTGACATTATTACTTATAGTATTGTTGTATAATTGTCTCGTTTATTATACCTACTGCTGGCGACGTGAGATTACTCTCCTCAGAGGACAGTGACATTATTACTTATAGTATTGTTGTTGTATAATTATCTCGTTCATTATACCTACTGCTGGCGACGTGAGATTACTCTCCTCAGAGGACAGTGACATTATTACTTATAGTATTGTTGTTGTATAATTGTCTCATCCACTGTTGGCGACTTGAGATTACTCTCCTCAGAGGACAGTGACATCATTACTTATAGTGCATGTATTGTTGTTGTATAATTGTCTCATCCACTGCTGGCGACTTGAGATTACTGCCATTAGTGACAATAATGAGGTCGTCCGAGGACAAGAGGACCCCAAGAGTAAAATGCGTCACCAGCTATTAATTCCCAGCAGATGTCAAATACAACGCATGTTCTTGTTTAACAGAGTTCCGTTTTCTGCCTAACGGGACGGTTTCTCTTACCAACGAGAGGGTAACCAAGGTGGCAAGTTCGGCACAACCATAAGGCCAAGGTAACTGCCAAGTTAATATCATTCGTAACTACTCGTGTCATTCCGGCAAGCCAGATGACGAATCGAGGCCCTCTCCTGGCCATGTTCACGACTGGGCTTTACTAACGGGCACGGAGATGAAAATAGTCTAGGACTATTTCCAAGGAAAGATAACTCATAACTGAATTTCAAAACATGGCTACTCCCAGAAATAAATGCTACAACACGGAAGTCACTTTAAGTAAGATTGTTATGTCGTTAACAAATACCAGCAACAAGATAATTGTAGAATCATGGAAATAATCATGAAAATCGATAATCGCAAAGAAACTATTTGACCTCATTCACATTTAACTATGCGCGATCTCATTGATAATGGCGTAATAAGCAGGTAATATGTAGGAGTTAATATGTAGGAGAGCCTCACTCAAAATAACCAAGCAATCTAGTCTAAAGTGACACAGGATCCTTCTGACCTACCACCACATATGAAGAATCAGCAGAAGCCTGTGTTGAATGCTTCCTTGGCCTGAATAAACCTGGCCTTGTCTTATACAAGACAATGAAAGCGATCACTTGGACTAGGACTATGATACAAAGAATGACAGGAAGCACGATGCCTGCATGATCCATTTTGTAAGGCATAACTGTGGCAATGCCAGAAGAGGTTGTCTGCAGAGGATACATTGTGGATGTTGTGTCTGTGAAGATAATTAAGATGTTTGAAATAATGCAATACGTACATCATCTATCAAGTAAGCGTCAGAAGGGGTCCTACCTGGCACGACTTTGTTACAAGGACAAAACATATTACACTATGAAGATGTCCGAAAAGTTTTCAAAATGTGAAGCAATAAATTAACAGCGACTCACGTGTTCCCTATGAACAACATTACATTAAAGAAGTTAACATTTAGGATTTAAACTAATCGCCTCAAAGTCGCTTTCTCTAAAGGCACGAGAACGTGAATTTTCTTTTTTGTACAGGGACACATACATATGCGTGCCAAATATGTCGAGAAATCACCTTGGCACACCGTGCACCTGGAGCAGAATAACGTACATAGTTATAACTGGCATACCGCCACCGAGATTAAGGAAGAGTTCCTGCAGAAAAAAAATGTCAAATGAAATCAACCTCACCCTTTGGATAATATTACATGAAAGATATGAATAAAACAGAAAAAACAGCAACAAATGACATAGCACCACGTGAAGTAATTAATTTATGAAATTCATTTTTTCAAAATGCTATGCAGATGTTTCTGTGTGATAAAAATGACCAAAACGTGTCCACACTAGAAACAAATATCCCAAGAAAAGAATTTGGCTGGTTGGTTTGTTGTTCAAGGCAGCACTCAGCAATATTCAGACGATATCACAGCGGTCTGTAATTATTCTGGATCAGACAATCCAGTGATCAATAACATCGATCAACGCAATTGGAATACGATGAGATGAGTCGACTACGTCAGCGAGTCTAACCACCCGATCCTGTTGGTCATCTCTTATCACAAGCATGGGTTACTGACGGCCAGTTCTAACCAGGATCTCCACGGTTCCCAGGAAAATTCAGGCATTTAAGGAAAACAAAAAAAATAATAGTGAAGTAGAAAGAGATGTCCAAGATCTAAAGTCCATCCCATTTTCCACAAAAAAAGAAAACACTTGTATCAACTCACAATGAACTTTCTCACACTCCAAACTTCTTTCAACATTACCGCATGTGAACGTCACGTCGGCGTGGTCTGCCCGGACTTGGGTCGTATTTGTACAGTTATAGTTTCCGTCTGTAATTTCTTTGGCGGTTCCGGCAAATAATTCACACAATGTCACAATACTAAACTGCAGACTCTCGGAGCAGTAGAACCCTGTCAGCGCCACAGATATTGTCTTGGTCTCTTCATCAGTGATCATGGTGCATGATGGGGTTTCTGTAAATACACGTAAACAGCGGGACAATATCTTCAAAGTGAGTGAGTGAGTTATAAATCAAACACGCATCGGCAATATTTCAGTGAGTGAGTAAGTGAGTGAATGAGTTATAATTTAAGGTCACATCGGCAGTATTTCCGCCACATCGTGACTATGAAAGCTTTGTATTCATAAAAAACAATAACATCAACGATCTACATGTTCGTCAACAAAGGATAGAAAACTAGAATATCACAGATTTACATATAAAGCTAGCACTTACCTATAAAAATACTTCTATACACAGCACATTATAAAACCAGCCACAAATCGCCAGCAACTGAAGGTAGATCACCATACTAGGGACCATGGGGACTTACAGTACTCGCTACCTGCATGGGCCCAAGCTGAATTTACACCATCCCTCAGATGCTAACAACTGAAGGTAGATCACAATACTAGGGACCATGGGGACTTACAGTAATATATATATATAGATCGCCAACAACCGAAGGTAGATCACCATACTAGGAACCATGGGGACTTAAGTACTTGCTACCTGCATGGGCCCAAGCTGGATTTACACAATCCCCTCAGATGCTAACAACTGGAGGTAGATCACCATACTAGGAACCATTGGGACTTACAGTACTTGCTACCTGCATGGACCCAAGCTGGATTTACACAATCCCCTCAGATGCTAACGACTGGAGGTAGATCACCATACTAAGAACCAGCGGGACTTACAGTACATTGGGACTTACAGTACTTGCTACCTGCATGGACCCAAGCTGGATTTACACAATCCCCTCAGATGCTAACGACTGGAGGTAGATCACCATACTAGGGACCATGGGGACTTACAGTACTTGCTACCTGCATGGGCCCAAGCTGGATTTACTCAATCCCCTCAGATGCTAACAACTGGAGGCAATTTTAGCCATAAATTAAAATAACACGTGTCCTGCTATTAAAGACAAAATATTTTAATGGTAGCTCCAAATTTGCTTAAATGATTCGGGACTTCCGTATCCTCCCAGGAGGACACATATTTTACAATACTTTTCATTTTCAAAACTTTAATAACAATATACAAATAACAAGTGATCGTTAACAAATAACACCTTGTTAAACTCACGGTGGAACTATTTGAGTAATTACGATGTTGTTTTATGACGTCGAAACCAATTGTACTTGCCGTATCACTATAGTCTATTTGTTAACAGAGTGAGTGAGAGAGTTAAAATGTGACGTGACATTGGCAATATTTGATGTAAACAGTATTTTATTTCCATGTTTACATTTTTCATAATACACGACATAACAAAATGGAAATAGGATTAGCAAACAGGCCATATGGCCTATGTCAATGCTTCTCCGCACTATTTCAGCCATATGGTGACGTGAATTTGAATATAAAGACTATCGATGGACAGTAGAATAAATAGATTTTCACAGGTATAAGTTAAAACTAGTTGATATAATTTAAAAGGATGTATAATAAACAACATCACATGGTAAAAATGGGCTATAGATTACCAGCAACTGAGGGTAGATCACCAGTTAAGGTCCAAAGGGACTTACAGTGCTTCTGCTACCTGCATGGACCCCAGCTGGATTTACAACATTCCTTCAGCCGCTGGCGATTGTGACTTGTTAATAGAATAAGGCGTCAGGCGTGTACTTACTGTAGACGATCATGCGACAAGTCAACATGGGCGACTGTGGGATTGCACATCGCCAGTTTCCAGCATCAGATATTCTCACTCTAGGAATGGTCAGAACGCTACAGGTGTCATTGACAACTGCTGCTGAGTAGTGGCTGAGGGGTTGACATGATGAGGCTTTCAACTCACAGATAGCAGCAACTTCCCAGTTTGGCGTAGCGTAGACATGCTTGTCTGTTGTGTCAGGTGCAACACAAGTGATGGCGGCTTCAGAACCTACTTCAATCTGATCTGGGCAGGTGAGATCGGACGTACCTGTAGAAGTATACTCAAATAATAATCTTTGTTGTTTAACGCCACTCAGAAATGTTCCAGCTTCATAACGGTTAGTGCTGCTATTGGCATACAACCTGCGATACGATACATCACGATGCTGAAATGTTAGTCACGACGATATATTGTCAAAGTATTGTGCACTGAAGCTGCGATACGATGCGAATCCCGACACAAGTGTGGCGATACAATACATATCATGATACTAAAACCTTTGATTCTAACACCAACTATAAAACAATGTTTAAATGAAAGAAATTGTAATTTGAAAAAAGTCACATTAGGCACTTTAAAAAAACACAAGTACAAAGTAAATAAAACATAAAACATACATCCAAAGCATATTTAATATCTGCCCGTTGCTGGATGCTGTCACTGCAGTCACATAATAGAATGCAATTTGTGCTGATTTTAAAAACGGTATATGTTGACAGATATCGCAATTCGGCAATATTCAAAGTTAAACATCGATGTACCGTGGCCATTTTGACGTATCGTATCGGGATATTGGACAATGTAACATTTGTATCGATTCACAGTATCGGCGGCTCAAGGATCGATACATCGACGAGTATCGATGAATCGTCACACCACTAAGAACGGCGTCTGTAAATAATGGAGTCTGGACCAGACAATCCAGTGATCAACAACATAATCATCGATCTAAGCAATTGGGATACGATGACATGTGTCAACCAAGTCAGCGAGTCTGAACGCCTGATCCCGCTAGTCGCCTCTTACGACAAACACATGTTACCGAAGACCAATTCTGACCAGGGTCTTCACCTGTAAACTAAACATTGAATATAACAAAGTGAAAGAAAGATGATATAAAGCTAAGTGGTTGGATTTTCTGATTAACAAACTCGTTCTCAAACTTGTAGTTTTCCGTTTAGGAACTAACTGTGCCCACTCACAGCAGAGCTGTTTCTTTTGCATGTTATTCGCATGTTACGATATTACTTAGATACTATCACTTGCCTTCAACACAATTTTAACCGCCGCTTGGCAGGATGACAGCCTCTTTCCCCTTTGACGTTACCCAAACGTCCACGAATGTTCTAAACATATACTGAGAGAAACAAATACTGGAAAACGAGAAATTCAATCGTTCCTTTAATATTTTCCGGTTTTCATCACCAGCTTTGAATAGCGCCGTGGGATGAAATCTGGGAATAACTTAAGGAACACTGCCATGAAGTTGTTTCCTTATTTGTTTCCTTCAGTATATTACAATATGACTTATCAATTTCATTTGGGTTTTGTATTGTGTGTGTAAAATTCAAACGACAGCATCTGAACATGTTGTTACTGAAGATCAATTCTAACTCGGATCAATTCTGACTCACGTATCCCTCCTGGAGTGGATTATTTCTATCGTCACATTGGCGGGTCGGCAATATTTCAGTCATATCATGACGAAAGTGGATGCGTGGACACACAGCGACAGTCTTGCTCATACAAACAGCTCAACTTTCTAATATTACCCATATTATTGGATGTCTTAGCATTCTAGTACTAGAACTATTATTGTGAAGAAATATATCCTCGTGTCATGTAAGTTCGATCACTTGAGAACTGTCGCTGAATTTTCAAAGTAATTTTCATATGTTATTTTCAAATCTCTTCCCTCTAAACTTGTTTATTTATGTCAAACATTTCCGAAATCTAGGTATTTTTACTGCTTTTCACAATCGCCGCCCTCTCACTGTCAACACAAGTGACCCAGAAAGCTACGTCACACAAGTTCGATCATTTGATTGGCTGGCTTGTCGCGTAAACAGGATGACTTGTATGGACGATGTCTTGTGTCAAATTCCGAGTTAGAGCAGTCCCAAGTAAGTTTATGGTATTTATGTCCATGAAACGTTCATTTCATCTTTTAATACTTCTAAATATGATGAAATGTCACAAATATTCATCTTATATACAAGTATTATGCAGGGAGTAATTATTCAGGCTCATCTCGACAGGGGCACCAAACATCAGAATGTCGACAAACACCACGAACAGGCTTGCAGAAAGGTAAATGTGTTCTGTGCTGACATGTAGGGTGGGTACATTGTGCCCAGGTTGTATTTATCAATGAGGCACTAGCTCGAACTTCATCAGGTACAAATTGACGGAAATTCTCAAAAGGCATATAAGTTTTCTGTAAGAAATGGCCCTTACTTGTTTCCAAAGTTTTAAATTTTGACAAGGAAATCACGTGTCTGGTCATGTGACATTTAGACCAGCAACGTAAACAAGACGAAGACAGGTGTGCTGTCAATTTGCAACGTGTGAAATAAATACTGTTTACGATTTATTTGAGCTGATAAAGTTACATTATAGATCTAGGGTTAACAAGTAGTTGTTTGCTAAATATGAGCTATAACTTACGTTTGGTAACTTGACACGAAATATTTTCCGGTCCAAACGAAGAAAAGCGGTGTCACCACAAGATCAAACTTGCAGATATCGTACGTTATATCGCTACGTATCGCGACAATTATCATTCAAAATGGGCGATCGAAGTTACGATCGAACCTGTGTGACTTGACGATACCAAAAAGCGTCTGGCCCCCATTTTTGGAGACTGTGTTTTTTTATGAACCAACCATAACAGTGAGTGAGTTCAGTTTTACGCCGCTTTTAGCAATATTCCAGCAATATCACGGCAGGGGACAACAGAAATAGCCTTCACAACTTGTACCCATGTGGGGAATCGAACCCGGGTCTTCGGCGCGAGGAGCGAGCACTATCCTCTAGGCTACCCCACCCCCTTCTATGAATGGGCAGATAGTGACCGGATGTTCTGTGTCCAACCATGACCCATCTCTAGAAGTTGAGTATCATCTAAATATAACATTTCCTCTTGTTATGATTTGGTATTGTGGAGACCTACTCTGAAAGTACTGACAGATTCAAGACATGGAGACTTACCGTGTGCCAAATGTATGTTCATGATCAGGTAAAGTACAATCACAGTCAGGTGCATATTCAGTCCAGGATAACTGAAATGAAAGACAGTTTGGACATTATGTCAAGCAAAACTGATGCTTGTTTCGAGGCACAGTGTATCGTTGTTTTATTTACTAATAATATAAGGCCCGTAAGTAGGTTACCGGTCGTCGCGAGACCTGACGTTGTTTAGTACGTTTCAGACCTTCTCAGTTACATCTCGACATAGCAGCTTAATGTGTCAGCAAAGCACGAAGTAATGCAGGTCTTTGACGGGTACCACTATTGATGGTCAGGTTGAACCAGGATTCAAAACCAGAATCCATCAGGGCACGTAAGTAGGTCACGGCACTTTGCGACACCTTAGTCCTTCCGGGTTCAAACACAATTTCATCCCTTTTCGAATGGTCTCATGGTTGTCAAATGACAATAAGGAATCAATCATCGTTGCAGGAATGTCACATTTCCGATCTAACCAGCTAACTATTACAACTCTCAAAAGCTGTGACAGCCAAGCATGGTTGTACACTTAGTAAAGTCATTTTTGCGGTCAAATTTGGAATTTGGAACTGCTTCTTGAATATAAGCTTGTCAGCTGAGTCCCGCCTCGCATGTCGGAAGTTGACGCGCCCCAAGGGAGCCGGGAAGCAGCTTAGTACCGGAAGTCGCGACTCGCGAGATTTACAGGCCCTGTAGAAAGACATTCTTCACATACTTTAGGGAAGTTTCGGCATAAGTTAACTCACTCACTGACTTCGGGAGTTTTCACAGCAAAACAAATGGCGATCTGAGGAGAATAAATTGTCTGGTAAAATTCCTCCTCTATTACACGTCTAAGAAGCTGATGCGGGAGGAGAGCCTGACACGCATCTGTTGTTTGAACAGTGCTAACCTAAAGAACTGACCAGTATCCATGTTTGGACTTCGGAGAGATCGTATCTGCTCTATCAGTGCACAATGCTGGGGTAACAAACTGTGTTGTTTTCAATGTCTCGGAATATAAGAGTGAGTGAGTGAGTTAAGATTTTACTTCTCATCGGCAATATTGCAGCCATAAAGCGAGGAGAACAAGGTGAATAATTTTAAAAATCAGTCTACAAAGTAAAGCATAATGTTCAATATCACAGTTTAAGTATGAAACAAGCCAATTTGTATTAACAATAGTACTTACTCAGACTCTTATTTAGTATGAATCAAGAGTAGTATAGACTAATAGCGACCAAAGTTAGACCACCTTCCTTGGGAATCTGAGCGACAGAAATTTCAACGTGCCTCCACCTCTGCCAGTTTAGATTCCTGTTCTCAATAGGACAAACATGCAGCTTGACAACGGGAACAGGAGTAGCCTCCCTTCTCTCCAACACAACTGCACAGAGCCTGAGGCATCTATAAATCTTGCAAATCTTGTATTCTGTTCATTGATGCAAAACTTGTAATATTGGGTCCTCGTTTAGAAAATAATGTTCCCCGCCTAAGAATTCTAAGCGGGACAGGAAAAAAGGGCAAATTCATTTATTTTACATTTCAACGATAATTACAGAGGTTCTGCATGGCAACCCTAATCGTAAAAGGCGTGAACAGCGGCGGATCTTAACTCCGGGTGTATGTCAAATGTTGTAAGGTTGATTCTGTAAAAGCAGCTGTGTTGTGTCTCGAATACCAATCCCACAGATGACTGCTGTCTACCAACTCAAATGTGTAATTGTGCTGGGAGCGGCGGGGTAGCCGAGTGGTTAAAGCGTTCATTCGTCACTCCGATGACCCGTGTTGATTCCTCTCATGGGTACAATGTGTGCAGCCCATTTCTGGTATCCCCCACCGTGATGTTGCTGGAGTATTGCTAAAAGTGACGTAGAAACTAAACACAGTGTATGTGTGTCACCGGAGTGTTCACCTGCACACACGGCGAGCTGTATTGATCTGTTATAAAACTGGGATGTACGCCTTTTGTGTGTATACATTTGTGTATATATGCTGCATGATGGATTAAACTGCTTCGATCGGTTCCACAGTCCACACAGATAAGTTAGCAGGGTATTATGACTTACCGATATGAGGGAATGCCACACTACCTCGGTCAGCATGGGAAAACAGGAACGTTTAGGTGACAGCCAACGATCATAAGTCTGCATAGTGTGCTCATCTCAGTATGACAATACCTGTGACGTAACCACCACCTGCTGCTGCTGACTATCCTGCTGACATTTTACATCTTCGGTCAGGTTCTAGACTGTACGGTACAAGCATGTTATATTATTGGCTGTTCTGCATTATAAATAAATACATTTCTGTATGTGTGGCGTGAAACAGATTGTGGTGTATCGGGTTCAACAGACTTAGAGATGATATGGAACAAGCCTCTTCGGCCGTGACATATCATCCCAAGATGCCTTGGGGTAGGGAGCAATCATTTACTTCCGCTCCGGGGGACTGTTAATTTATAGTGTTGTTCGGTTACAGAAGCGATCGACTGGTATACGTAACACAGGTATATCTCCCTCTCGTGGAAGACTTACTAAAGCATACACTAGTCCTCTGTGAGCTCTCCAAACAACACACTGGGTTTTCCACCCATGATTCGTCGCCTGTAGCTGTTTAATGTCGCCGTTAATTCTGTTTGATTTCACTTGAGACCGATTAATTGCTCACTAACACAAAATCTAAAAAATGCAACAAAGACAAATTTTGCACAGTCACATGACATCGACAGACCAGTTCTGAGTATTTGTCTCGTAATTTTGGACACCCGAATAACAAACGATCATCATTTTGTTGTCACTTTTCACTATTTTTTTTTGGGGCGCTTGCTGTTAGAATGGTAGAACATCCAGGTGTGCGAGTTGTACATGGGAAATTGAAATTTCTCTGCACACTCTTGTTGATTACCTGGCTGTTCTACCAGCAAGTGGTCCCCTATCGTTAATTTCCATCATGTGTCAGAGCGAGCCATTAGAACACAGAGCTAACTTTCATGTAGAATTAAACCGCATGGTCAAGGAAACGCCTTTAATGATTTGGTCACATTTTTTAGTGCTGATCACCAACAATTTGAGACGTTTGGGAAACACAATTTCTAGTGTAGAACCACGAAAATTTGGTCCAGCTTCTTTATATTTAACATGTACCTGTATTTGACAATGGCTCCAATGGTGATAAAGCTCTGGTCCTGGTCGTACTTGTCTGGTACGATACTTGATGGTGCATCCACACAGAAAGTGCACTAATGAAGACATTACTTATTAATATCAAAACTGGTGTGAGTGGAATACGTGAGAGTGTTACACACATCGAAAGTAAAGTAAACAAGATGGCGGCCCACGTAGACGAGGAGTTTGACAGGTTGACACATGAAAACAAACAGCTACGAATGGGCGTGAGTGATATACAGGAAGACTCAGTAAGTGAGTGAGTTTACTTTTACGGTGTACTCGGCAATATTCCAGCAGCTATATGGCGGCGGTCTGTAAATAATCGAGTCTGGACCAGATAATTCAGTGATCAACAGCATGAGCATCGGTCATCGATGTCCCGTGTTTCATGGTATAGGAAGGTGACAAGATGGAAATATGGTCACAATTTTCATAAAGGATACCCTGGACATTGCAATTTCAGGTAGACTCTTAAAAACGAGAGCGAACCGTATTCCTCCTTCAAAACAAATATCGCCAATAATAGTGAACTTCGTTGTGGCGACAGACAGTAAAAAGCTGTAACTTAAGATCTCACTAAAATGTTTGTGATGATCGGCTTGCATTAGGGACCGTTCATAATTTATGGCTGTATTGTGTACAAAAGTGTTACGGAACAGTGAAGATGCCTATTCACTCACATTGCGAATACGCTTGGTGACACTCTCGCCAAGCAATTTTCATCATCAACTTATTACCCTGAAATTTAAAAATATCAGAAACAACAGTAACAGAATTTTTTTCTTACTCGGATAATGACAAAGATTATATTATTTTCGTTACATGAACTCCATACTGCCCTTGAGCAGAGAAAGTGTAATCCCAAATATAACATATGTTACATTTGACCATTTTCTAAAATGGCATTGTGTATTTGAGCAAGCTCACTCTACCGCAACAGGGGTTGATAATATTCCCTATCAGCTCTTAAAGCATTGGCCTGATTCTTGTCTCGAAATTCTTTTGATCCAAATTGGACTTCAGGGAATTTCCCTCAGCTGTGGCGTAATGCCATTGTTGTCCCTATACCAAAGCCTGGTCGAGATACGAATACCGCTCCTTCACATCACAGACCCATATCCTTGTGTTTGTAAAACCATGGAATGGTTAATGATAGATTAATTTGATATCTTGAAACCAATATCTTAACTATACAATGCGGTTTTTGAAAACATCGAAGTACTGTTGATCATTTCACTGGAAAAAAAGTCCATGTTTACAAGACATTTCCAATTTTAGAAAGATGATGTTTCCAAAGATGTACAATTTTGGAAATGTCCACAAGGGGAGATAACTGGTGGGTGATGGTAAATCATTGTTATTTGCACGCCCCGGGACCTAATCCCTTGTTGATTGATGAGTGAGTCAAGGCAGTTAATAGTCACCAATTAACAAGGCCTACTGCCTTGTTAATTAACAAGTTATTATGCCTCTTAAAGGTCACATGCAACCAAAAAATCGAAAACATAATTAAAACACAATTATCACTTCTTCATGACATATAATATGCATTGCTGATTATGAAAAAACAAATAAACAAAATAATAAGCGTATAATCGCAAATCAAAAGTGCAATATTTTGTACTTGGGTTTACCTCCCTCGAAACTAAGCAGCCGAGATACCGAACCAAGTCAAGGCTGGTGTAACGGCTGGTTCATTTGCAGATGCCTTCACGGCTCATTGTGTGTGTATATATAGAGATGTTGGGTTTTGTAAATACATGCTCATTTTTTGAGTCTAACATTTTGCAATCAACAGACATCATAACATGTCATGTGTTCAAGTATCACACCTGCCTGTCTGTGTAATTACATAATGTGACAGAGACCGAACTCGGGCCATAAATCAATGCGTTTTGTTTATGGTGTACAGCCTGAATGGTGTTAAGTTCAAATTGCATGTGGTCAGTGATCGCAGTTGTGTATTGAATATTGTCATTAGCAGACAGGCAGGCAGACACACAGGTGTCAATAAAACAAGACATTGAGTTTTGTCTGTGACAACGACATATCTACATAGTATATCACAGTTAGAAATTCTGTCAACGCTAAATAATGACATTGCTTTTAAGTATCGAACTGAGAAGTGACTCGGTAAGAAGAACGTGTGGGGAAATAGACAGATGAAATTATGTAAACAGTTTATTTACTGTCATAACATATAAAAAGCTCGCGCCTGTGAGATATCAACAAAACATTATGAAAATAGCTCAGACCAAAGCCTTCACTGAGTATTAACCAGACAGCCCGCTTCCAAGTTGCGCGAACCTATTTCACTGCGCACATGCTATGAGCGCAGCCCAGCTGTTGAAACCTGTTTTCCCCCGAAATTTTCGGGGGAAAATTAGTGAATCCTTTGAACTCCGATTTCACGCGGTTTTGTTCATCGCGTTATTTATTTTCAACTTTATAACTTGAATTTGCATTTTTGATGATTTGTTTCGGTAAGTCCATACCGAAAGGTATCAGAATCTGCAAAGTTGTGTTTTACGTTGCATGTGACCTTTAAAGAAGCCTCTGGAAGTAAGTTAAATCTTTGTTGGGCATTAAGAAGTGGAATGCATTACTGTGACCTGATTTTCACCTGATGAAGGAGCAAGCATATGCTCCGAAACTTTGTGTTATTCACAATAAAGAAGTTGACATCCATAAATCTTGCTTTTCTTATTAAAAAGGTAAGTTATTAAAATCTGCTGAGCTGTAGGCTTGTTAATCATGTCGCGGTGTGATTATCGCTCTAACACTCCTGAGAGATTCGTCAACAGTGCGGTATGCATAGGTGGTGAAACTTGTATTGTATTACATTGGGTTGGTTGCATATTGTTTTGTGTTATGCTGTCAGTTTGTATGTATGTGTGAATGAGGAACCTCACATATTATGACATCGAAAACAGACTAGACTTAACATTTATTCCATGGTCAATATCGCAATGTTAGTGATATGGTAGTATACGCAAGTTTGTTTCACAGTTTTGATAATACCTTCTTTTATGCAGATAAAATTATTAAAACATGAACGAATAATGCCATGCTTCTCTCAGAGTAAGGGAAGATAATTCATATACTGATTCTGATCAAATTAGATATTTCTTTATCGTCCAAACAGAATTCACAAATTACGGATGTTTTGTGTGGGTGTGGTGTGTGTGTGTGCATGCACGCGTATATAACATCTAACCTGATAGGTATTAAAATCAGGTCGTTTGTAACCATAATGACTATATTGGTTGGAAGACTTGAGGGACAAAAATACTTTCACTCTTCAAAAGGAACTGGAACAGTAACATTTTTCATGTTTTCATATGAGCTTCAAAACATTGAATGAAATAAATGTTGTATGATGAAATGGATCAGAGAACATTATCATGGCATAAATGACGTGTGAATGACACATGTAATGGTCAAAAATATATAATCGCTATGTTAGTTAACTCATGACCAGACACGTCAAACTGGTACCGATAGATGTATATCTAATACATAAAAATTCAGTATTTCTTAGTACTTGAAATAGAAAACACAAATTTAGAATGAGATGTTTTAATCTGAGATCAATCTGTTAGGTAGCAGTTTACTAAAGTAGAGCTTAAATCAACTTCAAAAGATTGGTGATTCGCAAAGTGAAGCAGATCTCACTTATACTGCAGTAAACAGTATGGGGATACACAACGAAACATACCACTTACGTGATAACAACTCCCTGTTTATTGCATAGAGCGGCATTTCGATGTACAACGTTCAGGATAAACAAGCTGATTGAATGCTGATTGATTCCATCACTTGGAGAATGGAGTGGATTTAGACTAGTTGATCTTACTCTCCTGTTGGCCCCAACGACGTGCTACTTGCTGAATTACCTGTTGTTAATTTGCTGCTTGTCACTATGCATATATACCTCTATTCACCTGGTTGTAGTAACTTTTATGTTGATAACGGCGTTAGAATATACATGGAAACTCCCCTCTATGGACCTTTGATCCAAACGGATGAGTTAACAGAAATGTTGATGCCCGTCTGTTAGCAAATTAACATTGGATTATAGAGACAACGATACTTAGCATATACACATTGAAATATAAAGCACATAAAAAACACAGAAGGCGTAGTAAGCCACGAGTGGTAACGGGAGATTATTTGGACATATTTATAAGTACGTTATAAATATATTAAAGATGAGAAAGAAGAGACGCTGAATCAGCAAACTGTCTAACAGTTAACATTCCATTTTGAAACTGGTGCACCAACGAGGTGTAGGAATAAACTTCTGTTCAAGTTGAGCATTAGCCATTTCGAAGTCAAATGTACACTTTCATGCTTCTTCTCATTATATATCCCAATGTAATTAGAGGGGAACTGATCCAGAGCGATTAATGTTTCTCGCCAACAGTCTAATTTCCAAACCAAACTGCAAGCTTGTCGGTATCTGCTCCCTCGACCGTGACGGACACAGGGACTGGGCTTCTTGCCACCTTGACAAAATTTCTTCAACCCAAACAGCGGGACATTAGGAAGGGTGGATGCTCATCCGATGCTGTTATTTGAGAATACCCCTGGTAGTTCCTGCCTAACATGTAATACATTTGTCACATCAGACCTTAACTCATAATGCTGAGTATTTACTCCAGACACAAGAAATGCGAAATGGGAACCTTTGTCGGGTACTCTGCGTGGTATTACCATCATACCTGTTATAAATTCATTAACTGACCATAAAGTGAATGATGACAAATAACATGTGTAGGTTTATACCACCAAACACTAGTTACAGCAAAGGGTGTAGTACTTGCTGAAGTGCATGCAATGTTAATTGCCTGAAAAAAGTTATGGACCGACACTGTTTGGAGGATACGAACGGAACTTCATTGTTGCATAAGAAATACATATAAGCATTTGATGTGTACAAATTGCATATACCTAAGTAAATTTTCATTTGTCATAAATATAATATGCAATAGACATCATATGTTTACTGGTATGATAAAATATCGAGGTAAAAAAAAAACACAGAAATAAGATCAACTTGGATCAGTCACTATGTCATCTATGCATGAGAAAATCCGAAAAGTATTACTGGGATGCTTTATTGCAATCAGACAGGAACTACCAGGGGTATTCTCAAATAACAGCATCGGATGAGCATCCACCCTTCCTAATGTCCCGCTGTTTGGGTTGAAGAAATATTGTCAAGGTGGCAAGAAGCCCAGTCCCTGTGTCCGTCACGGTCGAGGGAGCAGATACCGACAAGCTTGCAGTTTGGTTTGGAAATTAGACTGTTGGCGAGAAACATTAATCGCTCTGGATCAGTTCCCCTCTAATTACATTGGGATATATAATGAGAAGAAGCATGAAAGTGTACATTTGACTTCGAAATGGCTAATGCTCAACTTGAACAGAAGTTTATTCCTACACCTCGTTGGTGCACCAGTTTCAAAATGGAATGTTAACTGTTAGACAGTTTGCTGATTCAGCGTCTCTTCTTTCTCATCTTTAATATATTTATAACGTACTTATAAATATGTCCATATAATCTCCCGTTACCACTCGTGGCTTACTACGCCTTCTGTGTTTTTTATGTGCTTTATATTTCAATGTGTATATGCTAAGTATCGTTGTCTCTATAATCCAATGTTAATTTGCTAACAGACGGGCATCAACATTTCTGTTAACTCATCCGTTTGGCTCAAAGGTCCATAGAGGGGAGTTTCCATGTATATTCTAACGCCGTTATCAACATAAAAGTTACTACAACCAGTTGAATAGATGTATATATGCATAGTGACAAGCAGCAAATTAACAACAGGTAATTCAGCAAGTAGCACGTCGTTGGGGCCAACAGGAGAGTAAGATCAACTAGTCTAAATCCACTCCATTCTCCAAGTGATGGAATCAATCAGCATTCAATCAGCTTGTTTATCCTGAACGTTGTACATCGAAATGCCGCTCTATGCAATAAACAGGGAGTTGTTATCACGTAAGTGGTATGTTTCGTTGTGTATCCCCATACTGTTTACTGCAGTATAAGTGAGATCTGCTTCACTTTGCGAATCACCAATCTTTTGAAGTTGATTTAAGCTCTACTTTAGTAAACTGCTACCTAACAGATTGATCTCAGATTAAAACATCTCATTCTAAATTTGTGTTTTCTATTTCAAGTACTAAGAAATACTGAATTTTTATGTATTAGATATACATCTATCGGTACCAGTTTGACGTGTCTGGTCATGAGTTAACTAACATAGCGATTATATATTTTTGACCATTACATGTGTCATTCACACGTCATTTATGCCATGATAATGTTCTCTGATCCATTTCATCATACAACATTTATTTCATTCAATGTTTTGAAGCTCATATGAAAACATGAAAAATGTTACTGTTCCAGTTCCTTTCGAAGAGTGAAAGTATTTTTGTTCCTCAAGTCTTCCAACCAATATAGTCAATATGGTTACAAACGACCTGATTTTAATACCTATCAGGTTAGATGTTATATACGCGTGCATGCACACACACCCACACCCACACAAAACATCCGTAATTTGTGAATTCTGTTTGGACGATAAAGAAATATCTAATTTGATCAGAATCAGTATATGAATTATCTTCCCTTACTCTGAGATAAGCATGGCATTATTCGTTCATGTTTTAATAATTTTATCTGCATAAAAGAAGGTATTATCAAAACTGTGAAACGAACTTGTGTATACTACCATATCACTAACATTGCGATATTGACCATGGAATAAATAATAAGTTTAGTCTGTTTTCGATGTCATAATATGTGAGGTTCCTCATTCACACATACATACAAACTGACAGCATAACACAAAACAATATGCAACCAACCCAGTGTAATACAATACAAGTTTCACCACCTATGCATACCGCACTGTTGACGAATCTCTCAGGAGTGTTAGAGCGATAATCACACCGCGACATGATTAACAAGCCTACAGCTCAGCAGATTTTAATAACTTACCTTTTTAATAAGAAAAGCAAGATTTATGGATGTCAACTTCTTTAATGTGAATAACACAAAGTTTCGGAGCATATTCTTGCTCCTTCATCAGGTGAAAATCAGGTCACAGTAATGCATTCCACTTCTTAATGCCCAACAAAGATTTAACTTACTTCCAGAGGCTTCTTTAAGAGGCGTACAAACTTGTTAATTAACAAGGCAGTAGGCCTTGATAAATTGTGACTATTAACTGCCGTGACTCACTCATCAATCAACAAGGGATTAGGTCCCGGGGCGTGCAAATAACAATGATTTACCATCACCCACCAGTTATCTCCCCTTGTGGACATTTCCAAAATTGTAAATCTTTGGAAACATCTTCTTTCCAAAATTGGAAATGTCTTGTAAACATGGACTTTTTTCCCAGTGTTTAGTACGATTGGAATCCTTGGTTAAAAATGCTTTAGGATCTAAACAATGTGTAGTCTCAATTGTCTATGATCTTGAAAAAGCATACGATACGATTTGGGTTTGAGAGGCCGGTTACGTAATTCATAACATATTTTAACAGTGACACACTTTCAACAGAGACACAATTTCAAGGCAAGAGTGGGGTCCACCCTTTCTGATCAATCCAGTCAGGAGCATGGTGTTCCAAAGGAACTCTGTCATTAGATATTAAAATAAACAGCCTTTCAAAGGTTTTAACAAATTCCGTAGATGATTTCAATGTTTCATGTCGTGGTAAAATATGTATACTATAGAGAGACAATTACAGCTCTGCCTCGATTAAATTCACCATATGTTTTGCCGTTAATATATACCCGTCACAGACCCAAAACTCCATCAAAGTAGTAGAGGAGGCCAAGTTCCTGGGTTTTATTTTTTACTCTTACTTACCCTTCTTACCGCATATTAAATCGAATTTCCATGAAAGCTAAATGCCTGAAGGCACATGACTTGTCGAAAGTCGTTTCTTATACCCTCCTACAGTTATGCATATCATTCATATGATCGGAACCAGATTATTGCGCTGTCGTATATGGTGGAGCGTGTAAGAGCAACCTTAAACTATTAGATTGTATCCATCACACAGGTCTTTGTGTTGGATCTTTTAGAACTTCTCCTGTTGATAGTCGCTGTGTCGAGGCAGGTGAACCAGAAACCAACTCCGTATAAACTTGCAGTATATCACCAAACTAATCACTCCGACCCTGGATATAACTGTGTCTTTAATCCCCTCTATGAGGATCTGTACAACAAAATGTCTTCTTGTGTTCCGCCCCCTAGGAATAAGAATAAAACCTTTCCGCTGCTGGTGCTGGATAATATATCACCCTCCCGCATACGTTCTTTACCTCGTTGACAACTAGTAGATTCCCGTTTAGTTACAGGATTTTTATAAGATTTATCAATATGTTTTGCATATAATAATTATTATGTCTGGTCGAATACATTTGATAACTGCGGCTGTACCCTCAAAAGGGTTGAAGTACTGTAAAATGATTCCCCCTCTGAGAGGAACGTAACATTATCTCCTTCAGAGTGTACTTATTCGTACCAGGCTTTTAATCGTAGAATATGTATTCATTCAATCCACGAAAAGGGTAAAAGGATGGTGTAAATCCAGCTGGAGTCCATGCACGTAGCCAAAAATTCCAGATGGTCTCTAGTATGGTGATCTACCTTCAGTTGTCGGTGATCTATAGCCCATTTTCATTTTGTATTGTGGCGTGTATAATTATTCTTTCTTGTAACATGCTAGTGTTACGACTTAATCTGATAATTCTGGTTATTCTACTGTCCTTTGTTGACAAATATTTATATTATCTAATTCTATCTTGGTATATACATTAAACTCTCACAGTCACGACATGGCTGAAATAATACTGATGTGACATAATTTTTTTCTCACTTACTAATGCAGAAAAAGTGGTACACTCAAGTAGGTACTAATAGATTACATGCAATAAAACCCTATATTGGTTACACCTACTTGGGTTGCCAGCCCATATTTGAAGAGGTTATTTTAAGACGATGCGAAATTAGCCATTGCATATATACACATGCTTATCTATTACATTTCTGTCTGCGATGTTTCAGTTGTTTTACTGCACTTCGTTGACAGGTTATAATTATTTGACTTTATGCATTAGGAATCTATAACACGTAAACGTTATGGCTGAAATACTGCTGATGTGACTCACTCGCTGACTCAACATGTAGGCTGTTAGTAAACGTACTGACAGATTTTTCCTTTGTGCGTGGTTTCTATTTTTCATTTTTTTTGTTCTTTTTTTTTGGTTGTTGTGTTTAGTTGCATTTCTTTTCTGTGTCGGATACAAAACATAGAAAGCGTTCCCTTTCCTTTTTGACTACTATGTGTTGAAAAGTGTACAAAGTAATAGGAGTGGTTGTATTGATATTAATGCACGACTATTCAGTGATCACATTGCCTTGTTTTAAAACGTTGAAATGGGCATTCTTGTGAAATAATACATTTACACAATGTATCCTATGCCGGCGAAATGGAAGGTCGTGGCAAACGCCACTTCATGATCAACGTTGACAATGGAATGTTGTGATACTATATAACAGCCTTTTATTCAGAATAACAGCATATGTATTATTTTGCACATGGATTCTGGTGCTAGCACGTTGTCCAGTCCACACATCAGCCAATAAAGAGTACTCTTTAGCCTCGTTGATAGTGGAGGGCAGAAAGTGATCACCATTGAGGCAATTTCCTGTGTCCACGTTCAGGGTTTATTCACAGTGTCTTACTGAAAGTTCCCATCCCCAAATAGAATATGTTCTGTCGGATGGTGGTACATCTAGGTAGCCGTATTGCGAAAGTAGACACTGACGGGTTAATATGCTGAACTCAGTTGTAATACAATTGTACAATCTTTCGCCAGTGCACAATTCATGACATTCAGTCCCCAGGACAGCATGTGTCTCTTTATTGTTGTGTCCTGTGATACTAAGGCCACCGTATCTTGCAAATCCATTACCATACACGTTGCAACCTGGCAACAATATTGCCAGCATTGAAGATTTCATTCGACAAAATGAATTAGGATAATTCGTCTACCAAAAAAGTGAAATTAGTGAATTTGTGTAAATTCATACATTCTTCTAGAAAAAAAGGGGCGGTCGGGTAGCCTGGAGGTTAAAGCTGTCGGCTCGTCACGCCGATGACCCGGTTTCGAATCCCCACATGGGTACAATGTGTGAAGCCCATTTCTGGTGTCCCCCACCGTGATATTGCTGGAATATTGCTAAAAGCGGTGTAAGACCATACTCACTCACTCACTCCATAAACATATATATTCGTACTGTTTTATCGAATCATTCATTTCGATTTTATTTGCAGTCATACTACTCCAGAGGTAAAGTTTGTTAATGCAAGACTTGACTGGATCACAAAGACAAAGCATAATAGTTCGATTATGTCTGCACACTATTGGAAGTAAGGAACGAAGGCATGAATACCACTGACGAGATCATGTCAACATGTTTGTTTGGAACGTAGCCAAGAGCGCTGGACAAACCCTGTCGTTACAAAAATGACTTACGTCTCACACAGCTGTTGTTGGAAGGGTTGAAGTGGTACCCTGGCTCACACCTGCAAAGCTTGTCGAAGCACACGAAATCCTTAGTTGTTTGGCAATCGGAGTTTCTTCTGCAGACCTGCTCGAGATTGCTTCTGACAGTGTTATCTGTGCGGACAGGTAGACAGATAGATACAGAAACAGAGTGATTAAAAGTCTCACATTACACAAGTTACATACAATGACTAATGGAAACCGATAAAAATGAGTTGCGCTCGAGGGAGTTGAGAAATATTTAAGCCTCGTGAAATAACGATCTACCAAAGCTTACACCCTGCATCCTAAAATTGAAATAAACAGAAAAATGAGTGAGTGAGTGAGTTTAGTTTTACGCCGCACCCAGCAATATTCTAGCTTTATGACGGCGGTCTGTAAATAATCGAGTCTGGACCAGGCAATGAAGTGATCAACAGCATGAGCCTCGATCTGCGCAATTGGGAACCGATGACATGTGTCAACCAAGTCAGCGAGCCTGACCACCCGATCCCGTTCGTCGCCTCTTACGACAAGCATGGGTTACTGAAGATCAATATTCTAGCCCGGACCTTCACGGGGAGACAAGCATGGGTTACTGAAGATCAATATTCTAACCCGGACCTTCACGGGGAGACAAGCATGGGTTACTGAAGATCAATATTCTAACCCGGACCTTCACAGGGAGACAAGCATGGGTTACTGAAGATCAATATTCTAGCCCGGACCTTCACGGAGAGACAAGCATGGGTTACTGAAGATCAATATTCTAACCCGAACCTTCACGGGGAGACAAGCATGGGTTACTGAAAAATATTTAAGAAATGCAGTTCGCTCTACCGCCGTGTGTAGATTTACAAAGAAATGCAGTTCGCTCTACCACCGTGTATAGATTTACAAAGAAATACAGTTCGCTCTACCATCATGTATAGATTTACAAAGTATATTCTTGCATAGAACTCTTATAGTTTAAGTACGAAGACGCTTGACTGGAGAGACGGACACGCCTGACAAAACCTGCACTTACCTCTAGCACAGTTGTTGTTGATGGGGTTGAAGGTGTACCCTTGTTTACACTGGCAGGTAAGGGGGAAACACACCATGTTCCTGTCTGCTGGGCAATCCCAGTCCGTCACGCATCTCGACCCCAGAGCACTTGAGACAGTTTTGTCTGTGCAAACGTTGACTGGAAAGACGGACACGCCTGACAAAACCAGCACTTACCTCTAGCACAGTTGTTGTTGACGGGGTTGAAGGTGTACGCTTGACTGGAGAGACGGACACGCTTGACAAAACCTGCACTTACCTCCATATATTGTTGATGGGCTTGAAGGTGTACGCTTGACTGGAGAGACGGACACGCGTGACAAAACCTGCACTTACCTCTAACATATCTGTTGTTGATGGGCTTGAAGGTGCACGCTTGACTGGAGAGACGGACACGCCTGACAAAACCAGTACTTACCTCTAACATATCTGTTGTTGATGGGCTTGAAGGTGTACGCTTGACTGGAGAGACGGACACGCCTGACAAAACCTGCACTTACCTCTAACATATATGTTGTTGATGGGCTTGAAGGTGCACGCTTGACTGGAGAGACGGACACGCCAGCCAAAATATGCACTTACCTCTAACACATCTGTTGTTGATGGGTTTGAAGGTGTACGCTTGACTGGAGAGACGGACACGCCTGACAAAACCTGCACTTACCTCTAGCACAGTTGTTGTTGATGGGGTTGAAGGTGTACCCTTGTTTACACTGGCAGGTAAGGGGGAAACACACCATGTTCCTGTCTGCTGGGCAATCCCAGTCCGTCACGCATCTCGACCCCAGAGCACTTGAGACAGTTTTGTCTGTGCAAAGGTTTTCAGACTTATGTATATGTTAACGATAATGATCACAGTCAAGTTCATTCAGCAAATACAAATTGAACTGAGGAATACTTTAAAACTCATGAGCTTATTAAACTAAATGGTGGGTTCATCTAGGCGAGGTCATCCACTTATGTCAGTATTTTCTCTTCACATCACGAACTTGTCATAAAGTCAAGACTTGGTCACAAATGAAGTCTTACCCTCCACGCAGAAAGCACCACCAAGACGTCTCTCCACACACCGGGTGTTCACTTTACAGGTCATGAGGGAGCACGCACCTGCTGGAAACTACAACAAACATATCATAAACCTCTCCCTCCAATGATGTCTCTTTCTTCTTTCTTCACTGTGTTTTCAGTTGAAAGTTCCCCTGGGAGCACGCACCTGCTTAATACTACAACAAACACAGCGTAAAGCCTAACCCCATTGTTCTTGTCAATAATTATTATGGTTTTCAGGAAAGCTTACAAATTTAAATAATTTGTTTTCTCATAAAACCTCTTCTTAATTCACCATCTGGTTGTAACAAATAGTATTTGAATACAGCATGTAATGTCACGTTTGAATGGTATGGTTCCTTTTGCATATATTTAGTTTAAAATAGCCATTGAATTAATCACAGTGAAAGATACTTTTAAAATTCGACATCAATTTTACCCCTTAATTTCGTAAATCTTATAACATGAATTCGTTTTGATGTAAGCTTTGTTTCAATTGTTTGTTTCTGTACTTTGATACATCACTGTTCAAAACTATATGAGCGTTATAAACCTCAAATAACACAAGCTGGTGTGTGTGAGAGAGTTTGCAGTCACGTCGCTTTTAACAATATTCTAGCAATATCACGGTGGGACACCAGAAAGGGCTTCACACATTGTACCCATGTGGACAATCAAACCCGGGTCGTCGGCGTCACGTGCGAACGCTTTAACCACTATGCGCCCTCACCGTCCCTATTAAGTTAGTGCATCTGGTTTGATGTAAGCTGTTGTTACGTTGTTTGTTTCTTCACATTGATACATCAATGTTTAACAGATTCATGAGCGTTGTTATCTCTAAAAGATTGTATCTTACATGGTTTCCTTGTTTTGAGAAGGGAATGAATCCCTCCTGCTCTGTCCTGTCCGTTGCAGTGTTGGATGACAGATGACACTCAAGCATGTCAATGTTGTATGCAATACTCAAACAGCCTCCTTTTTCAGTACATTGTAGTTTGCACAGCTTGATTCCAAGACCATAGACAATTTCCACTTCCGCCACTTGTCCACTTGAGTGGTAGATTGTAAGGAACAGAAATAGAAGTACCATCTTTCCTACGGGTCCAAGGTTCATGCCAGCAAGATTCAGCAATGGGCCAGAGCACTTTGGGTGACCGAATAGAATCATGGCCTTCATTTGAAATGTTCTTCAGTTTCAGAAAATATTGGAACTTCTTGATGTCTCGATGGAAGCTATCGTCGTGTAGACAATATCTACCTCTAGGCAACTCAAACTATATCGTCTTGTTCATATGAAATATTTGTGAGAGCTAATTGGCACGATTTAAATGGGACGTTTGGTGGATATAGTTACACGTACATATGTTGCTAATAGTGATGAACATAATGGATACATAATACTTATACTGTCATAAACTATTAACTATAAGTATTAATGCCAATGCTGTAGGGAAGTGCTGGGATATTGGCATCATCGAATCACCCCCAGCACCACCAAAACGACCACTTTTTCTTCCACCATTGCCCACGCTAAAATCTCCATATTAAAGTACTTTATGTATATCTACAATTTATGTAGTGAATATGTAAAAGTGCGAAATGTTAATCTAAGTCTCAGTGGTACGGGGATAGGAAACGTAAAAATTGGACTTTACTGAGGAGAGATTAGTGCAGAAATGAGCAACGCGGATTTTTATTCAAAGTCCAAAGTGACTTATTTGGAATAGACCATGGCTTTATGCAAATTAGTGTGCGATGATATTGTATTGCAAAGGACAAAGGAAATTAGACTTAGCTTCATTATAAACGATAGCTAAGGTAAAAAATATTAACTTTAATACTGAAACTATTGAGGATGTAGCTAACATGGAGTTTCGCTATCACTATGAAAACAAACAGGTAAGAGGGGGTCGTCTCAAAAGCATGATCAGACGGTGGTTGGGGTCGGGCTTGGGGACAGAAATATCAGCTACGATGATATAATCCTTTAGGGCAATTAAACGGCATGTCAGCAATTTACAAATAATATCCAGTCCTGTCGATCTTTGGGGGGGGGGGGGGGATCATGTCACCTATCTATTTTGAGACATTTAATATGTAGGCTGATTTAAGCTTTTCTATGGGTATCATACTCTTTTACATATCTCAACACATAAACCTTATGAAAAAAAGACACGTAAGATGTTTATCAATAGATGAAACATATTCAACACACATGAAAAAGCATGAAATCTCTTTGAGATGATCCCTTGCACCTGAAGGCAGCACGTGCATTTCATGCCAGGTGAGTCGACGGTTCGTCGTCATACCTGGCAGAGCGACCTAATTGCCATCTATAGTCTGATCTATTGTTTTCAGCAGCTATTCGTATTTATTCTAAGTTTTGCCCAATTTTACGAGTAAACATGCTTTTATGGATATCCTATTACGCATCCCACTGAACGCCCAGGCTAGGCCGATGTGGGTTATTTCGACACATGCTATTTGCAAGTGTGTAAATTTTAGGGATACAGAGAAACAGCCTAAAACGTCTTTTTTTCTATTTCCGGCAGTACTGTACTGCCCCGACGGTCTCCTCCACAAATCCCTGAGCAACCCCAGGTGTATATATACCAAACACTGCAAACGTTTTCTTTTGCCATTAGTTTTTTAGTTTTAAAGAGGACCATTTGAGACTCAGTATCGGAAAAGCGACAATTATTGTACAGTTACATCTCTTAAATACGTATTCAACACATGTTATGTTTGGGATTCAATAAGGCCATAAATTCCCATCAGTTCAATGCTCAGGCCCCACATGGGTATAATGTGCGAAGCCTTGCCAACAGGGTCAAACTGTACCGGACAGTCATCAGAAGTGTACGTATAATATGCATTGTCGCATAAAGACAGATATTGATACGATTCTCTGTGACCCTTTTCTACCAGGAAATTATAATGTTAAAACAGCCAGGAAAATCAAAGCGTTCTTAAACGCTGTGCACCTGACATTAAGTTCAAACAGACATTGATGTTTCAGTTATATAAACACTAACTTTACGGGGGTTTTATGACGGCAAGGTTCGCTGGAGCACAATGCTTGCATTTGTTACCTTTGGCGGGACATTTGTAGCATTGTTGCTTTGTCACCTCACAGAGCAAAAAGCGGAAGCAAAATGTTGCAACATTAACCTAAAGCGGAACATCAAGAAACCATATTATTATGGCCAATATAGGTCACGTCGACCCGTCAAAAATGCGTTGAAATGTGGGACAACGAAACACAGTGACAACTGGGAAGTGTCCTGTCTGGGAATCCCTACGTTCAGAGCTGTAGCAAGACTGGTATGCACTGACGCTTTGCAAGAAGTACCATCATATTTATATTTACCCTCTGCGTTAACTAACTTTTGTGTAAAATGACTCGCACTGAACTTCAACCTCCGCCTCAGCTACGCAATAGAACCTCAACTACACCCTCAACTACACCCTCACTCAACTGCACTACCCCATCCAACTGCACAATAACACTCAGCTACATCTTAACCCGTGCTACACAAGCTTCCTTAACTACAGGATAGCCCTCAACTACACCATACACCAACGCACTCACTCACTCACTCAAGGTACACAAGCAACCTTAACTACAGGATAGCCCTCAACTACACCATACACCACCGCACTCACTCACTCACTCACTCAAGGTACACAAGCACCCTTAACTACAGGATAGCCCTCAACTACACCATACACCACCGCACTAGTTAATCTCACTCAAGGTGCACAAGCATCCTTAACTACAGGATAGCCCTCAACTACACCATACACCACCGCACTCACTCACTCACTCAAGGTACACAAGCATCCTTAACTACAGGATAGCCCTCAACTACACCATACACCACCGCACTCACTCACTCACTCACTCAAGGTACACAAGCATCCTTAGGTTCACCCGCACATGCATGAATACATGACGCATTTTTATAGATAACGTCTTTATATTCTCTATACGACGTTTCAGAGCTAATTCTTGCTCGTGCATCAGGTGAACTTCCAAATGCCTCTCAAGAACTTCACCCTCACTTTCAGCTTCACCATCACACTCAGCTTCGTCTCACGCTCAGCTACACCATCACACTCAGCTTCGTATCACGCTCTACTTCACCTTCAAACTCAGCTTCGTCTCACGTTCAGCTACACCTTCACACTCAGATTCGTCTCACGCTCAGCTTCACCATCACACTCAGCTTCGTCTCACGCTCAGCTTCACCATCACGCTCAGCTTCGTCTCACGCTCAGCTAAACCATCACACTCAGTTTCGTATCATTCTCTACTTCACCTTCAAACTCAGCTTCGTCTCACGCTCAGCTACACCTTTACACCTTCACACCCTAATACACCATCAGCTTTCTCTTTATCCTAACACATGAGAAAGAAAGATTTGGTTAAGTAGCATATGTAGTAGTATCATCTTCTGAAAGGTCACAAGAAGACAGAATGTATCAGAGCTTCACGGACGTTTGTTGTGAGAGAAGTTGGATGTACTTTCGTACTTTCCTGAGTGGATAATTTTAAAAGTGTTCAGACTTGGATTTCATACAACCGACTTATATTTCAAGCTAGTTTGTCCAATTAGTAATTGATATCAGTAAGTATATGTCTTTATGTCCATATATTGCAACTGGTGAATTCGATTGATATATTATACTTATAGCACTTAAATATACCTCAATAATTGAAACAAATTATTGTAGGTTGAGGCTAAGTGATTTCATTATAGTTGCTTAGGAAAAATATATGAAAAAAAGTATAGGAACACCTATGATTTGTAACCCCCGTTTAGCCATTGTGACATAAATACTGATGTTGGACAGAGCAAGCATGCAGTAAACAAACATAAATACATCCGGCAGATCCACCTCCGGAACAGATTCGTGACAGCGACTTCAACGGCGGTGACAGCACTAGGACACCCCATCAGCAGACGAGCAGTCCTTGGACAACTTGTTATGTCTGGTATAAGAGCCTACCGTCCCTTCCGTGGAATGGCCTTGACCCGGCTACACCGCTAACGCAGACAGCAATGGACACGATCTGTACGTCGGTGGCAGCGACGTGACTGGGTGAGAGTGCTCTTTACAGATGAAAGTCGGTTCAGTCGGTTCAGAAACGATGGCAGAGTTAGACGGAGGGGGCGTCATGGTATGGGGCGGCATATGTGGCCAGAGAACAAGACTTGTTATCATCTGGTGAATTCTGAATGCCCAGCGATACGGGGATGAAATGTTGAGACCTTTTGTGGTGCTCTATTCGACAACAGCCAAGATTAATCATTTTGCGTCAACGTATTGCCTTGGTCAGCACGTACTCCAGACGTCAACCCCATCGAACATGTTTTGGATTATCAGCTGAGACAGGGTGTACAGCCTCACCGATCCGACAGGAACTTGAACAGATTCCCTTGGATTAATGGTACAGATTTCCTGCTGACGTCATCCACCGACTGACGAAGTTAATGCGGAGACGTGTGTTGGCGTGTATGCATGCCCAGGGTCGTGAGACTCGCTAGTGATGAAGTGTTCCCTGACTCTTGTCTCATAATGTGACTCTTTAAGCACTTTTTTAATACAACTTTTGTGTATTTTATAACTTTGACCCCTTGACTCTTTCTTAACGAATTAGCGCTGCAATCAGCAATGTTACAACATTTTTTACTACATGACTATGCTAGGTTGAAATATTAGTAAATATCCATGTAAATTTTATTCGCAAATTAAAGAAAAGAATTTTGATGACTAGAGCCGATTTTGTGGCACATCAGGAATGTTAAAGTTGATAATAATGAGAAGAAAAAGCTACTCTGTTTTCAATTTTGCGGTCCTTTATCGTTGATTTAAGACCGCTAAATGTAATTTAAAAACCGAACTGCCACTTCCTGTTCCCAGCTTCGTATAAGTTCTTTACTGGGATTAGGGTCAGGAAATTCATCTTCAAAAACACCAAAGATGCTGCCGAGATAGAAACTGCCGATGTCCGACATGTGTGTTTACAAACAATAGGGTCAACGTGTTCATTGTAGTCATACGCGGTCAATCAGTCACTTTAATTAGCGGTCTTAAACTGCCATTTAAGTACGGTTTGATGAGCTCTCAGCCAATCAGAATCGAGTGTCACACAATCTCGTGCTAGAATAATAATTTGGGAAACACAATTTATAAACTTGTAGGCAAATGTGTAAGGTCGCCTGATTTTCTTTAGTTTATGTTAAAACAAGCTGCATTTGCTCAACAATATTTCAGACGGTTTCATTGCACGTTATGCGCTGTCCTGATATCCCAAATAACTAAAATAAAATTCAATACTAATCAGATATTTCACTTCCTTGTGTCCTTGGATCTTTCTCCTCGTATCAACCGCCCGTGAAAATCTGGATTAGAATTGGTCTTCAGCAGTATACGCTTGTCGTAAAAAGCGACTAACGGGATCAGCTGGTCAGGATGGTTAACCTGGGTTACACATGTCACCGTATCCCACTTGCTTAGAACGATGCTCATGTTGTTGATCACTGGATTGCCTGGTCCAGACTCGATTACTTACAGACCGCCGCCGTAAAGCTGGACTATTGCTAAGTCTGGCGTTAAATAAACCAACCAACCTTGTATCAATCAAATTATATGTGTGTTTATTTTGTTGTCGATCGTGGACATTGTTGTAAGATATTACATCTTTAATATGTCGTCAATGCTGGTGAGAGGAAGGTTCCTGGCAAACGGCCATTTTATTGGGACTGATACTTCTTTTAAACGAGCGTGGACAACTGGTACTGTACACATATTTGGATTCAGAATAAACAGGAAATGTTTAACCTTGCACAAGTGTTCTGGTGCTAGCACATTGTTCTGTGTCACAAATCAGCTTGAAACTTTGAAAAATAGTTTGCACAGCATGGTTTCCATACCATAGACAATGTCCACTTCTGTCACCTGTGCATGGTTAATGTAGGCAATGTTTAGCAGCCTTGGTCGTTTAAAGAAGAATGAGCGGCCACCGTTGAGGCAGTTTCCTCTCTCCATTGTGTCGTGCGTCATATGGTTACGCACAGTTTCTTACTTCAAAGACCCATCCCTTGTCAGACTTCGACCTTTCTGACGATGGTACATCTAGGTAGCCGTATTGCGAAAGTAAACAAACACCAGAGACATAGTGGTGCTCGAAGGTAATCCAAGTATACTCTTTCTCTCCAGTGCACAGTTTAGCACACTCCTCATCAGTTGTATCGTTTATATCTTTATTGTTGTATTTCTGATTCCAAGACCACCGTATGACGTAAATCCGTAACCGTACGCGTTGCAACCTGGCAAATATGTTGTCAATATTGCACATATCAATAGGCAATGTGAATTATGGTTTGTCGGCTTTAGGAAATTAATTCGAAAATATGTGTTTTATGTACAATTTCAAAGAATTTATGCTTTCTTGCTGCCTCATTTAACACGTTATGTGTTACAGAACCATGTTTAGTCATGTGAAACGTCGTACTATTCCTTAAGTACAGTTTTGTGATTCAAGACTTGTTTTCGTGTGACTTGATTGGCTCAGACAGATCATAATCGTTTTGAAATGTTTTCTCACTTCCGACTACTACTGACAGGATCATGTCAACATTTAGGAACGTACCCAAGGGAGCTGGACAAAGCTAGTCCTTACAAAAGTGACTTACGTCTTAAACAGTTCTCTTTGGAAGGGTTGAAGTGATACCCTGGTTCACACTTGCAGATGCCTTTGTAACACACAAACTTCCTGTCTGTTTGGCAATCAGAATTTATTCGGCAGCTCTCCCCCAGACTTCTGTCGGCAATGCCTGTGCAAACAGGCAGAACAACACAAGGACAGGGTTGTTATGCATCTTGCCTTACATGACCTAAGTTTCAAACATGGAAACTGTATCCTTGGGTTAAATTTTTTTTCTTTATTAGTTTAATGAAATCTGTTATTATCGTAAACCATATGGGGCAATATGAACATGGCGTCTACATAAGTTTAAATCAGCAATGATGACTGTAAGTAAGTGACCCCCTGCATGTCATGTACAAAATCAATGACCCCCTCCCATAATTTCTAAGCATATCTTTAAATGCTGTAATACTGATATGTACAAAAGAACTGCCCTTTTCCCCCACCCCCATCCCCCTTTCTTGGACAAAGCCTGACAAAATCTACACTTACTTCGAACACAGTTGTTGTTGGTGGGGTTGAAGGTGTACCCTTCTTCACACTTGCAGGTCTAGGTGAAACACACCAGGTTCCTATCTGCTGGGCAGTCAGAGTCCTTCACGCATCTCGACTCCAGAGCACTTGAGACCGTTTTGTCTGTGGACAGGTTTTCAGGCCTCTTTTTAAGTTAACGACTTCAACTTCAATCAGCAAAGACAAATTGAACTGAGGAATACTTTCAAACTCATAAGCTTATTAAATCAATAAGGTGGGTTCATCTAGGCGAGGTCATCCACTTATGTCAGTTTCTCTTCACATCATGAACTTGTCATAAAGTCCAGGCTTGGTCACAAATGAAGTCTTACCTTCTATGCAGACAGCACCACCATGACGTCTCTCCACACACCGCGTGTTCAATTTACAGGTCATGGGGGAGCAAGCACCTGCTGTGAGCTACAACAAATATACCTCTCCATGTAATGTCCCTAGTATGGTGATCTACCTTCAGTTGTTGGCGATTACTGGCCCATTTTTACATTGTCTTGTCTAAAAATAGTTTTCCACTTTTAAAGTTATATGCTAGCTAGTTTTAACTCATTTTGTGATAATCTAGTGATTTTACTTTCCTTCGTTGACAGGGTTTTATATATTATCTGTATGTATTATAAATTTAGAACTAGTTTTAGTCACGATATGGCTGAAATATTGCCGATGTGACTTTAAATTTTAACTCACTCACTCTCCATGTAATGCTGTCTCCTTCTTCACTGGGTTTTCAGTTGACAGTTCCCTCGGGAGCACGCACCTGCTTAATACTACAACAGGGCGGTGGGGTAGCCTAGTGGTTAAAGCGTTGGCTCGTCACGCCGAAGACCCGGGTTCGATTCCCCACATGGGCACAATGTGTTAAGCCCATTTCTGGTGTCCCCCGCCGTGATATTGCTGGAATATTGCTAAAAGCGGCGTAAAACTAAACTCAGTCAGTCAGTCAGTCAGTAATACTACAACAAACATAGCGGAAAACTTCCCCTCGTAATGATAGTTGTTCTTGTCAATGATCAGTGTGACTCTTAAGAAAGGGACAAATGGACATAACTTGTTTTCTCATAAAACCTCTACTTATTTCATCATCTGGTTGTATAAAAATGGTATTTGAATACAGGATACATTTATATGTAGTTTCAAATACTACTTGAAGTAATCATAGTGAATGATGTCTTTATAATTCGACATAAATTTTATCATTTAATTTTGTACATCTTATAATAGGAATTCGTTATGGTGTAAGCTTTGTTTTAATCGTTTGTTTCTGTACTTTAAAACATCAATGTTCAAATCCATATGAGCGTTATTAACATCATATAACTTCAAATATCTTACTTGGTTTGGGAAGGGAATGAATCCCTCCTTCTCTGTCCAGTCCTTCGCAGTCTTGGGTGAAAGATGACATACAAGCTCGTCAATGTTGTATGTAATACTCAAACAGCCTCCTTTTTCAGTACATTTTAGTTTGCACAGCCTGATTCCAATACCATAGACAATTTCCACTTCAGCCACTACCATTTGAGTGGTAGATTGCAAGGAACAGAAATAGAAGTACCATCTTTCCTATGGGTCCAAGGTTCATGCCAGCAAGTTTCAGCAATGGGCCAGAGCTTTTTGGATGACTAAATATACTCATGTCCTTTATCTGAAATGTTCTTCAGTTTCAGAACATATTGGAACTTCTTGATGTCTCGATGGAAGCTATCGTAGTGGAGACAATATCTACCTCTAGGCAATTTAAAACTGCATCGTCTTGTTCTGAGGGAGCTAATTGGCAGGTTTTAAATAGGTTGTAGTATGGATATAGTTATATGTCCATACGTTGCTATTAGTGATGAACGTTCTTGATACATTATACTTATACTGTCATTAATTATTAACTGTAATTGTTATCTCCACTACTGTGGGGAAATGCTGGGATATTGGCATCATTGAAACACTTCGAGCTCCATGATGTGGACCACTCCCCTCCATCATTGCCCACGTTATAATCCAGCACTCCACTTCGATACACAGGTCACGCCACGTTATAATCCAACACTCGACTTCGACACACAGGTCACGCCACGTTAATCCAACACTCCACTTCGACACACAGGTCACGCCACGTTATAACCCAACACTCCACTTCGACACACAGGGCACGCCATGTTCGTGCATGTATTGTACTATACAAAAAGGGATCTTTGAAAACATCTTTTGACATGTTCAGATCATTAATTCCTGCCAAAATACGAATAAGTTGAGAGTCCTATGCACAGAAGGCGGTAGCTCATCATGGGACAGTTAGTTGATGCTGAGCTCCAACTTCTGTATGTCTCCAGTTGATTGTCATGGCAGAGCCATCCTAACATCTAATCTGGTATACTATCATTAACTATTAACTGTTATGGTTTACAGACTAAAGGTAGTATGCAGCAGAGAGGGTTCGGGCGATCCTGGCACAGTCAGGCTGGTAAGGCTCATCATCAGCTCAGGGCCCTTGTCCCCTCTACACGCAGCCCAGACAGCGAATGGGACTTCTCCCAGGAAACGCTGCCCACTCGAAACCACCAAGAACTTTCCGGAGAATATGTAGACTCGCCAACACTGAAGCCATCTGCATTACCAAGAGTGTCAGAAGGGCTGTGATCCCGGTAGAGATCCTGATCTTTAATTATTAACTCTACTATTGTAGGGAAATGCTGGGACATTGGCATCATCCAATCACCTCCAGCAGCACCAAAACGACCGTTTCCTCCTCTACCATTGCCAACGCTATAACCTCCATACCAACGTGCCCTCCACAATGCCCTGACGTATCAAACACTGCACACGTTCGTTTGACCTTACCTTTCCTAATAAATGAGTACCATTTGAGACTTAATAATAATGACAATAATAAATTAAATAAGGTTGCTTGTATAGCGCCCAAATCTATACACATTTACGCTCAGAGCGCTTGTCAGAGTAGCACAGGTGGAACACAAAGTGCTAGTATTGAAAAAGCGCAAACAATCACTGTACATAGTAGCATCACTTAGATGTGCCTGCAACATATGTTACATTTGGGGTTCAATAAGGCCATAAATTCCCATCAGTTTTATTTCCAGGCCTCACATGGGTATAATGTGCGAAGCCTTGCCAACAGGACAAACTGTATCGAACAGACATCAGTAGCAAAACTGTTATACACTGACGCTTTGCAAGAAGTACCATCATCTTTTCATTTACACTCAGCGTTAACCATTTTTTGTGTAAAATGACACCCTCGCACTGGTTCAGCTACACAATCGAACTCAACTACACCATACACCCTCACATTCACCTACACGTTCACACTCAACTTCAACATCATATTCAGCTATACCTTCACACTACACCTTCACACTCAACTTCAACATCACATTCACCTACACCTTCACACTCAACTTCAACATCACATTCAGCTGTACCTTCACACTACATCTTCACACTCAACTTCGGGGCGGTGGGGTAGCCTAGTTGTTCACGCGTTGGCTCATCACGCTGAAGACCCGGGTTCGAATCTCCACATGGGTACAATTTGTGAAGCCCATTTCTGGTGTCCCCCGCCATTATGTTGCTGAAATATTGCTAAAAGCGGCGTCAAACCAAAACTCAGTCAGTGAGTGAGTGAGTGAGTTAAGATTTTAAGTCACATCGGCAATATTTCAGCCATATCGTGACTAAAGCAAGTTCTAAATATATCAACAATTGAAGTGAAGTTATAAAATTCTGCCAACGAAGGACAGTAAAATAACTAGAGTATCACAGATATAGATATAAAACTAGTAACAAAATCTAAAACATTTCAACTATACAAGACGATACAATATAAAAACAGGCTAATGATCGCCAACAACTGAAGTGAGATCACCATACTAGGGACCATGGGGACTTACAGTACATTTGCTTCCTGCATGGACCCTAGCTGGATTTACACCATCCCTTCAGCCGTTAACAATTTAGCAAATCTAGCCATACATTAAAAGAACAGGTATTCTACGATTAAAAAACTGAAATGTGAAATTTACTATGAATGTTGGGACTTACGTACCCTCTCAGGAGGACAATAATTTTACAGCACTTTAACCCGCCTCGAGGATACAGCCACTAACAATCAGTGTTACTAATTCAAACTTCCAATCATAAAATATTTAGTTATTTACAAATCTGTTAACAAATTTAATTATTTTAAAAAAGCAATAATTAAATGAAGATCCTTCATAGTTCGGGATTTGAAATAGATATCCCTTGTGATGGAGTACTCAACACAGTCAAGCAAGACATGCTTGACCGTGATTCGTTCATCACAAGGGATACAAAATGGAGGATCTTCACCTTTTAATAGGTACTCATGCGTATATCTTGTGTGGCCAATACGACATCGTCGTATGATGACCTCTTCAAATCTGGACTGACAACCCAAGTAAGTGTAACCGATATAGGGTTTTATTTCATGTAATTTATTAATACCTACCTGGGTATCCCACTTCTTTTGCATCAGATCACGGATATAAGACCTTATAGCAGCTTTGTAATCAGAGTATGGGATCAGAAGTGGTGTCACAGATTTGTTGAGTGCTGCCTTAGCAGCAAGATCGGCCATTGTATTCCCAGAAATGCCAACATGACTGGGTAACCAACAAAAGACGATGTCGCATTGGCCAGTAGCAAGTTCATTGTACAATTCAATAATTTCTAATAAAAGTGGATGTTTGCAAGAAAGATTTTTAATAGCCTGAAGACACGAAAGAGAATCTGAAAAGATGATATAATGTGGATATTTACGATGTTTACTAATATATTTAAGAGCTGTTAAGATGGCGTTAGCTTCTGCTGTGAAAATAGAGCTGTTATTTGGTAGTCGAGAAGATATTGTTTTGGATCCAATGACAGTGGCACATGCCACCGCGCCACCATCCTTGGACCCATCTGTAAATAAGGATTTGTATGTATTATATTTGATTTTTAATTGATTATATTCTTGTTTATATTGTAATTCATTAGTTTCAGATTTCTTAAACTTTGTCAGAGTTAGGTCAACTTCAGGCCTAACCAATTGCCAAGGCGGAGAAGAAAGAAAACGGGAAGGAGCTATATGTTCTAGCTCAATGCCAGCAGCGGAAAGGAAAGGTTTCAATCTTATACCAAGAGGCGGAACAAGAGAAGGCTTCTTGTTATACAGATCTTCATATAGTGGATTAAAGACACAGTTATATGCAGGGTTTGACTCATTGGAATAAAGTTTTGTAATATACTGTAAAGTTAATTTTTATACGGCGTTGTGTAAGAGAAGGCTCATCTGCTTCAACATATAGACTATCAATTGGAGAGGTTCTAAAGGACCCAAGACACAATCTTAGGCCTTGGTGGTGGACAGAATCAAGTAGTTTTAGGTTGCTTTTGCAGGCTCCACCATATACGATGGAACCATAATCAAGTTTCGAGCGGACCAATGATCGATACAGATGGAGGAGGGTAGCTTGATCCCCTCCCCACTTTGAGTTGGAAACAACTTTCAACAAATCGAGTGCCTTCAGGCATTTGGCTTTAAGTGATTTAATATGTGGCAAAAAAGTTAAATGGGAGTCGAAAATTAGACCCAAGAATTTGGCCTCCTTAACAACTTTGATGGGACTGCCATTTAAAGATAGTTCTGGATCTTTATGCGGTTTATATTTTCTACAAAAATGTATACAATTATAATTAACTAATTAGTTTTTGATTTAGAAAATTTAAAGCCGTTTTCTAGACACCATTTATGTATTTTATTTAAACACAACTGCAATTGCCGTTCAATAGTATGCATATTCTTACCACGACAAGAAATATTAAAATCATCCACAAAAAGTGATCCATCGATAGAATCATTTAAAACCTTTGACAAACTGTTAATCTTGATACTAAATAAAGTGACAGACAAAATACCGCCTTGAGGGACACCCTGATGCTGATTATAATGGTCAGACAGGGTAGAACCCACGCGGACTTGAAATTGCCTGTCAGCTAAAAACTTGGATATAAATTGAGGCAAACGGCCTCTCAATCCAAAATCATGTAAATCTCTTAAAATACCATGTTTCCATGTAGTGTCATATGCTTTTTCTAAATCAAAAAAGATTGACACTGCATGTTGTTTATTAATTATGGCATTTTTTACAAAAGATTCTAAACGCACTAAATGATCGATGGTACTACGGTTTTTACGGAAACCACATTGTATATTAGTTATTAGATTATTGGTTTCCAAGTACCAAACAAGTCGATTGTTGATCATTCGTTCCATGGTTTTGCAAACGCAGCTAGTGAGTGAAATTGGTCTATAATTAGAGGGATCTGTATGATCCCGTCCAGGTTTAGGTATGGGAACAATAATAGCATCACGCCACGAGGAAGGAAAATTTCCAGATGTCCAAATGTCGTCAAAATGTGTAAGAGCGTCTCTAAACATGATTCAGGTAAGTGCTTCAGGAGTTGATAATGTATGTTAGCAGCCCCTGAAGCAGTATCATGAGCCTGATCAAGAGTGGTATCTAGCTCATGTATTGAAAAGGTTTCATTGTAGTCTTCCCCATTATTTGAATTGAAATTAATAGCTTTCTTTTCTTGCTGTTTTTGATATTTTTGGAATTCAGGTACATAATTAGATGAGGAAGAATGTTTAGCCAACGTCTCACCAAGTATATTAGCAATATCAGATTTATTAGTAAGTAATTCGTTTCCATCTTTGAGATGGTGAATGCTAGACTTAGAGCCCTTACCCTTGATTTTCTGGATCATATTCCACACCTTGGATATAGGTGTGCGAGAATTAATTTTTGATATATAATTTCGCCAAGATAGGCATTTACTTTGCTTGAAAGTACGTCGTGCTTTGGCGTTTAAAATTTTATATTTGTCCAAATTGTGGACCATAGGATGGCGACGGAAATAGTGCTCAGCTTTCTTCCGTGCCTTCCTAGCCTGTTTGCAGTCATTGGTAAACCATGGTTTTCGTACGTGAGGAATTGCAGAGGACTTTGGGATACACTCATCAGCTATGTTATTTAGTTCATCTGAAAAACATTTTATGGCATCAGGAATGTCATTAAAAAGTTCAGGTTTGAGTTTGTCAGCACAGAGAGCTTCATATAAAGGCCAGTTAGCCTTTTTAAAATTCCATCTTGATGATGGAGGAACGTCAGATGGATTCACAGGTTTTAGCAATGTTGGGAAATGGTCACTTCCACAGAGGTCGTCGTGGACTGACCATTCAAATTCACACAATAGGTTGGAGTCAGTAACTGACAAATCAAGAGCTGTATATGTTCCTGTGCCAGGATGAAGATCCGTATTTGAACCGTCATTATAAATGCATAAATCGTTGTTGGAAATAAAATCCTCCAGTAATTTACCTTTGGTGTTTGTATTACTGCCACCCCAGAGTGGGTTGTGGCCATTTAAATCACCCATGATTATACAAGGTTTAGGTAGCTGATCATAAAGAGCTTGCAGATCGGTTAGTTGAACAGTTGATGAAGGCGGAAGGTATAAAGAGCACAAAGTGAGTGCAACGTGCAACGTAAGACGCACTGCAACGGCTTGGAGATTGGTTGTGAGTGTAACTGGGCTATGGATAACATTTTGCCTCACCAGGATTGATGATCCACCAATAGCTCTGTCACCCGAGGGAGAAAAACAGTGATATGCATTGAATTGACGTAAGTCCAAATTGTCAGTATGTTTCAGATATGTTTCTTGTATGGAGAGAGCTGACGGTTTTAAATCTTGGATTAATAATTGTAAATCATTTAAATTATTCCGAAGTCCTCTACAATTCCATTGTATTATAGGTGAGGACATTATTTCTTCGGGGATAAACAGGAGATCTTCCCCTCACCTTCCTTGATGGCGACAAGCTATGTGTCCTACCATGGCTTTGGTCGGACACATCCATGTCATCATCAAGGGATCCAAACTTATTTAAAAGTTGGATATGGTTATTCGCCCCCTTTGGTGTTCTTCCACTTTGATTCATTTTGGGTGTTTCCCTGTTTTGCTTTGATTTTGCTTTTGCAGTTGGTTTGACAGTTGGATCAGGGTTAGTAAGTTTCTGAGATGTATCTATCTCAGGTGATGTCGTCGATTGAGGGATACTTTTCGATGAGGCTGCGGTTTGTGAACTGCAGGTCACTTGTGAAGGCCGTGACTGGACGTCAGCAGACAGCAAGGTAGGTGCAGATGTCATTGCCCATGTATAGTCTGTCTGACAACCTACAGAATGACAAGCAATAGGTTTTGGCTTTGAGCCCTGAATAGATGCAGAAACTGCATTAGAATATGTTGGTCCTGATTGTTCTTGTAAAAGAACGATTTTCTTTGCTTCTGAAAATGTTATATTATTCTGATGCTTTAATTTCGAAATTTTGGATTGAAGCTTCCAAGTAGGACACTCCTTGGAAGAAGATGGATGATTGCCTGAACAGTTGACACAAGTAGGAGGATTGTTACAAAGATCACTGTCGTCACACTTTCCAGCACATTTGTGACATGCAGTCGGGTTATGGCAAGACTTTGAACCGTGACCATACTTTTGGCAGGTATAGCACCTCAAAGGATTTGGGATAAAGGTATCGACCTTCAGGTGACAGTATCCCGCTTTCAGTGATGTGGGATGTACCGGAAGACAAAATGTGAACAAGTAAGTATTTGTCTTGAAAGTCTCGTTATTCCTCCTTGCAGTGAAGCGTTTCACATGTGTAACGCCTTGCGATTGTAATTCGGACACAATCTCAAACTCATTCATGTCGGAGAGGCATCGTCCATTATCACGAACGATGCCTTTACTACAATTCAATGTCCTGTGAGGGGACACCTCCACAGGAACATTTGCTAATGATCTCGATGAGAGCAGAATCTGAGATTGTATCAGCTTTCGACATTCAATAAGCAGTGAACCTGATCTTAGTTTTTTAATTTCCCTGACATCACCTGCCAAACCTTCGATACCTTTCGCTACAGCAAAAGGATTAAGCTTTAGAGCTCCACCATCCGATGCTGACATAACCAGAAAACGAGGCCAGTTATCAGGGTTTGTGATAACTGCAGGAGCCTCATCCTCAGAAGAAAACGAATCCTCAGATTCATGAGAGCGTTTTTTGAGTGGGGGTGCCATGTTAGTAATATGTATGATTCACCCTCTTAGCTCCCCACCCACCATGGAGTGTCAACAAGGACGATGCCCTATGTCTGTGGATCTCCAACAGACGGCACCAAGGATACTAAGAGGGTATACTCAAACAGAAAATATCTTGAAAAGATACATCCTACCAGATTGGCCCATGAGCCACCGCCTTCTGGGCATTAGGACTTGAGGCAAAAGACAAAAATAGAAAAAGCATATTTCAAAATTCAATCTGTATATTGCACAATTCAAGAGAAATATTATTTGGCCAAGACCACTGACAAGATATGTTAGAAGTTTGAACAATTTGTGTTATGAAATACTGCTCAGGGCTCGGCATGACCAGCCGATTGGTTGAACCGGGCCAGTTCAACCACCCGTCTAGGTGAAGTAAGGGTCGAAGTGGTGTATTGGGCAAAGGAACGCTGTTCCTGGAGCCCTTGCCCTCAACCACCAGAATCCCGTCCTCCACCGACACAGGGGCGCAACCCACGGCAAACGGGTTGGTGGACCTAATATCCCCCCGGGTCCACAACGGGGGGTTGAAGGGCGCTTAGCGTGACCCAGCACCCACCACGAGGAGGTGGCCCTTCATGGGTGCCCAGTCAGTCAGGTTACACAAAAACAAGTATGTTCCTATTAACTCCTATATCAACATTTCATGTTTTTTAAACATTACCTCGACGCTCAGCAGCTATTGCACATGCAAGTGTTCATAGTGTAGCCTTAAAGCAACACGAAAAACAAAAAGATATTTGTACCTCAGCCTCTTCCTCTTCCGAGCCATGGAAGCTGTTCAGACCAAGCCTAGCTCTGCACTGAAAATATATATGGTCTCATTCAGCGTATGGCATCATGTGAAAACAGAAAACAGGCAGTATGAAATGATGAACATATCGTCAGTGATAATTGCTGGATGGGGGTACATATAAACAACACAAACATCATACACAAAATCATTGAATCACAGTTGCCTGAGAATTTAGAGGATTGGGCAATGAAGGCTACGAAAATTCCTTGTCAAACTACGGATTCAGATTTGGTGTGACATATCCAGTCTGTACACGGAGGTGTTACAGCATTACACTTTCTCAGTATTTACCCGGCGAGGGATGAGAAATAGAACTGAATCTGTGTTATGAAACAATAAGGACGTTGTTATCTATACAAGTTTCAGGTCATTGAGTACCACGTCAGTATAACTATTATGTTAAAACAAGTGTAGAAGTGAGCACAGCTCACATACCCCCACTTCCCACTTTGGGACATGGAAATGACTGATATTGATATATATAATGTGACAAGGATCAGCAGCTCACAAGACTTTCTCCTTGACTCTACTAATCTATATATACATGTTAGATAATAGTTTTGCCATGTACTGATTACAGTAATAATTTATGGAAACATTATTTTTGTGTGTTTTCCATGGAAACCTGATATACAATTGAACTTGTTGCACTCAAAGAAGTGGACGTAGATGAAGATTGTTATTTTTTAGGACATGGCATATCTGTGGGTCATGATTTACTTGTGTATTAAGTTTGGTGAACCTAGCATGTATAGTTTCGATGATATGCTGTGGCCAGGTAACCATCAAACACATTTTGCACCAAGTCATGTTTCCATGGAAACAACAAAACAAAATTCTGAAAAAACTTTAAAATAGCAAAAGGTACATCAATGGGTAATGATTAACATGTGTGTGAAGTTTGGTGAACTTTAAGAGTTATGCTCCGGACAAGGTTTCGGGACGGACGGACAGACTGACGGAAGGAATGAACGCTATATACCCCCGTTACTTCGTAGCGGGGGTATAATTAATAAAATATTGGTGTAGAATAATTCATTTAGATTATAATCGTTTACCTTATCAGTCATACTTAATGCTTAAATACCTTGATGATGTGGGTAGAACTACTTGGGCCTCTCATGTGAGAAACATTTTATTCCAATACGGTTTCGGAATTTTGTGGATAGGTCAAGGTATTAGCAATGTGAGAAGGTTTATGTCTATTTTTAAACAGCAATTATTTGGCCCCTTGAGCTAGGAATGGCACTGTATTACTTCACAGTTGAGCAAGTGTCAAACTTATTGTCAATTTAAAACTATGTTACATGTTGAGTCTCATCTTTCAATTGACATTCTTGCATGTAAGAACTGTTATCTGTAAATTCAGGTGTAATAATTTCAGGCTAGCTATTGAAACAGGAAGGCATTGCAATGTAACTGCTAGTGAAAGATTTTGCTTATAGTGTCATAATAAAAATGTATTTCTTGTAGATGATGAATTTCATGTCTTTCATCTGTCAGCGCTATGAAGCCCAAAGAAGAAAATGTCTTCATAATAGTGTAAGATATAACCCTTCTATGGACAATTTTGTTAGAAATGTCAAGTACTGATAAAATATAATGTTTAGTTTGGCAAGGTTTTTTTTGATAAGAAATACAACAAATTATAATTAGATCTTCAGTATATATACTGAAATATTGTTTGATAGTTTAGTGTAGTGTTATTTTCTATGAGAGCTTCTTTGTTTCGTCTGGTGACAAGATACCTGTAACAAGACCAGCATGAATACACATGCGAAAATTCTTTTGTAATATCCATGGTCCCTAGTATGTTGATCTATCTTTCGTTGATTGGCGATCTATAGCCTGTTCTTATATATTGTATCGTCCTCAATGGTTAAAGTATTGTAAATTTAATTACTAGTTTTAAATATATATCTGTGATAGACTAGTTGGTTTTACTGTCCTTTGTCGACAGATATTTTAAATTGATTACCTTCGCTATATTGCTGTAATATTGCCCATGAGATGTAAAATTTTAACTCACTTACTCTTTTGTAATATGGGCCAGGGCCTTGAATACTTGAATTAATTGTCTGTCTGTCTGTCTGTCTGTTCTTCCACCTTTTTACTGAATATCAGAGAGTTACTGTAAAGTTTCATCTTTTCAGCTGAGTCTGTGAAAAGGTAAAAAGTTATTATATACTTAGAATAGAGGTAGTCTTGTGACAAGAGTTGCGGGGTTTCTGTACTGTGTGGATAGGGACCTTTGGTAGCAAGGGTATATATACTAGGCACACAAAGAAACTGTGCATGCAAACCTGTGTAGACACATAAGGATTTAAACTCAGAGATTAGTGATATGTATCCAACATGCATGCACGTGTCACGTTCCGTGACGTCAGTAGGTTCGTCCTTGAGACGTGCAATACGTTGTTGCACGTGCATTCCGGGAAAGAGAAACAGACCAAATGAATGCCACACAATACTGTCACTTTGGAAAGCTCAACCCCTGCCCTTGCGATCGTTCAAAACCTTAAACGGCTATTGAAACACATAGCATGCCAAGGCTCACGTCTGCACAATGTCATGAGGCCATTGGGATGGTCCGTGGGGAAATGTCTCAACGACAAGTAGCTGCACATTTCCACTGCCACACAAATGACGACATCGATCGGCCACGTTCTGGACGTCCACGTGTAACAACGCCAAGACAGCACAGATTGATAAGGGTGAGCCATCTCCGCCAGAGGTTTCAGACTGCAGTGGTGACAGCCCGAACCATCCCAGGACTTCGCCGTATCCACCCCAACACAGTTCGACAACGTTTACGTCATCACGGGATCAGACCACGACGTTCCGCCATACGGCCTATCCTGACACAACGTCATCGACAAGCTCGCCGAATGTGGTGCCGAAATCATGTCCGCAGACCCCTGTTTTGGTGGAGAAATGTTGTTTTTACAGATGAGTCCAGGTTTAGCATTTCCCATAGTGATGGACGTCAACGTGCCTATAGACGCGTGGGAGAACGTTATGCACAGGCCTGTGTCGTGGAGAGGAATCGCTTTGCCCGCCCTCATATATACGGCAAGGGTTGCTTGCAACACCACATCGTTGACTTACTGCCTTGGCCTGCAAATTCACCGGATCTCTCCCCGATAGAGTATGTTTGGGACGAGATGGATCGACGTCTACGCCGTCTTCCTCATCCGCCAGATAACGTCCTTGATCTTGCAACAGAACTTGAGAGAATCTGGCGTGACATCCCACAAGCCTTCCTTGCACGTTTGATAGGCTCTATGCGTCGTCGTCATCAATTTCTTTATTCCATACTTCATCATTTGTGTCATCGAAATTAGTATCTAGGCCAAGATCTACATCATTCTCATCTTCTCTAAACAGTTCATTAATCAGTTCTTGTGACAGATCACAATAATCGCTAATCGGCAAATTTGGGGGAGGGGCCAACGAAACAGTCTCGGGCAACACTTTCAGTCCGTATCTAGGTACTTGCTTTCCTCCCTGTGCAGTCCTGACAACATACACGTTGACAGTATTCAATGGCCTGATAATATTCACAACTCTTCCAACCAGTTGTCGCTTAATTTTGACCAAGTCATTAACTTTTACGGGCGACGCCATATTTGTTTACACTCCCGATAGTCCTAGCAGACGTATTTGTTTACTTATTTAGATTGTTTTATGTTCGTTTTTATGAACAGAAATTTTAGTTATTAAAGGATTGAACACCTGTGCTTGTAACCACACTAAATAATACGTTTTATTTAATTTTATAGAAGTGTTCTCGTTTTACATGCTTTCAGAATGTGTGAAAACTACTGAATGAAAATCATGAATGGAATGAGTAATGAAAGTAGTACCGGTAATGTCAAAGTTCACGTATTAGCCAATCAAATCACTCGAAGGTGTTATGACACATATGTGTCAGAACACTTTGTTATGAAACCCCTTTACGAAGTACCACGTGGGTCATAATGTCCTCTTCGTGCTAAGATCGTTTTGTAGAATCGGACATGCGCTCCACATTCGGACCAGACACTTCAAGAACAGCCATCAAGGCAGGTGACGAATACGTACTCTACGATGTTCTTTGTTTGTCCTCTACTTTGAACTACCAACCGCTGGGTCTTCATTGTCTGACTATGAAGCCCTGGACTTGTTCTGTCTTAGATTACCAACACTGGGCACTTTCTCATTGAAGTCGATCGGCCTTGGAAAAAACAACATTAGGCACTCTACGATTGCTATGGGATACTGAACCAGCTCTGAGTCGGTTTCCTAAACACTCCTTTAGCGGTAATCAAAATTAATCACATTCTGTTTTCGCAATATGATTAAGACTTTTTGAAGACTCAACTTTAGACACTCAGCGATAGGCGTGGGACACTGGACAAGCTCTGACTCCCATTACTAAACACCGGACAAATTCAGTGACTGAGATATGAGGTGTGAAGACTATAAATCCTAGCACCGAGTCTTCTATTCCTGGATGAAGTTGAAGCTGAGGAAGTGCATGACACCCCAAACAAGCTTGACATCGGACTAGACGAAACAGAAGTGGAGAAAATCGATGAAACGCCAAGTGGATTTGACAAAAAAAAGGACATAGAACTGAACGAAACAGAAGCTAAGGAAATGGATGAAACCGCAAGCAGACTTGACACAGAAAAGGACAGAACTGTAGGATACAAAAGTTGACTCGAAAGGAGAAACAAAGGAAGGGAAGAAAGTAAAAAGGTAAAAATATGTCAAAACAAGCAGATAAACACAACACCACAGAGCTGAAGGTGAAACTGAGAGGGACCAACATTCAGCAAAGCAAAACTAATAAAGTTGAAAATCTGAAAATGTTGTGTTTGAAGAGTCTGCAAAAGACTTATCGGGCAAATATGTGATAGTTCTCTATGCTGGTCTACCATTTCCTGGATTTGTAGTTGACACTGATGTTGAACAAGTGTTAGTTCGATGTATGCACAGAGTGGGAAGAAACAGATTACCACTAAGTCATTTAAAGTCTGTTAAGGTATTTTGTTCTGGTATATTAGTATAAAATGTTCAGAAAAATCAGCGGTGTAACAAAAGATGTAATTGGTGTAACAATATTACTACAATGCGTTCATTTTATTGTATTAAATATTACTTTTATCTTTGGAGTAGGGTCAAGTAGAGTCATTGGTGTCACAGTATTCTTTGAATTTGTACATTTTATTCTTACCTGTTAATATCATGGGGGCGGTGGGGTAGCCGACCGGTGAAATCGTTGGCTCGTCACGCCGAAGACCCGGATTCGAATCCCCACATGGGTACAATGTGTGAAGCCCATTTCTGGTGTCCCCCGCCGTGATGTTGCTGGAATATTGCTAAAAGAGGCGTGTTGACCATTCAATACAATAAAGAGATAATTCAGTATAACGCTTTGTATTTTCTTATTTTTCATAACATGGATTTGGACTTTTTTGATAATGACTCATATATAAATGAATAGGAGTCCTGATGTTTTCTTCTTTGGAAATCTAGACTTGCCACAAGCGTGGGCTTTCTTGGATAAACTTGTTTCAGGGTCTAACTATGGCAGACTAACTATGCCCCCACGATCATTGTTATGAGTGAGTGAGTGAGTTAAAATGTAAAGCAACTTTGGCAATATTTCAGCCATATCGTGACTAAATCAAGTTATAAATTAATATAGGTTAGAGGTAAATTATGAAAAACCTGTCGACGATGGACAAAAAAACAACTAGATTATCACAGTTAGAAATTTAAAACTAATAACTGAATATCAAACATTTTAACTATACAAGACAATACAATATAAAAACCGGCTATAGATTGCCAACAACTGAACATTGTTATGAAAACAATAAAAACGTATCAGGTAGTGCGCAAGTTAGTTATTTTTTTCACTCACTCACTCACCCTTCCTCTTGTTAAGAATTAACAGAACAAAGTCAGAAAATTTATCTGATGTAGACATTACCAATATTGTGTGCTCAAAATATATATCAGACCTTTAGAAATGTCATAAATCAATCTATATGACACATTGTTATCTACATCTAGACAATGGCCTATCTTCACTAGCAAGTATAGATACAAACATCAGGTCAAGAAAGTGATCCATAGCCAAGGAAGGTTAAAGGTAAGATTCCAGTGATCGGCTCCAGTGATTGTTTCAAACGCCCAGTTCTTTCGAGATGTCGCAGATGAGGGTCGGCATTGTACTTAGTGCGTGTCTTGTCGTACTGCTGTTCATGAAACATTCCAAGGGGAGAAGAATGATCCAGCATGCTGCTGTCAAGCGGATTAAACCTGCTTTGTCGCCAGTTAGAAATATTGGCGTTCAAATGTGCGTAGACGAGTGCAAGAATACTGCACTGTGTACGTCCTTCATCTTTGTGAAGAGGAGCTTGAATTGTCGTCTATATCAGGGTGCTGTTACGAGATAAATTAAAGGACAACTTTCAGGACGTATAAAGATATTGGAGGTAAGTGTATATGTGCATTCTTTAAGAAACGGTGACCCTGTTGTCTATGGATCAATGATTCGCGTTGCAGTTTGGTGTCCAAGGCGAACCAGATCGTGTCTTCAATTCCCAGACCCACCCCAGATTTTGTGTATCACTTTGTCAGCACAGTATGGCGATCGAGGGCCGCATCACTCTGACCTTTCCTTCCACATTTATCCAACATGCCGTGGTTTAACTGAAAATCTGCTATGCGGGCTGAAGACAAACATTGGATTATGTGAATCTGCTACCATCAAGGCCAAAGAGAAAAATGGGATTCTGGGAGAGGCAGAGCATTCGAGAGATCTAGTCTGAAAAAAGAAATATGGAATTCCGAAGAAACAGCAGTTTCTGGAAATCTTATGGACAAACTACCCAGGTTCTGCCATAAAGGGAAAAAAGAGACATCCATTCTGCTCTGATCCTGCAAAAAAGGCACTCCCTCCCCTCCCCCAAAAACCAACAAAAAACAAAACAAAAACAAACAAAACAAAACAAAACCATAATCTTTTCAAGCGACTGCCTGTATCCACATAAGGTCGAAATAAGCCCTTGCGTCTTGTGGAAGTCAGGGAATGGTATGATATGTGCACAGTGTGTGTGAGGCAGCAAATCGCCAGAACATTGAAAATGATTAACCACAATTATAACATTTGTTTCCATTGACTTCCTTCTGAAACGCGTTGTGAATTATTGTGCAGTCAACTTACACTTGTCAAAGGTGTACAGACAACCAGCTGTCAAGCTTCCATTTGTAGTGGAATCCTCGGAGATAAGATCACTGAGTTGGTCTGCTGGTGGTTCGGTGCGTCTCTCCGACTGTTCTAGATGACTCAACCCCCAGAATAAGTAGAGTTTACAAAGAAAGTGTTATCCCAGATGTAGCATTTGTCAAACATAACCACTCCCAAACCGGCGATGAGTAATCACCACGCCATTTCCAGTTTATAAAGATAACACGCAGAAGAGTCGCAAAATGTTCAAGTCGAATTGGTTATTTTTTTAGCAACAAGCAATATTTTATGACGAAATTTTATCAGGTTGCAGTACTTGCTTGGAGTCCAGTGCAGATTGGATATCAATTCGGAAACAGATCAAGCTTCTAACACTATTCAGCATTCAAGATCCACGCACGTCTTTCAAGACCTTCTACAGTGGCCAATACTGACTGTTGGTGTCCATTCACACAGTCTTAGCATCACATTTAATCTGATTCTGAGGACACTCAAGACTTGGTCAATATAAATAATAATGCCCTGACATTTAATTTTTACATTATACAAGGTTTATATTTTGTTCTGTGATAGTGTTCTTGGTTACATTTGTCCTTTCAATTCCAATCACCTCCTGACACACGTACAAGGTGATTCCATTGCCAGCGTATTTTATCAGTGTCATTTCAGGATTGTTCTGTATGCTATATGTTTATTACAGAGAAAATGGAGACGATGCCCGGAACGACCCTGTAAGTATGGAACGAAATGTCTGACAACAAGACTTGGCGGTTCTAAATGCATTGCGACTGGACGTATGTACTCCGCATCGTCCCGTTGTGAGTATGCATGCACAATTTTCGAGTCGTAAATACGGCATCCAGATCAGGACATACTTACCCAATATTTACTCAAACACCTGTAGTTTACACTGATTTACACATACCTTTCACCACGAATTTGTCCAAAAATTACATTGAAATTGAAAACCGCCTCCGTGGTGTAGTGGTTAGAGCGTCCGCCCGGAGACCGGAAGGTCGCGGGTTCGATCCCCGGCCGCGTCAAACCAAAAGACCTTAAAATATGGTACTTGTTGGTCCCTGCCTGGCGCTCGGCATTAATGGGTACAACAAGGACTTGTCGGCTCGGAGTCAGTATAATGTGTCTGAGTGGGGTATTCATGCTTCACTGCGGCATGGTATCTCAGGAGGCTAACACTATAAAACCAGCTTCAGTCTGGGCTAGTACAAGCAGCCGCACATACATACACACGCATGCACGTCGTGATATGAGCGAAATATTCTCGCAGACCTATCGGAGACACTTCAAGTGGCTGTTAGTCGCATCCAATTATGGTTGCTCTAGGCACGTTGAACTGCCTTGCAACATCACCTGACATCTGCCAATAGCGTTATTTCATACTTCAGTATTCGCAAACGATTGCTTTTGTTGAGGCGAGAACCCTGTGTTTTATATCCAATCTCAAATCTCAATACATGCACAACACATTCATGAGTTTTGCTGCGTTTGAGTGACATGTTTTTAACCTTTTATGTTCTCTCCATTGTCCTTGTGTGACGTCGGTTCATCTTAGGTTACAAAACAGTTCCCTTTAATCTGCTTCTACTGATATGTAATCAAGAAATGTTACACATTTTAAAATTTGATTTAATGAAATGAGTGTGGATATAAAACATGTTGGCTATATATTAGACTTGTGAGTGGTACATATAAAACATTTACACTTTTGGGTGAACATCTGGCGCTAACACTGATTTACTGTATACAATTAACCACGAATTCGCCTTTTATGCCCTAATGGAATCTGTTTGAATCGAGACAGATAATTCTATGACTTTGACGTCATATGTTTACTCAAATGTAGGCCTTGACTACTACATGGGGAGTGAGTGAGTTAATATTTAGCGTCACATCGGCAATATTTCAGCCTTAATGTGACGAGAACAAGTCAATACAAGAGAACTATGTCCATTGTTCCCAAAAAGGAATCTCGGTTACATTTAATTTTACAACAGCAAACTCCCTAATTTGAACTAGTACGAGTTCAACAATTGTATCAGTGCTAGGATTCATCTATACAAATTGTCACGAATGTCACCCCTTGGAAGCATCACCCCTCTGTATTCAATTTGTTAAACATGCTAAAAGGAAAACAACAGGGATAAAGTGAAACATCTTTTATATCTTCTGACTTCATATACAGCACATTGTAGTTACTTAGATCTGTTGTTATCGCGAGTGGTGGCCGCAGCTTCCTTCGCCAGTAGCCGCCAGTGACCATATTTGAAATCAGATTGGAGTAACCCCATTAATTTCACATATGGTTCAATATAGTGACTAGGCACTCCAGCTGAAGTGCTAATTTTCATTGACATTATTCATTTAATATTCAAATCTACATAATTTAAAACTATACATAAATTTGATATATATATATATCGGAGCTATTATACTCACTAGTGATTGTAGCGCACAGCTGAAGATGAGCAAATGCTTTTTTGCTTGGTCCTTTCATTTTCTAACATTTATTGTCCCAACCAGTTATACTGAGAAGCAATATATGGTATATCCAAGGACATATATCAAGGTTCTTTGGGCGGTTTCCTTTATTGCTTCCACCAATAAGCTTTAGGCGATTAACCTTTAAAGATATCAGATGTTTAGGTCACTAAGTAATGTTGCAGGGTATTAGGAGGGTAACATTCTGAAAAGGCTGTCAAGACAATTATTTGCAAAACTGGGTAACAAAGTTTTGGAATAAGGTGAAAAGATTAAATAACGTATACAAGATGGGATAAAAATGAACACATGATAACACTAACATGTGCTTTGAAATGATTTTAAGTAGGCCTGATTAATACCTGGCATTGAGAACAATTTGAGCATGTCAGTCCGCTTACAAACAATTGCACAATTGGACTATATAATCTAGTAGTATAAGCTTGAGGAGTAGTATTGCTACTAGACCTTAATCTACTACTCCTAAAGTTATCACAAATATAAAATGCCAGATGATTTAATGTATCTTAGTACAAAATATTTTAACTCATCGGTACGACATTACTCTACTTAGATTGTGGTCATGAAACTGCTAGCAGATTCTGAATGTGGAAGGGAAAACAGTTTTGTTTTGAGAACAACTGAATGGACCCAAAGTGGTAATAAACCTATTCTACTGCACCTTTATATTAGGTTTAAAGTTACATATGGTATGTATGTTGTTTTCAAAGAATACCTACATATTAGGCCAAATGATTTGCTGACACCTCAATCCCTCACCTCTAGCAGACGATAAAATGACGGGCACATGTTAACCCATAACGCAATTCAATTTACCAACAATTCACCATGTAAGTTCTGGCTCTGTAGTGGCCCTTTAATGGCCCCCTACCGTATTTCATCACTGTGCCAATACCCGACCAATAACGTTGACCTATACTGTATGCATCATACTGGCCGAGTAACGTTACACTATGCCTTTAAACAAGCTGTGATGTTTCGACTGGGCCAGTATACAAACAATACAATTAAAATACTTAATGGGCCATTTAAGTTAATACTTAATGCCGTTACTGAAGTTACAAGTGAGGAAGGTAGCCGTTACTGGCCCAGTTATGTCATGTTTGCTTGGTTATGATTATCAGAATTGAGAATCATTTAAATACAAATATTTTTATTTTTACTATGAAGTAAAACACGGACAAAAATATACATGCAATGTTGAAAACACATAGTTATTGCTCAATTCACATATTGCTGATCAACTTACAATGCAATGTACAAAAATCACATGGTACACATTTCTGGTATTATCAACATTGTCACAAAAGTCTTCTCATAATCACGACAATATCAGTGTCAGTAGAATGACAATCTGGTTTGAATATCAAAACATCTATGTCTCACCTAGTCCTTCTTTCTTATTCCGTGCTGTTTAGGTTACACAAGTTGCGGTGCGGTAGCGTAGTGGTTAAAGCGTTGACTTGTCACGCCGAAGACCCGGGTTCGAATCCCCACATGGATACAATGTGTGAAGCCCATTTCTGGTGTCCCCCGCGGTGATGTTGCTGGAATATTGCTAAAAGTGGCGTCAAACCAAACTCAGTCAGTCACTGTATCATGGGGATAGTGTCAGGCACTTTCATTACAAGATCATCTGGTCCTGCCATGGCACTGAGTCAGCCTTGGGTGCAAAATAATTACCCAGATGTCTTCTGATCTGTCTCCCCTGTTGGGTGCCAGCAACCCTGGCCTGCTCATGGTACACATCAGCCAGCACTTTCTCCTTTTGCCAGGAGCCTTGGGTCACATTATGGTTTTGGCCCTCGAAGTCCTTTAGGTTACTATAGGTGGCAGGGTATCTCATTCTGGTAAGGTTGTGAAGTATGACACGTTTGTGATGCTCTTTCTGCACGTTTCTGTTTTCTTATTCCTGGTTCTGAGCAAAACTCGGAACGTGTGTGCTAGCATGCAAAAGACAGTCTCAACTAAACGCCTAGCTCTTGAGAGTCACTAATTAAATAATCTCTCATGCTGGTCCATATTTCGGATAGGATATGGGTTCATCAGACGCTTGATGATGCCAAACGCATTGTCCCCAGCTATGTAATAAGGCACAGGAACATCATCCCCAGGTAAATCTTTTCATCAGGAAGGTTGAATATGTTGTTCTCGCTCTTCAGACCTTCCTTTAGTTCTGATGAGTGAGAGTGTATTTGGAACAACTCTAAGGTTGTATGTCAGACTTGGATAATCATCACCGCAGGCCAGGTGTCGGATAGTGATTGTCAGTTTGAAACCACAGAGAGTGACCTTCGGTACCATGTGTCCTTGATTATTCTGTGCACTATCCTTCTGAGCACTTCATCATCGAGCCCACTGGGAACTCTTGTGTAATTGAAGAATGCCTTCTCATCTCGAGTTCTCAGCTCCTCAAGTAGAGTTGTGTAGTGGCCATAACGCTCTTTCCTTTGGTAAGAGACATTTTCTGACCCATGCAGACCTCGGTTTCCTCCTGCGCCTCCATTTGCCCAAGCCCTGGAAAATAAAAATAGAAAACAAGATAGGTACATAGTCTAATAACAGAATGACAAATAAAAGCAAAGTGACAAATTGCAGAGTGCAATATGACAAATTTTACATGTAAGAGGAGGAGCTGTTCCTGCAAGAGCTGCTCATCATGCTCTCAGGTGTATTATCAGCAACAAGGCTGCTGCCTTCTTCTTCCTGGTTGTCTCGTCTTCATATGCTGTTGTGTGAGGTCTGTGGATTCAGGATAATACTTTCAATTAATGACAACTGCTGAGGAGTGACACAAGCCTTTGGTCTGTAAATATGTTCAAGAAGGACTCTTTGGAGTTGCCCCGAGTGTACCCTTTTGTATGACCACGTTACCATCACAGCTGGGAAACAGTTGAGCTACTCAAACTCAGCCCTGCCAACCGACACTGTGGTCCCATCAAGATCGAATCATAATGCAATACGATGACTATATTTAGGTATCACGAGGGACGTACACAGTCGCCTTGCCTTCTTATGACAATCGGGCAGCGTCTTGTTTCCTTTGTATTATCTTTGCGAGGTGAAAATTGCCCGATGATACCAATGGACAGACGAAGGCAATACGATGATGACACGGATTCACAAGATGCCATCTCGATGGCTGTGCGAAGGGCAAGATGAAGACACGTATGCATGACGGAAATGAACCTTCGCACAGGAATTTTTTGGCATGCCAAAGATTTTGCCCACTCTCCCGATGTTGCTGTCGGACATGGAAAAACTCTTATGGTGGCCATACGAGGGCTTAAGATGTCCTTACGAATGGCCCGATTGCCTAACAATCCATTGCGAATTTGCACATTTACCAATTCGCGTTTCCATCTTATGTCAAAATCGGCACAGTGTGATGACGCCTGTGTCAAGGGCATCATTAGTGGTGCAATGTTTTCTGTTTTCAATATGACATTGGCCCATGTCTCTGCCATGGACAATATTAACCATAGTTCGGTCTGTCTTTGTAATACCACCTCAAACAATTATGAACATGATCAAATTATCATTCCGGACAAACTTGATATTTGCTCATGACGGATACATATATTGCATGTGATGCTGGCAAGTGTTCGTAAAATATGCGTATCTAAAATGAGTGTATGGTGCGGCCGAGGAGTGTAAAAAGTCATGCAAAGAAATGTAACTAGTATGTGAATAGAAATGGCTATGGTTGTTCAAAGTCATTGGTGTTGCGGTACTGTGTTCAATGAATTTATAAACTACCAGGCAACAGAAACTATATGCACGTTTGATGTTGGCTAGAAAGGAAACATGCGAGAAATGTAGTGTAGTGTAGTGTATTTCTTACGTCTATACAACTGTGTTTTGAGCCTTACGTTTTAAGCGTTTCGATTTCAATAACGTTTTGGTACTATTGTCCGTTCATTTTGTATTATTAAATGCTGCTTTTAGCGGTATTTCAGACATATCAACATTTGGGGGACCAGAAATGAATTGTACCTCATGGGAGAATCGAATCCGAGTCTTCAGTGAGTCGAGTGAAGGCTTCAGCCAACATACTACCCACCAGCTCCTTAATGTGAGCAGAGAGTCCAAACTGATCAGTGGTAACAGTTTTACCACTTTGGTGAAACGACATTTGAATTGGTGCTGACAAGCCAATGATGACAATCACTGATACTTATGTCCTACATCAACTCCTGATGCAGGACATGAAATCCAATTAATAGACACAGCAATTAAAAATACCTGACACTGTGTATCCACAACCTCTATGCACTCTCTCTCTCGTCCCCAGCACGGCGAAAACGGACCTCTACAAGCAAATCCGTCAAGATCATTCAGCACGTGGCCAGGAGTTTTACAGAAGACGCCATCTATGGCTTCAGCACGAAACTAACCCTCTCCATGGATTATGTTAGAATTGCATATAACGGGTCGTTTGAGCACGTCGCAATCAAACTTAATCCCAGGAAGAAGCCAAGGTCATATGTATGCTCAATACTCAGTATGAGTCAAGCACCCTGTGGAGAGTTTACATGCGTCTACGTTGTAGGCATAGTTGCAGGTAAAACGAAACAAAGATTGGTCTATTTTAAACGACAATCTTCCCATCGAGGCGCTCTTCACGATAACAACGTTTTTCTCCGATCAAAGTAAGTGGCCTGGGTGAGTTAGTGAGTGGTTGGGTGAGTTTTTTTTATGTCCTTATAAAAACGCTGTGTGAATGTTATGGCTGCTTTGTCTTATTCTGATGTTGATGGTGAACTGACAAAGTATGAGAGTACTTTCTATAAGATAACTTGTCAATATGCTATTGATTCTTTATGAGTGTTTTCTACAAAACAGCAAAAATATCATTGCAATGTCTTTTAACTGTTACAGGTTGTCAATTATGTCAATGGCCGTCTGCAGGAATAGAGAAGTTTACATTCTTGGAAGACAGGAATCGTCGAATTTGATACACTACTACCAGAAACGACAGAATGTCTTGATATTCAAGAAAGAACACAAGTTAACTGATCCTGTGTTGTCAATACACTTTGCTTTCAAGAAGGTCGAACTGTCACTGGTCACCTCAACTGACATCTGCATGTTTGCCTTTCCCCTTCAAAGGCCAATGTCACCGAAATCATGTGAACAAGTTAACGTTGATACTTCCAAGATAGTGTGTCTGAGTCCCGATGAGATGGCTCTCCTTCAAGTTGATCACAAGCATCCGTTTAGACTCAAGGCAATAAAGTGAATGTAGACTCTCCACCCTCAGCTGTAATGACAGGTTCCTCCGTTGTGGACACATGGACTAGTACTAAGAAGAATTGTCTAATGGCTGAAACTACAACAACAACTACTACTAACACAGCTCCAACCAGTATAACAACAACAATGACTACTCCTCCTCCTCCTACTACTACTACTTCTATACTGAACTGCAAAAAAAAGGTCACACCTATAGAGATTTCTTAAAGCAGACACTTTACTTTACTCTAACTGACAATCAAAACGGAGGATTGAGTTCAAACTTGACACATTTTTGGGAATCACAAACACACAACCAAAATTACCAAACATGATACCCAAAGTCAGTATCGTGTGTGCATTGTCTGTACACGGAATGAATTAACCGGTTGATGGAGACTATAGGCACTTGGGTCCATACTCTGCAAAATGCCTGATCGAGGCCGGCCGCAGTTGTTGGGCTTTGTTGGAGGTCATTCAGTCTTCTTTGAATCTCGTCCCAAAGGTGTTCTTTTGGACTTAAATCCGGACTGAGTGCAAGCCATTGTAGGGTTTGGATGTGATGTTGTCTTTTGTCCAATGTTGCTCTGGCAGTGTGGACACTAGAGTTGTCTTGCTGGAATATGTGGTACAATGTCTTGGTCTTATGTCTTCTTATGAACAGCTGTCAGTTCCTCATCCTGGACCGAGTTTCTGGAACACCACGGTGCCAACTCTCTGGTTCAGATCGAGGCATCTCACACCATGATGCTTGGACCACCACATGAGTCAACAATACACCCACTGGAAAACAGTTCCCCACGCCTTCGGAATACTCTCACTCTGCCATCGACTGTCGAAACACAATATCGCTTTCATCAGTAAATAGCACAGTTCTCCATTGTCGATAACGCCTATTGCAGTCGGTTGGGGCGGTGGCGAGGTGTGAGAACAGGACCACGATATGGTCTAAGACAACAGAGTTTTCTTCCGCGCAAACGTCTACACACTGTATTGGCACTAATAGGGCTGTTGTGAGTCCCAATAGTCTAGCAGGCTCTTTCTGTCGCTCTTGGAAAGCAATCCTGCAGATGGTTGCGCACAATCTCTCGGTCTTGACGTTGTGATGAGGACAGCCTGGACAGTCTTGTAGGCTGTTAGTGACCTGATACCGCTCCTGCAGTGGATAGATTATCATAACACAAATGATTGGCTACCCTCCGTGCAGTCTGGCCAACATGCAATCGTCCCATGGCTTAGTTCTCTGATCACTCGTAAGTCATGGCATGGCATTTGTTAAATATTTTCATTTCAGGCGAGTTTGGGACTCGTTTACGTTGGAAGTGTTGATACGAAACCTTTTACCACGTCTGCCTTTTTAGGTACGCTTTATTAATATGTTTTTTTCATCACAAAACACACTGGTGCTGGTAGAGACTGTCAATTTGGATTGCAAAACATGTTAACAAAACGGTACAAAAATAATAAAAACACCAAGAACAGAATTTTGCATTTGGTTTTGATAGGTGACGTTGTAGTATACTACTACTACTACTTCTACTACTACTACTACAACGATATTTGCTACTCTTCCATTGTTGGCCTCCGTTGGTCAGTGATGACCATGCATTTGATCCAACTCGTCCATTAGGAGGGATTCAAGCACACACACCCCCACCCCACACGTCCAGGGGATCCAACACACACACACATACACACACGCCGCTGATGGATCCAAAGGAAGAGCAGGGCCATTACAATTTGGCACCATCACCTCCACAGGAGCTGCCAGAACGAGGCTAAAACGAACTGTCTCAGTGGCTCCAGCTCCGGATTTTCCCTCTGTCTGCGCCCCAGACAGCTACAACTACTTCTAACTCTCGGGCGGTGGGGTAGTCTAGTGGTTAAAGCGTTCTCTCGTCACGCCGAAGACCCGGGTTTGATTCCCCACATGGATACAATGTGTTAAGCCCATTTCTGGTGTACCAAGCCGTGATATTGCTGGAATATTGCTAAAAGCGCGATTAAACCAGAATCACACACATTTAACTTATGTTGGAATCAGCACACAGATTATCTGACGACTGACAGTCAACTACTTCTCTCGCCCCTGACAGAATCATATGTGTGACACAAAGTACATTCCACAATTCTACAATTTCTATTTTCAAAAATGTAAGTGAAACAACGAGAAAATGAGCACTATGTAAAAATATAATCAGCGAGACTCGAATGAAAGTACGAAAAATAAAGAAATAAGTAAATTTTGTTGTGTCATTGTCGTCATTAGTCTATCATGCGCAAGAAAACGTTTTGTGGAATCTTGCTGGTTTAAAAAAATGATCTTAATATTTATCCTTCATAAACAACCTTACTCATTCACAATGACGCATTCCATAGTAATGGTCCTCGTCAACGCGTCTTTTACTCTCGACTACATCCAAGTATCGACTGTGTGCTAGATAACAAGTCATGGTTGAAATCTTGAAATCAAAAGCAACACAGTCTGGATTCTGGAGACAGGCCACCTTGCACTCGTCCAGTGTAATTCCACTTTGCTGTGTAAGGACTACACCCATGGCAAAGGGTCCAAAGTAGATGGCTAGTCCAGATCCAAGAGAGGAACAGTCTGAAACCAACAATCAAAGCAGTGACATCCATCATGATGTTCCAGATGGCATTTATGTTGTCAATCCAACTAGGGTCCATGCAGGTAGCAAAGGTACTGTAAGTCCCCATGGTCCTTAGTATGGTGATCTACCTTCCGTGGTTGGTGATCTATCGCCTTTTTTTATCATGTGTTGTCCTCTATAGTTAAAATATTTTAGATTTAATTACTAGTTTAGATTTGTATCTGTGATATTCTAGTTGTTTTACTGTCCTTCGTTGACAGGATTTTATATTCTATCTTTAATTCTCGTTAATCTATATGTTGTTTTAGTCAAGCTATGGCTGTAATATTGCCAAAGTGACTTTAAGTTTTCACTCACTCACTCACTCACTCACTCAGATGGCATTTGGAAATTGACATGGATATAAAACGTCGATACCAGAGAATACTCAGTTTCGATCCTATGCGGAAACAAACTGCAGTAGTAAATGTACTTAAAGGCATGAGAGCAGTGACAATTACATGCCTTGATGTTCAATGATGAAAGAAATGAAATGTAAGTTCTTCCCGGGTTCTTCGCATGGTATTTAAGGGAGCATTTTCTGCCATGTCTTTAATGTAAGATAAAGTTTTTAAAAATGTCATCAATTTCAGAGACAGGTTTCTTTTGCTGCAAAGCGCAAATGCAGTGGAATAACTCACTGGAAACCTATAACACCTAGTGTTCGCAAAATGATAGGCATGTCCTATTCGACCGGTAGCAACCGCAGTTCTAGCAGTTTCAATTCAAAAAAAATGTTTGTTGCATAAGACACAAGAGTGGAATCGCTATATCGTCATATATTTTCCTTATGTAAAAATATGACAGTGACCAGTGAATATAAAAGCAGTCTTTTCTAAATACAATCATGAATTTCGATTTTCGTTATCCCGAATAAGGAATTGAATGCATAAAGGGATACGATACGATTCAACTCACGGTAGAATCGTTAAAATATCTTCAAAAATTACCAACGGCACGTGCACGATGTGCATAACATTGTCGTCTGTGAAGATTATCGTTAGGTTCAAAGGATTGTGACACAACAGTGATTAGGGCGTCAGTGAAGATTATCGTTAGGTTCAAAGGATTGTGACACAACAGTGATTAGGGCGTCAGTGATCCACCACTGTCCGTTCATATTTTGTCTTATTGTCACGATGTAAAGTTCACATCCATGTGAGAAGAACCCCACACCACAAACGGCTAACACAGACATGTACTTACTTCTTCCACACGTGTTTTGGCCGGGGGTAAAAGCAAACCCAAGCTCACAGCCACAGTATCCATCATGACACTCGGCATTACTCAGAAGACACAGCGCCACCTGGCTGCAAGAACTTCCATAGTTACCATCAGCTGTAAAAGAAAATTTCAATTGCGTATTAAATGAACAGGAAATATTGCTTTTTTAAAATAAGTATGGAATGGTAATTTTGACCATTTCCTAAATTAATTTATTTTGTTTGTGTGTTGTCTAACGCCACACAGCAATATTCCCGCTATATGGCGGTGGGCTGTAAACAATCCAGTGACAAGACAATCCAGTGATTGGAATCATGATAATCGATCTACGATCTAAAAGGAATTAGAAAATAAATAGATTTTTGTTATATTCATTCTGCTTGTGACTCATTTTATAAATACTTGTTTATGTTGCAATCGCGAAAATAAGAGGTAGGTGTAAAGGGGTATTTTTTGCACGAGTAACACTAACAGGTTTCTGTTCGATTGAAGCACGAGTAACTTATCAATGAATTTTAATCAGGAAAGTAGTCCGTCATACCCTGACCCTAGGTCATCACCATGGAGTTGCCAATCATGGGCTTAGAAATCGATCTCACACATATGTGTGATACCAGTGTTCTCACACGGGTTTCTCACCCACGGGTGTGTAAGAAAATATAAAAACGGGCTATAGATCACCAGCAACTAAAGGCTGATTACCATACTAGGGACCATAGGAACTTACAGTACTTTGGCTACCTGCATGGACCCTAGCTGGATTTATATCAACTCTTCAGCAGCTAGCGGTTTTGGTCAGCATGTATGTATGTATGTATGTATGTATGTATGTATGTATGTATGTATGTATGTATGTATGTATGTATGTATGTATGTGTGTATGTGTGTGTGTGTGTGTGTGTGTGTGTGTGTGTGTGTGTGTGTGTGTGTGTGTGTGTGTGTGTGTGTGTGTGTGTGTGTGTGTGTGTGAATGTGTGTATGTGTGTGTGAATGTGTGTATGTGTGGGTGTGGGTGTAAGATGGTATGCGGAGTGGTGTGTATGTGTGGTTGTATATATGATGTGTGTGATATTTATATTTGTGTACGTTGTGTATGGCTGTATGTGTGTGTGTGTGTGTAAGATGTTATGCAGGGTGGTGTGTATGTGTGGTTGTATATATGATGTGTGTGATATTTATATGTATGTACGTTGTGTATGGCTGTATGTGTGTGTGTGTGTGGCTGTGTGTAAGATGGTATGCAGGGTTGTGTGTATGTATGTGTGGTTGTATATATGATGTGTGTGATATTTATATGTGTGTACGTTGTGTGTGGCTGTATGTATGTGTGTGTGTGTCTGTATGTATGTGTGTAAGATGGTATGCAGGGTGGTGTGTGTGTATGTATGTGTGGTTGTATATATGATTTGTGTGATATTTATATGTGTGTACGATGTGTATGGCCGTATGTGTATTTACGTATTCATATTCATTTTTATATAATGAGTATGTGTTATGGACTTAACAGTGTCCCATAGTTAAAGGTTTTACTATATGCGTGCTATTATTATCTGTCCAGATTTTATTGAGGTTTGCATAGCTGTTGACACTCTAATATACCATTATCTCTCCCCCTCTTTCTCTCTGTGTAACCGACAGTTGGTCTTAATTGATGTAACTTATCGATACCTACTTGAGTGTCCCACTTCTTCTGCATTAGATCGCAGATGTAAGATCTAATCACGGTCGAAACTAACCACATATTTGTTGAGCGCTACCTTAGCAGCACAGTCGGCCTTTGTGTTACCAGAACTTCCAACATGGCTGGGTAACTAACAGAGGATGTCGTATTGGCCAGTAGAAAGATCATTATGTAAGTCAAATATTTCGGTTATTTCTCTAAGAAAAAGAACCGGTAAATATTTAAATTTAGCCGAAGATATTAACTTCTGAACTTCTGTACTTCTAGTAATTCCATGAAAATTCCACTTTTATGTGTTTTCCGTTTACGTACATAAAAACATAATGAATAAAATGAGCAAAGACGGCAGATCCATCCAACGCCTCTACCAACACGTTAAAAGATGGTGTATGACCACACCGTGAGATGTCTATGTCAAAACATCTCAGGAACTTCAGCTCATCTCATCAAGAAGCTGATGCTAAAAATATTTTGAAATGCTTCATGAAAAACCTTTAAAAGCCGACATTTAAACACATTTAAAAAGCAACATGAAATAAATGCAGTACAGCTATAAGAAAACATGATGTTTCTAAAATCTCCAATAGCAAAGTTATATTCTCTAGAGCTTTTGGTTTCATTTTTAACAGGTGTGCTAAAGCAAACATACATAGATAGGAAGTGCGTTGATTGTCTACAGAAAGAAACAGAGCTACATTCAAGACCTGACGAATGGCTATATCCTCATACGACTCTTCTTCAGAAGTTGTTGGATCACCCTAACAACTGAATCACCGATCCTAATCCAACAGCATAGGTTCTAATCTGTATCCCCAGGTGATTGCATAACAAGATTGTATCAAACTTACCTCTGGCTGTGAGATACGTCTTGACGCCATAAGCTGGTGTTTGTTGAAATGTTCCTTCCACCTCGAGGCTGACCATGTACCCCACACACCTGCCACCGCCCTCCTCCACCTGGACACTGACACAGTGAGGGTCATCCCAGCACTCAGCCAGACACACCCCCGCCGAGAACAGAGGGTGATCCCAGGTCTTAAACTCCTCTACGATGACATCGTTCATAGACGCCACAATGACGGATTTCATATTTCCACAAGATGACGTAACCTTGGAGAAATATGATGAACAAATTGACAGCACGAAAGCAAAATCCAATTTCATTGTAAAGAAAGACTGGTGTGTTTAAAATGCTACTTCTTGTGAGGCCAAACTGCGGAATCGTGATTAACGGTTTTGCCAGTAAAAGGATTTGTCATAATGGCTCTGATGTTTGATACTGCATGTGTGTCTTAACTTTAGTTCTACCAATTAGATAAAAAATCAAACATGTAAACATCTGAAGGTATTATGCTCCGCCTTGTATTGATTCGAAGCTAATTATTACCGAAAAAATTCGATGAAGACAGATTGGAATCTGTGCGTTAGATCGACTGGCCAAAACAGCATGCTATAATTACACTTCTGAAATGTTTTCTGTTTTCTTTGAGTGTTTGGGTAAGGTTCAAGGCCCTTATTGCCTTTGTATCTCTGCAAGCGTCTACGTTTGAGAAACGGATCAATTGGGTCACGCTTCTGTTGCATGTTACAGCAACCAGTATGTTCCATAATTACGTTTATTTAAGTCGCGGCATTGTAGATTGCAAGGGATCGTTAATGATAAGCCATGGCTTTAGGGCCAACTAATACATCTGGTAGGCTACAAATCATCGTGGGATCGTTTGCTGTAATGAATGCTAAAAGCTGATTTGGGAATGTAGAACTGATCTTCAGCAACCAATGATTGTGTGTAAGAGGCAACCCGTGAAGATCCGGGTTAGAATTGATATTCAGCAACTAATGCTTGTTGTAAGAGGCAACCCGTGAACATCCGGGTTAGAATTGATCTTCAGCAACCAATGGTTGTGTGTAAGAGGCAACCCGTGAAGATCCGGGTTAGAACTGATCTTCAGCAACCAATGCTTGTTGTAAGAGGCAACCCGTGAACAGCCGGGTTAGAATTGATCTTCAGCAACTAATGCTTGTTGTAGGAGGCAACCCGTGAACATCCGGGTTAGAATTGATCTTCAGCAACCAATGTTTGTTGTAAGAGGCAACCCATGACGAACTGGGTTAGAACTGATCTTCAGAAACCCATGCTTGTCGCAAGACACGACCGTCATGATTTGGTGGTAACTCTCGCTGACTTGTTTGACATGACATTGTAACCCAAAATGCGTGTGCTGTTGACCACTGGATTGTCTGGTCAAGCATCGAACATTTCTGGATCGCTGCTATATAGCAAAATGGTAGCTGTGTAATTTATTGTCAAACAATCGTATATATTATATTCCACAGATTCTGTTACGCTTTAATAGTAGTTGATCACATTGTCACTAATATATTCACTAGCTAATATAAGATTTTAGGGTCTAATCTCGAAACCGCTTTAGACTTATCTTGATCTCTATAGAACTTGTGTTAACAAACTGCTTGGTTTGGTTTTTTCGACCATTTTAACAAACTTAGTTTAGGTTCAAATCCTAAAATTCGATCCAAATATTACAAGTGATAGAAACCCATTTCACAAGAACGTTTGCCTCTGAAAATATTATTTTTTTCATTTATCATGCATTACTTAAGTTTCTTGGAGCCATTGCCACCAGAAATTCAATCGTTTGAAAACAGCAAACTGTTGTGTCCAAGATGGCTGGTATCCAATAACTCCCAGTCTCCATGACAACCATCAAAATTCCAGATCAATTGCTAAGCATCTAAAGTTGGAAACATCGGAAATGATCACAACCATGACCAAGTCATTTTACCCGTCTTAAATATCATGACATGATATACCAGTGAACGAGGCAACTAAAACTTGGCTGTTCCCATGAATGATTTCCTCTCTTCATGTTTCCAAGAAGCATTACAAAAACCCAATAAAGAACCATTACCCTTTACACTGTTGATTCCACCAAAGGTTCTTTCTGCGAACACCTTAAAGGCCCTATTTCACACCACACTTATAATGCATATTTCTCAATAATATCTTCTTCACAAAAAGAAATTATATATGCTGTTTTAAAGTATACGTACTGGGTGTATATAACTGATTCAAACATGACATCACTGCTCAATTACAGTAAAATCATCACTTTACAAATTTCCAAAACATGATTATCCAGAAAGTGTTTAATAAAACAACCGAGGGCTATTACAGTACAGTAAAATGTGACCACCATGGGCATCGATAACAGCTTGGCAGCTGTGACTCATAGAAGAAAGGAGATGCCGAATGCTGTCTTGAGGAATGCTTTGATACTGTTGCTGAAGTGCTGTGTGCAGTTCGTGTAGTGTTTGAGGTGGCGGATTATGCTGGCGCAAGCGTCCATGATGGGGGACACATCGGGTGATCGAGAAGGTCAAGGTTACACCTGAACATAGTTTTACTGGAGGAAGTCCTGCCAAACACGTGCAACGTGAGGTCGAACATTGTCATGCTCCAAAGTTCAACGTTGCCGTTGATGAAGGGAATGACGAACTTGTCTTCTGGCAAATAGTCTGGCTTCCCATAGCCAACTGCGCACTGTCTGCTCGGAAATTCGGCGCAGTCCAGGAATTTGGGATTGTTGTGGATGATGCGACTGTGGTGTTTGAATGAAGAAGTCTAAACCAGATGTAGCGATCTTGGGCTGCGGTGGTAACTCTAGGTCGACCTGACCTGGGCGTGTCATGTTACTCTCACAGTATTGTTGTATCGGGCTTGAGATGGTATGTCTGGACACGCTGAAGTGCAACCTCATGCTGCGATGCCTTTCCTTGTAAACGGCCGATGGCGTTGTGTCGTTGAGCTTCTGGCAGTCTTTTCATTTCCCAATTGCGCCGATCGATGCTCATGCTGTTGATCACTGGATTGTCTGGTCCAGACTCGATTATTTACAGACCGCCGCCATATAGCTGGAATATTGCTGTGTGCGGCGTAAAACTAAACTCACTCACTCACTCACTTTTCATTCTCTTGTCGTCTATAGTGGCTTAAAACAATGCATGTGGAATACTATTGTGTGGCCTTTTAAAGCCTACGGTCATAGGCTTCAGCTTAGGGTGATACACAATTTCATGATGCTCGTGCATTTCATGTAAGGTGCGTTTTAGCGATTCACTACAGACGTGAGTATACGCTTTTTGTTCAACGGGGTTTTTTTTTCAAACGTTTTGTCGTCAGCAACTATGTTGGGATTCAGCATGGATTGGCTTGTGTCAAATATATTCCTAAAATTCAACTTTTTCCTATGTATAGTTTCTTTTTGGAAGAGTATATTACTTTCAACCCCCAGGTAAGCTACCATATAATTTAATCCCTCCAAAATACGCGTTCAAAGTGAGTACAAATATCGCGATATATATAATATAAGTCAAAATATTGTCGAAAATGTGTGACATTGTGCCTTTAAGGTGGATTATTTTCAAATCTATATCATGTAAATGTTTTATTTCGTTTAAATAAACCGCTCATGTCAACGTGTACTTGATCAGTAATTTATGTTCCTTTTGTCAAAATTTACCTGGTTTTGGCCACCTTGCTGTTATTATCATTCTGACTGTAAGTCCCCATGGTCCCTGGTATGGTGATCTAACCTCTGGTGTTGGCGATCTATAGCCTGTTTTTATATTGTATTTTCCAAATAGTGCTATCAGTTTTAACTCTCCACACTAGTTTTAGTTGTAATTGTGATATTCTAGTTGTTTTACTGTCCTTCGTCGACATTTTTTTATAACGTACAGATATTCCATTTCAATGTCAAATCTCATTTCACTTTTTATTGTATAAATTGTTTTCGTCACGATATGGCTGGAATATTGCCGATTTGACTTCAAATCTTAACTCATTCACTATTATCATTCTGCATATTTTGCTGAGAGACTGAATTTTGCAAACTGATAAAAATGAACTATCGTGTGCATTTTGCATGATGTAATGAATTTTAGTCCACTACTTTATTATTGACACAAACATGCATAATAAATAAAATAAAACAGAAAAAACAAATAAAACAAAAAGACAAAATCAATCATCTTTTGTCGCATCTCCATGTATAACACGTGTGCGAAAAAATGAGACATTTTAACTATATTTTGGTTTGGCAAGCTCCTTGTTGTAGAGGTTGAAGTCTATACCTACTGTATTACACCGTCATAAAATTTGCAGTTGGAAGATGTTTACTGGATGCCTCTTTCTTCTAATTGGAATCGTACAATCAGAGATTCGCCATTGCAGTGGTTTTGTTGCTTTTATTAAAACGGCTGACAAAATTATTGCACCGATTTGTCTAAAACTAAAATCTCTCTATGTACAAGCGCATATGTAATAATGTGGTTCTACGCAAAATTTACTGAAAAAAAAACGTTTACTGATGCTAAACCAATTCCCATTGCACTTTGTTCAATTGAAGGAATACAATAATGAGCAAAATAGAAAACTCATTATGATAAATACTGTTACCGTTTGATAAGTCAAATGCCTTTCATCTTTGAAGAGGTCGTAAGTTCCGTTCTATTCAGAAATAGGTTACCTTCCCTGAGAGGTCTACATGCAAGAAACATATAAGGTGAACATGGGATTCAAACTTACGCTCATGGGATTCTGGCACACTCAGTGGGCGCACTTACAACCATCTGTGACCTTACATGTCTGGGCCTCACGGATCTGAAGAGCCATTGGAATGAGGCAAATCAGTGAAATATATATAAATAGAGGGGATATAGTCACTGAAGTTTGTTTGCGGTCCACAACTCCAATACCATTAGACACTTTTCATCCAAACCTGGTACGTGTATTAACGAAGGGCCGGAGTGGTTTCCTTTACCATTTTGGGATTTTTACAGGAGCAGTATTCCTACACCGTATACTTGCGTGAATTTAGTTTTATGCCGCACACAGCAATGTTCCAGCTATACGGTGGTGGTATGTACAAAATCGAGTCTGGACCATACAATCCAGTTCACCTAGAAGACAAAAAAGTGGGAAAGCAGAGGCCTTTGTCCGCAAAGAACAACAAAAGATTCAGATGTGTAAGTAAATTATAATCGTTCTCAATTCTAATGTTACACAGGTAAAAATTTAAGGAAACCCTTATTTGAAAAAAAAAAAAATCAAGTTAATGTAATTTCTTGAAAATGTACACTGATACTCCAATAACTTTCAAAATAACGCTGTTTCACAGCGAAAATAACTTAGTTTCCGTTCTTGAGGAAACCTAATGGATACTGGGTAATGTAGGTTTCCGCTAGGTTCCAGTATCCGGAAACAGACAATGCGAGTTTCCGCATAGTTCACAAAACTGAAACTAACAAATCTAGGTTTCAGTCAAGTTTCTACAACTGAAACTATCCTTATGCGTTTCCATTTTGTTTCAGCTCGCTGATACATTCATAGCAAAATTACTTAGTTTCCGTATTGCGGAAACCTATTGGATACTGGGTAATGTAGGTTACCGCTAGGTTTCTGTTGGTGTCAGCTTAGATGAAATGGCAAACTTAGCTTAGTGCTGTTCCATTGGGGGACAATATTTACTTACTGTTACATTTGCAAGATAATTCCTATATGCAGAATCCAGCTAGGGTCCATGCAGGAAGCAAAAGCACTGTACGTTCCCTTAGTCCCTAGTATGTTGATCAGCCTTCAGGTTTTGGCAATGTATAGCCCATTTTTATACGGTACCGTTAAAGTGTTTATGGTTACATGCCAGTTTGTAGTGTACATTTGTGATAGACTAGTTATTTTACTGTCCTTCGAAGACAGGTAAGTATATAAGTTTGTTTTTATTTCATGTACACATTTACAAATGTAGATTTACGACTTTCTAGTCACGATATGGCTGCCGAGATGTCTTTGTAACTCACTACCATTCTGCATAACTTGTGAACGTATCATTTATTACATTTTACACGAAAAACAACAAACACAGTAACTGTTATGATTCATCTGTTTCATTATTTTGAATAGCTCACATTTCAACAGAACTCACAGAATGTATGTATGTATGTATGTATGTATGTATGTATGTATGTATGTATGTATGTATGTATGTATGTATGTATGTATGTATGTATGTATGTATGTATGTATGTATGTGTGTATGTGAGAAGCCACATCAAGAGGGAATCTTCAGCATTGGAGAGCTTCTGTATGAATATGCAAATACAAATATGTCAAAACCCTACAACATTTTATGCATATTATGAAATGAAGTCTACTAGTGCAGGCATACCATACTTGCTGTGGTGTTTTTAAACAGATTTCAAATTCAAATTCAAATGTTTATGTATGAAAGGTCATGGGCTCATATACATGAAGTGTACATTTGAAGCTGCCTCAATGTATCTTAACATATACAAGCTAACAATGTCACATCGTAAAGACTTGGCAACTTACTGACAACCATGAAGCTTCTGTTGCACTCATACTGTGCAGACAGCAATCCTCTGACCTGGTACATATGTAGCAGAGCCTGAGTTGAGACATTTGTTTTGCCACACAGAGAAAGGGGAAATATAACCAAGTTGATTACAACAAGGCTTGAACCAGTCCACAACCGCAAAGAGATGGTGTATTCTGAACTTAAGATCTGTGGGTGAATATGAAGAGTCCTGGTTGATGTCTGGCACAACATCGTTGCCATCCTCATCGTCCCACACAGACTCCGCATCATCCTGCAAATACAATACATACAATGCTTAGTAAAACTACAAAAACAGCCAAAGTAACACATGTATACATATTCAAACCATGCACAGTGGTACATCTGATCACAATGAAATTATAAAATTAGAACGACTAATTTGTAGATGTAACCAAAAGATGCTTTCACAATCACAAAGGAAAGATCTGTAGTATACAAGTATATTGCATCTTCCATTGGACATGTCACTTATTTGATTGATTGGTACAAGAAAATAGTAGCCAACCTAGTATTTTGAAGCAACTTGTGGTAATATTTATTACTGTTACTGTACTCATATTTCGTGGACTGAACCAGTTCGTAGACGCGGTGGATTCGTAACCCAGACTGGTTCGTAGACGGTGATTTCGTAGACGTGTATTAATAATTGAATAATAGTATATATTAAGTTTTATTTTACTTAGAATGTGTTTTCTTAAGAAGTGTTTTCTGCTACTTCTCTGCTGGTCTGCGTAGTTGAATTGAATGACGATACTTACCTAATACATATCTTTTAATTTTACACAACTGAATTTAATATATGATTTGTCGGAATTTGTCGGACGTGGACCACTGTGAAGCATATTTTATTATTTTAAGCATGTTTTCACCGCTGATCATACTTACCTGATACATTTTATTTATTGCACAAAATACAAACATTCTTCGTCGATTTTCATCATCATTGAGGTTGAACTTTTCCCATTTTAATGTGACCTGATCCAAGTCACAATCGCGTTCTTGAGTTGACTAAGTGACGTAAGCCATATCTCTTGCCAACATTTTGACACGCAATTGCTTATCGAGTTCAATCAAGTCTAAAATTGTAATTTCATATTTATTGCCTTAGCTACTTATGTGCATTAAACATTACACATAACATGAGCTATTGCTTAATTCAAGATATTTACACTGTACCTGACATGATCATGGAATGTTCCCTTTCACCCTCCACGATTGACGACTGCTCCTGTCTTCAAGTTTTCACGTACCCGAGCCTCCAAAGCTTCTAGTGTAACTCGCATTGCCATTTTCTTGGAATAATTCATTGTGCTGGGTTCCTTGTTGTGTTAATAACGGGAGACACTATCTGACCCAATTTGGTTGTGATTTCAAGACAATGGTTTCCATTTCATGAAACTTCAAATGCAAATTCCAGGAATGGAAACCAACAAGAAACCTCTAACCTTAGTTTCTTGTTTCCCAAATTACCCAGTATACGGACGGTTTCCAGGTTTCAGGAAACCAAGTCATTTTTGTAGTGTGTATGCGATATACAAAGCCCGATTCGGGTCGGCTAATACACAATTATACACAGTTATAGCTTCGTCTCTGCTTCCCATTCCTACGGAACGTCGATTATATTTGTACGAAGATCTAGACGCGGATCCGTTTATCGGCCACACCTTGATCTCCCTCAGTTGTTAGTTGTATCACCGAAATGGTATGTTCTTAGCTCCCGTCACTGTGGCGATCATTACGGCGAAGCATTGTCAATTTAAACAGAAATATTTGACTAATGATATACAAGATGATGAGATGAACATCGAAACGACCTCGACACCTGCGGAGGAGACCCAAAAGTGATTGATACCGTAATGAACAAACCCCCAAATCCGAAAAAAGTATCTGCCGGGAAAAAAGGTGGTTAGCTAGGCATCTTTAACAAATGAACACCCCACCATGGATTCCGTACGCCATGGCAGCAACTTTCCTGGGTATCACCACGGCTATATGGCTATAAAAGCAAAAGGAAAAGATGACACCGCCGCCAACGGTGATGGTCCAACCATTAACAAAACAATTAGAGGTAAACCCACACGTTCTGTTATAATCATGTCTACCGCCGACGGAAAAACATTTGTCAACGACGTGTATATCTCCAGCGTGGTCAATGGTCTAGCCATAGGCTACACGCGTTTAAGTAAAATGATCACAAAAACAACCAACTCCCAAACTCGATTTCAACGCGTATGACATGGGCATGGTCGTCCTAGATTTGGGAATGGTGATGACCACCAAAGATATGCTCATCAAGCAAGGGATTATTCTGGAAAAAATATTCAAGTAAGGTCATGATATAAAATATCAATTGGCAAGATTGCCTTGATGGTCGGTGGGGCATTTGTCAACGCCCTAGCCTTTTCGGGTAGCAATTCTCCAAATCTCTTCCGCCAATACGAACGTCAAACGCAGCCGAAATAGCAAGTGGAACAGAAACGTCATGATTTAGCCATTGAGAAATTACAAGCGCGAAAGCCTACTACGCGAAAAAACGCATACAGAGAATAGATTTTATCCACGACCAACTCCAATGAGAAGGTCACGCTGTTCGAACGTTTAAGGAGGTGGACGAAGCCATGCAAATGTATTATCTCATAACCGGAAAATGATGAGCACCCCTCGGCGACGAAACCACACTCTCGCACTAATACACACCTTCCCTGGCATGTACTTTAACGAACATGGTTATAATTTAAATTCTGTCCTAAATGGTAATCCAAACAAAAATGTACTTGTAAATTCTTCGATACTGCAATCTGTCCATACTTTTATGATAAAATCGCATAGGTTTGATAAATGATTAATAATGTTTAATAAGCAGGTTGCTTTCTTTCCTATCATGCTGCATACTATTTCTTATTTGTTTTATTCATGTATCAATGAAATGGAGAGGTATTCAAATAAGCCATTACGTCTTGTTTACCGATCCTAGTTCAATGTATTTTGAATAAAATTGTTTACACTACCTTCCCTGGAACAGAAAGATCGTGAGTTGACCTTCGTGGTTTTAGGCCTAGCCACGATGCTGTTGCTCGTCAATCAATTAGACTAACGTATATCTAAGTGCATATAGCGAAGATGAGACCAACTCTGTATCGTTGCAAGTACGTGCTTCTGGGAAAAGCCGAGACCTGCGACAAGAAATGCAGGACCGACTACTGACGGATACACATCATCTCTACCGGAAAGGGCTTTGTTAGGTACACAAGTTCGGAATGCGGTATTGGAGTAAAATGTCATTATGGTTTGTGCAAAGCCCACGGAGCAGACGTGGTGTGAAACCAACTTATTTATGACAAGAAAAAAAGATTATCTCAACAAACGTAACCGACTACTCAGAATTAAAGTATGAAAGACAGAAAGATAGAAAGATTGATAAATTAACAAAATGTCCCCGGTAACCACAATCCCTATGGAGAAATTATCGAAAGATTGATGATGTGGTGCAACTTCTCCCTAGGGATTGCATCGACTACCATACTCTCAGAGTGCCCCTATTCAGAGAGACCTTTTTCAGGATCCAACGGATGTGCTCTTGATTCCTTACTTCGGGTTTGAATCGAAAGGTGCAAGAAATCCACAGAGGCATCGGTGGGATACGAACTCAGACAATGGCAGAGCTGTGCAACTCCACATCAAAAGACCGCACCACTCAACCGATTGCGCTACTGGGGACCTGAAGACTGAGTGTTTAAAACTAAGTGGCTGTGCTGAGAATTGCATCATCATCCTAAGCTTGGCTCTATTATCGCTGGGCTATATTATCGCAAAGGGAGCATGGAACCAGTTTTATGACATCATTCCACTTCGGCTTCAAAGTTTGAAAATGAGGTCGCTCCCATCGAAAACGTTCGTTGGCTTTTTATCTCGAATAAAGGTCTAATAAAATACAAACACCATGCCCGTAGGTAGCCTCAACAGTTGTCACGAGTGGAGAGATCACACAACAATTTAAAATAGTTTTAATACAGTCTATACATATATACAAATGTTCAAAACAAGTATCATGGTATATGTTAAAAGTCTTACTTTGGTTATCACATGGATATACAATTGTTCCTGCTCTATCACATTCCTCAGAATAATAACACATATAATCCTTCACATGAAATCACACTATGCCGACATGGCATATTCAAGTAGACAGTTTAAACTTGCAGACATGGCCAAACCATTCAGTTCACTCCCGACCTGGGCACTGATCACTTTGTGTGTTACCTTGCTTGAGCAAGTCAAAAACCCAAGCTACAATTATATAACATCGTTGTTTCATACCCCAGCTTACTTATAGACAATGGAGAGTGGTCACTGGTAAGCATAGCTTTTCAATTAAGGTGAACAGGTATTTTAGGGAATGTAAATATATTTTAGAATGACTTCAGGTTTAAAAATATATATACAGAATTATGCATAGATATATGACATTCTCATAACATTCCCCCTCTTGAAAAAGAAGTTTTGCATGTTGAAAAACTTCAGTGTAAAACTATGGACAACATTTGTCATAAACACATTCACATAATGTCCGCACATTCAAGATGTCTCATTTGTCAATTTGAAGCAGGCTTTGGATTACAGTTCATACAGTCAAGGTAATCATGACTTATTGTCCCAAGCTACATTGCCCGTGAAAGAGCATAAGCCAATATATTGTCTTTTCCCTTGATATGACGAATGTCAAGGTCAAAATCTTCCAGCTGTATACTCCAACACATTAATCGCTGATTTTTGTTCTTGAGCTTTTTCACAAACACAAGAGGATTGTGGTCCGTGAACACTAGAATTGGTCACCACCGTAGTGCCTGTGGATGCACTTCGAAGTGTTGGAGAGCTAGTATTAGTGCCAATGTCTCCTTCTCTATTGTAGAGTAAAAGGTATTTTGATGACTGTCAAATTTCTTGCCTGAAGTAGCAGATGGGATGATCTTCCATCCCCAAAGTGTCTTCTTGTTGTAACACTGCTCCTGCTCCTATGTCACATGCATCAACACAGAGCTTAAAGGCTTTGCTGAAGTCAGGCACTAGTAGCACACAGGCGATTAGTCAGAATGGCTTTGATTTCTCAAATGCCTGCTGTTGACATTCTTCCAAGATAAATTTGCAGTCTTTCTTCAGTAGGTTGGTCAGTGGTGCTGCTACTTGGGAAAAGTTCTGGCAAAACGGCGATAATATCCAGCCATTCCTAAGAATCTCACCATTCTTTTCCTATTTTTAGGTTCTGGATACATGTTCACAGCTTGTATTTTGGCCTGTACTGGTTTAACTTCACCTTGTCCCACAACATGACCTAAATAAGTTACTCCTGGCTTTCACAAATTCACTCTTGGTCAAGTTGATAGTGAGTTTGGCTTGTGTTACAGAGTCAAACAACATCCGAATGGTCTTGATCTGATCATCCCACTCGTCAGTAGCCACGATGACGTCATCAATGTATGTGTCACACTGGTCAATTCTTTCCTGTGATGGAGTTGATAAGTCTTTGAAAGGTAGCTGGTGCATTTTTTTCAATCCAAAAGCCATCACATTATATTGATATAAGCCTTCTGGGGTAACCAATGCTGATACTTGTTTTGCCCTATCTGTTAACGGATCTGCCAGTATCCCTTCAATAAATCAAATTTGCTTACATATCTAGCTTTTCCTATCCTATCAATACAATCATCAATTCTAGGTATTGGATAGGAATCAGATTTGGAGAGAGCATTGACTCGTTTGTAGTTATTGCATAGTCGAACACCTCCTCCAGCCTTAGGTACAAGGATACATGGAGAACTCCAAGCGCTATTGCTGGGTTTGATGACGTTATTGTCCAACATGTATTGAATCTCAGTTCTAAGCTGAGCTAATTTGATTGGGTTCATACGATAAGCATGTTGCTTAACAGGAGTTGACTCCCCTCCATTTATGTCATGATAGATGCAATCTGTCCTAGACGGTACATCTGGAAATAAATGTGAGTACTCGTGAATTAACTCCTCTAGTTCTATCTTCTGTTCATGAGTCACATGTGCTAACTTAGAATCTAGATTGCTTAAGACATCAGAGTTATTAAGCTTCACATCAGGTCCTTTGCTCTTTGTACAAGAGTCTCTAGCCAATGTATCATTCTCAGTTATTTCTACTGTGTCTATTGTGCTAACACTCACAGTCTTTGGTACAGTTTCAGCATACCTATCATAGTATGGTTTCATCATATTGATATGACAAACCCTTTTGGCCTTCCTCCGATCTGGAGTTTCTATTTCATAATCTGTGTCACTCAATTTCCTATGTACAAGATATGGGCCATAGAACCTAGCTCTAAATGGATGTCCTGGAATTGGCAGAAGGATGAGTACTTTGTCACCTGCCACAAACTCTCTATGTTCTGCTTTTGTATCATACCAGGTTTTCATCTTCTCTTGACTATCCTGCAGGTTTTGTTCTGCAATGCTACAAGCCTTAGTAAACCTCTCTTTGAAGTTTGAAACGTAATCAAGCAGACTCATTTCTGTATCCTCATCTAGCCACTTCTCCTTCAGGTACTTTAATGGTCCCCGCACTGTACGTCCAAATACTAACTCAAAAGGACTGAAACCCAGTGATTCTTGTACTGATTCCCTAGCTGCAAACACCATGTATGGAATCCCTTCGTCCCAGTCTTTCTGATTGTCTTCACAATAAGCCTTAAGCATATTCTTTAGCGTTTGATGAAATCGCTCAAGAGCACCTTGTGACTGAGGATGATAGGCACTCGAACTATACTGAGTGATACCTAACTCATTCATAACCTGCTGAAATATCCCAGACATAAAGTTAGATCCCTGATCTGACTGGATGGACTTTGGCAACCCTACTAGAGTGAAGAACTTAATCAACGCTTTGACAATGGCAGGAGTCTTAATGTTCCTTAAAGGAATAGCTTCAGGAAAACGTGTAGATGCACACATTATTGTCAACAAATAGACATTTCCTGTCCGTGTGCGAGGGAGGGGTCCAACACAATCTATTATAACTCTGCTGAATGGTTCTTCTTTTGGTAGGTCTTGTTAACCCCTAAGTGTCCTGCAAGTAAAGTATCATGCCCTAGGCCAAGAATCTCATGGCTATACACTGGTGGAATGACAATCTGGTGCAGTATGTTCCATTCCTCATCTGCTGAACTATCTGGAGGTCTCCACTTCCTCATCAAAACATCTGATTTAAGGTAATAGCATACTGCCTCCCTATGATTATCTTTCTCAGAAACAGCTTTGTCTCTTAGTAACCTTAGTTCTGGATTCATCTTCTGTTCTTCAATAAGTTTCTCCCTTGAAGCATCACTAATTGGTTCCTCAGAAAATGTGAACGTATCAACAATAGGTGTACTCACTTTAGTAACACATCTGTCCCCTTTATCAGTTTCATCCCCATTTCTAACACTGGAAGGTGTCACTTCCTCACCTTCATCAAGATGACTGATAAAAGTCTCAGATCAATCAATTTCCCTGCATCTAGGAATGTCAGACTTTTCTTTTGACTTTGCTTTCTGTTGCATCATAGCCCTAGTAACTGCACAAGAAGGGTATACTCTTAACTCGTCTCTCTCCTCCTGCTTGGCACACGGTATCTCACTAACCTTAGGTAGATCAGCTACAACCTTATCTTCTGCAATATCATTGCCCATGATAAGTGATACACCTGGTACTGGCAACGTTGACATGATGCCAACCCTAACAGATCCTGTAAAAAATTCCGAGTTCAAATGGACGTCATGAAGTGGTACCTTAATGTAACCCCCAATTCCCCTCATTAGGACAGTGGTTTCTGTGTACGTATTCTCAGAAAATGGTAGATATCTTCTAGCATAAGAGTCTGGAGGGCTCTAGTATCTCTCAGGATGTCTACAGGTTTTGAGACAGACCTATCACCTACTAAGGACACCAATCCTTTTGACATAAAAGGATAATAACCATTTTCAAAACGGGCCTTGTCTACCTGCACACCCTCAACATCCACTTGAGACAACTGATGTGATATCACTGAGGCAAGAGCATGTGGCGACTGTTCACTCTGAGATTTGTTCTTCAATTTCCAACATGCACTTAACAAATGTCCCTTTTTCTTACAATAAGAACACACTGGCCCTGAACTCATCAATCCTGCTGATGGGTTTCCCTGTGGAGAACTAAGTGCTCAACCTACCATCTCATTATTGTTAGGACCTCTAGCTGAAGGCTGAGACAATCCATGACCTGTAGCATTACCACATGTAACATTTGACCTTGGAAAACTACTCCCTGAAGCCTTTGGCTGACTAGAAGAACCAAACTTCCCTCTACTATGGTAATCTGCACTTCACAGTGAAGCCTTATGTGTAAGTGCATAGTCATCTGCTAGAGTAGCTGCTTGCTCTAATGATTCAGCCTTCTGTTCATCCAAATAAGTTTTAATGTCACATGGAATACACCTTTGAACTCCTCAACCAGAATGAGTTGTTTCAATTTCTCATAATCCTTGTTTATCTCTTTGGATGAACACCATCTATCAAACATCATAACCTTGTTTCTAGCAAACTCAACGTAAGTCTGTCCTTCATGCTTTCTACAGTTTCTAAACTTTTGTCAATAAGCCTCGGGAACTAACTCATAGGCTTTCAGTATGACACTCTTAACCACTTGATAATCAGAGCTCTGATCAATGGATAGAGCTGCATAAACTTCCTGAGCTTTGCCTACGAAAACACTCTGAACGAGTGTAGTCCATGATTCTTCAGGCCATTTCAAATTTGCAGCTTACTTTTCAAAATGCAAAAAGAACAAAAGAACGGGGGAATAAGTTCCACAAATTTTGCCACATCAAATCCCTTATTCTTCTCATCACCTAGTTTCTGTTGTTTTATCTTCAGCTCTAACTTCAGCTTCTGAATATCTAATTGCCTGGATCTCAATTCCCTTTCTGTCTGCTCTTTCTCTTTTTCGACCTCTAATTCCATTAAGATGATTTGTTCACTCTTGACTTTTGATTTAGGTTCAAGACTCTCATCTAAAATATTTTCATCCACTAAGTATTCTATCACAAGGTTTTGAATATGGGATTTCCTAGACAACGGGTCAATGTCAACCTGATAATACGTTGCTACCTGTATTACTTCAGATTTCTTCAATGCAAGGATACCTTGAACACTAATTGTCTGTACAAAATCTTTCACTTTGAACTCCATGACTACTAATTGTTGTGCTTTCTTTATTAACACTGAACAATAAAATAATGAACAATTTCCCTTTTATCTGTTTAGGAAAAACATTCCAAATGGTTAAATGAACAGATCCCGGACGAGCCCCCAATTTGTTACGACTGGAGAGATCACACAACAATTTAAAATAGTTTTAATACTGGCAGTCTATACATATATACAAATGTTCAAAACAAGTTTCATGGTACATGTTAAAAGTCTTACTTTGGTTATCACATGGATATACAATTGTTCCTGCTCCATCACATTTCTCAGAATAATAACACATATAATCCTTCACATGAAATCACTCTATGCCGACATGGCATATTCAAGTAGACAGTTTAAACTTGCAGACATGGCCAAACCATTCAGTTCACTCCCGACCTGGGCACTGATCACTTTGTGTGTTACCTTGCTTGAACAAGTCAAAAACCCAAGCTACAATTATATAACATCGTTTTTTCATTACCCCAGCTTACTTATAGACAATGGAGAGTGGTCACTGGTAAGCATAGCTTAACAATTAAGGTGAACAGGTATTTTAGGGAATGTAAATATATTTTATTATGACTTCAGGTTTATAAATATATATACAGAATTATGCATAGATATATGACATTCTCATAACACAGTGCTTATCACGATGAATGGGTCGTTATACGCTGAAAATTCTTTTAGAAGCCACAATCCATTATTTTAGAAGCTTGTTTCATACGTTTGGAAAGCGTATGAGCTATATATAGCTTTAATGCACTGTCACTGGCAGAGTGAGTCTGCTGGTGTAAAGGGAACATGCGGAACTTAGGAGATAGAGATTTGGAGTTCAAATCCCTCCTACTCCTGAAGAAAACATGCTGATGAATCATTGTTTCATTCAATCCAAAACTCATCACCTAACCTGAAGTCATATCCACAAAGGATGAACCAACATTCAGCATTTTGATGAAGCCTAATTTTATAACAAAATAAGCCTTATAGAGGGACCCTGTAATTGAACTGTCACCTCTCATACTACTCCATGAAAAAACATCCCCTAAATGCATACATATATCAAGTATACTAAAAAAGCAAAACACTTCAAAATAAAGGGCACATCCAACGATGGTCTGCCATCAAACACACCATATTTTTCACCATCTAGACAAGTAGCTTATGGGATTACGTGAAAGCTTTTGATGAAAGCAAATCATATATTCTTTTTTGTTTATATGTTAAAGGAGTTTAAAAAAAGTTTGGTTCCAATCTGAATGATAATGCGAAAGCTATTTTTAGCTCAATATCTAAGATGGCCACCAAAATGTAACCAGGAACTGAACAAGTTGCAAAAACCCGAAACAAAACAATGGTTTTGATATCAAATACCAGTACCATGCATATTTGGTCAAGCAATTTGTTTTTTCATATGCTGTAAGTCACCTGATCTTTTTAGTGTGCTTTTAGTCTTAAATCTACATAAAAGAGTTATTTTTAACTCTCAAAGTCATAATGATGAATAAAAACCCCATTTCTGCACAAGGCATATATTTTATATAGAACTAGTACAATGTGAAAAAGGAATATACTTCTCACCCTGTTCATTAACTATAAAAGAGATGTTTACACGAAACTGCGCCCCAGAAATATACTCTTAAAAAAAGAAACGCATACATCATTTTTAGAAGAATTTCTTCCGTTATTTAATTATTTCATTTAATCCCAATAGTAAAAGGTGAAAATTCTAACGTCTATAGGCAAAGCCTTTACTGTCGTGTTTCTGTTTACTTGAGTCCACAAGATGGCGTCAAAGTCAGTACTTTGTATGGCCACCAGTGGCAGAAATTACTGCTCGGCACCGTTTCGGCACAGACTAGATAAGATGATGAAGTGGCTCTTATCATCGTTAGCGACTTCAATTTCCATTTTGACAACAAGGATAACCATGACAATAAACGAATACTTAATCTTTTTGAAGTCCACAACTGTGTACAACTCGTGTCAGAGGCAAGCCACAGAGGTGGACACACTCTGGACTGGATAGTTACCCGTGATTCAGACGCGTCTGTCAGTTGTGTATATGTATAGGATCTATAGCTCTCTGACCATTTCCATATCATTGTGAGCTTGGACCTCTTAATATCCAGTCCAAATGTGAATATTACATGCGCTCCTTTGATAGGATACTTTTAGAGACAATGTGCTAAAATCAGACCTACAACTTGAGCCATCATCTGCTGCTGACAGTCTTGTTCTACTATACAATAGGGTTCTGACCTGCTAGACAAACATGCACCAGTGAAGGACAGAGTCATACCAGTCACTAAAGCATCTTCTTGGGACTTCACACCTGAAGTTCGACAAGCAACAAGAGGACAGCAGAACGCAGTTTTGAAAAATTCTTTCTTGGAGATTCATCGCCAAATGTATATTTCAGCCAGAAATCACTCAATAACAACTGTCATCAGACAAATCAACATCTAAATTCTACAGATTGAAGCCAACGATGCAAGTCCAAAGTTGCTGTTCAAACTTTTGTTCAGTATCTTGGGTAAACACTTTGAATCACTACTTCCGTCATCTGATGACAATAAAACAATATCACAGACGTTTTGTGATTGTTTCTACAAAAAGATCCAAAGCATGACAAGATTTCATCTTCTGCGGCTGTAGATGAAGCTGATATTCCTCTAAAAATGTTTTATGACACGCCAGTTACTCATATTGATAGTTTCACTGACACTAAAGTTACTAAAATACTGATATTTGCAAAAAAAGAACAACTTGTTCACTTGATCCGATTCCAACTGACCTTCTATATGACTGTCTCGACGTACTCCTACCAACATTAGTGCTGATTACTAACTGTTCTACTTCATCTGCTTATGTCCCAGGTGTACTCAAGTCAGCTCTTGTTAGGCTACATCTGAACAAATCAAGCCTTGATTGTGAGTTGAGTTGAGTTGAGTTGGGCTTTACGTAACATCGGCATTATTCCAGCCATATAGTGACGAGAACAAGTTTGCATTAGTAAACATTGTAAGTACATCCTCGGAATGAGTTTTATTTCAAAGACATATATTGATTACATTGTCATTTAAAAGCAGAGAAAGTCATAGCATCAAATTTAAATGCAAGCAATTTGTTAGTCACATTTCATAGTTACACTTTATGGTTGTTACATTTTTGCAGTTACAATTTACGATACAGATCAACTTCCCTCAGGTAGTTCACTATCAGATGAGCGCTCACGCGAGAGAAAAGATCTTTTAAGATTGTTGCATCATAATGTGAGTTCCTTGCAGACGATAAGTCCACGCATTCAAGCAGAATATGCTTGATGGTGAAAACCTCTTCGCAGAGAGACATATGGGGGGTCCATCCCCGTCCGTTTTCAGCAGATAGTCATGTGTAAATCGACTGTGGCCAATACGACATCGTCGTAAAATTACCTCATCACGTCTTGACTGACAACCCAAGTAGGTATAACCGATTGTTGGCTTCAATTCATGGAGTTTGTTTCTTCCTACTTGAGTGTCCCACCTTTTTTGCATCTGGTCCCGAGTATAGCTTTTGATGGTGGGTTTGAAATCACTGTACGGGATTAGCAGTTGAGATGGGGGCGTGTCAAGAGCTGCTTTTGCTGCATCATCAGCCTTGGTGTTACCTGCTATGCCGACGTGACCCGGCAACCAGCATAGGACGATGTCAACTTTGCCATCGTCTTTTGATCCGTCTGTGAAAATGGATCTATGGGTGTTATACTTCGAACGTAGCTGCTTGTATTCCTGTTGGAAAACCAAAGGATTTGTTTCAGACTTTTTGAGTTTGGTGAGGGTAAGATCGACCTGTGGTTTCACCATTTGCCATGGTGGTGAGGACAGAAGTCGGTAAGGTGCAATGATGTTGAGATCAATTTTAGCTGCAGATATGTGTGGTTTGATCCTGATTCCAAGTGGTGGAACGAGGCTTGGCAGTTTAGGAAACAAGTTTTCATAGAGCGGGTTGAAAACACAATTGTATGCTGGATTGGACTCATTTGAACGTAATTTAGTGATATACTGCAGTGAGAGTTTAATACGGCGTTGTTCAAGGGAAGGTTCATTGGCCTCGCCATATAGACTGTCTACCGGAGAGGTCCTAAAAGCTCCCAGGCAGAGCCTCAGCCTTTGGTGGTGGATAGAGTCTAATTTTTCTAAATTGCTTTTGCAGGCTCCACCGTAGACAATGGAGCCATAATCTAGTTTACTGTGAACTAATGATCTGTACAAGTGAAGGAGGGTGGTCTTATACACTCTCCACTCTGTATTTGAGACTACTTTTAGCAAGTCTAAAGCCTTCAAGCACTTTGTTTTCAAATATTTTATGAGTGGTAAGCATGTCAGGTGGCGGTCGAATATGAGTCCAAGGAATTTTGCCTCTTCTTCTACCTTGATGGGACTTAAAACCATTTTCATTGGCCCATTTTGTTTGATTTTGTTAAGGCAGAGTTGTAGCTGCCTTTCTATTGTGTGCATGTTTTACCACGACATGAAATATTGAAGTCATCCACGAAAAGGGACCCATCAACGCAACTGTTCAGAACGTTAGAGAGGCTGTTAATTTTTATGCTAAAAAGTGTGAAAGACAGGGTGCTGCCTTGGGGGACGCCCTGATCTTGGTGGTAATAGTCAGACAGTGTGGAATCCACCTGAACTTGAAATTGTCTGTTGTTTAAAAACTGAGATATGACTTGAGGTAGTCTAGCGCTCAATCCAAACTCGTGTAAATCTTTTAGGATACCATGTTTCCACGTTGTATCATATGCTTTTTCTAAATACTGTATGTTGTTCGTGACAATGGAGTTTTTGATGAATGATTCCCGACGCACCAGATGGTCAATGGTACTTCGTTTGTTTCGGAAACCACGGCACCCGTGAAGAGCCACCTCCTCGTGGTGGGTGATGGGTCACGCTAAGCGCTCTTCGACCCCCCGTTGTGGACCCAGGGGTATATTTGGTCCACCAACCCGTGGGTTGCGCCCCTGTGTCGGTGGAGGAAGGGATTCTGGTGGTTGAGGGCATAGGAGCCGGGAACAGTGTTCCTATTGCCCAACACACCACTTCGGCCCTTACTTCACCTAGACGGGTGGTTGAATGGGCCTGGTTCAACCAATCGGTTGGTCACACCAAGCCCTGAGCATTACATGATGTAATGTTGCACAAAATTTTGAAAATTGTGCATACTCTTTTTAAGTCTTAGCGAAGTTTTAGAAATTAGAATTTCAAATACACACTTTCATGTTTTTGCCTAGAGTCGTATGCCCAGAAGGTGGTGGCTCATGGGCCAATCAGGTGGAATAATTACTTTTGTATTATTCTGCGTGCGCATATCATCTGGGTATCCTTGGTGCTGCAGGCTGGAGACCCGCCTGCTTTTAGCATTGTCCTTGTGATACTCCATGTTGGGTGGGGAGCTCGGATGACGAAACAATATAAACTAACCATGGCTTACGAGAAATGTTAAACGTTTACGTACTGGTTCTTTACTTGCTGAATGCACTAAGAGGCAACAGGCAAACAACCTCCTTTCAACTAAATCATTTATCAGTCTCTGCCAACCGAACACTTAACACCAGCAAGGGCATTGTGAGAGACCGAGATAGACTTTTTGCTGATATGATTGAAATTGATATTGCCTCCGAGATGAAGGACCAAGGTGTGCTATTCGTCAAACGTTTCACTTCCCGAAAATACAACCAGATCCATCAAACCAACACTTACTTGTTTTCATTTTCTACTCCTACTACTCCTAAATCAATCAAGGCTGGTTACTGTCAAATCAAAGTGGAAACGTATATTCCGAATCCACTGAGATTTTTAAAGTGGCAAAAGTATGGTCATGGTGTAAGTACCTGCACATTGTGAGAAGACCCACACAACAGAAGATTGTGACAGTGATTACAAGAAATGCACCAATTGTTCAGGAGACCATTCCTCTTTCTCTAAAGAGTGTCCAATTTGGAAGAACCAGATGGAAATAAACAGGATCGAATTTACTCAAAATATTAGTTTTGCTGAAGCGAAACAACTTGTTCAAAGAGCTGACCCACAAGAAACATATGCTTCAAAAACAAAAACACCATCTGAACCATCCACTAAAGTTTCTAAATCTTCTTCAGGTTCCAAAACCAATTTGACTTGGGTGAACACCGATTATCTAGTATTTTTACTGTCCTTCGTCGGCAGGTTTTTATAAAAACTATATATATTCTATTACAATGTCAAATGTTCTCGTCACGATATGGCTGAAATATTGCCCATGTGACGTTAAATAATAACTCACTCACTCACTCACCTGCAATATCTACTCAGGCTGCTTAGTCACTTCACTTCATCATCACAGCCACCCACAAAGTCTCAATCTTTGTCTAATGTACAACAGGTTCCTAGAGGAAAAAATAAACCTAAGCCTGATTCTTCACAAAAGCAAAGTGGCAGAGCCCCAAAAGGGTTTGAAAATAAAATCAAACTTTATGACAAATACGGATCACTTGAGGATATGGACGTGTCCGAAAACGTCCAATCTAGGGCACGAATCTTGTCGCCCTCCAAAAAAGTGCGGGGTAGATCCCCAGTAAATCCCCCGAAAAGATAGCTTATTCCAACAACATCGAACAGTGGAACTGCAGAGGACTACGACATAATTACAATGAGTTACAGTTATTAGTCCAGGATTGTATGCCGCCAGCATTTTGTCTGCAGGAGACTTATTTAAAGCAGATAGATCCCTTTGACCTACGTCATTTCAATGCTTATCATTATTTCTCACCTCCAGGTGACAGGGCCACTGGAGGATCTTCAATCCTAGTCAAACAGACTGTTGTCCATAGCCCTATTACAATTACTTCTAATCTTCAAGCAGTTGCAGTGCGACTCACTTTACACGTTGCATTTACATTATGCTCTTTGTATATCTCACCGTCTTCAGTCATTCAAAAGACTGATCTCCAAACTCTGTATGACTAACTAACTAAACCCTGTATTATTATGGGGGACTTAAATGGCCACAACCCACTCTGGGGTAGTGTAAATACAAACGCTAAAGGTAAACTACTGGAGGAGTTTTGTTCAGACAATGATTTATGTATTTATAATGATGGTTCCAACACGTATTTACACCCTGGTACAGGAACCTATTCTGCTCTCGACTTATCAATCACGAATTCAGAATTACTAAATGAATTTGAATGGTCAGTCCATGATGACCTCTGTGGAAGTGACCATTTTCCTACTATACCAAAACCTGTGAACCCATCTGATATTACTCCATATTCGAGATGGAACTTTAAAAAAGCTAACTGGCCTTTGTACCAAGCTCTGTGTTGTAGCAGACTTAAACCCGAACTCTTTATAGAATGTGCTGATCCTATAAATGATTTCTCTGATGAACTAATTAACTTTGCTGGTGAGTGTATCCCCAAATCCTCTGCAATTCCACACATACGAAAACCATGGTTCACCAATGAGTGCAAACAGGCTAGGAACGCACAGAAAAAAGCTGCGAATTATTTCCGTTGCCATCCTATGGTCCATAATTTGAATAAATTACAAAAATTAAATGCTAAGGCACGGCGTACCTTCCAGCAAAGTAAATGTCAATCCTGGCGAATTTATGTCTCAAAAATAAATTCACGAACGCCGATATCAAAAGTATGGAATATGATCCAGAAAATAAAAGGTAAGGGTTCTAAATCTAGCATTAAGCATCTTAAAGATGGAGACGAATTATTAACAAGTCAATCTGATATTGCAAATCAACTCGGAGCAACTTTGGCCAAACACTCTTCCTCATCGAATTATATACCTCTATTCCAAAATTATAAAAAAAAAAACGGAAAAGAAAACTATTAGTTTCTATTCAGATAATGGGGAAGATTACAATGAACTGTTTTCTATTCACGAGCTTCATACTGCTCTTGACCAGGCTCATGATACTTCTACAGGTGCTGATAACATACATTATCAGCTTCTGAAGCACTTACCGGAATCATGTTTGGAGACCCTCTTAAACATGTTTGATGATATTTGGACTTCTGGACAATTTCCTTCTTCATGGCGCGATGCTATTATTGTACCCATCCCTAAGCCTGGACGTGATCATACTGATCCTTCGAGTTATCGACCAATCTCATTAACTAGCTGCGTTTGCAAGACCCTGGAGCGCATGATAAATAATTGATTTGTGTGGTACCTGGAAACTAATAACCTTATAACAGACATTCAATGTGGTTTCCGTAAAAACAGAAGTACTATCGATCATTTAGTGCGTTTAGAATCCTTTGTTAAAAATGCCATTATTACAAACAACATGCAGTGTCGATCCTTTTCGATTTAGAAAAAGCATATGACACCACATGGAAACATGATATTTTAAGAGATAAACACGATTTTGGATTAAGAGGCCGTTTGCCTCTTTTTCTATCACAATTTTTAACGGACAGGCAATTTCAAGTTCACGTGGGTTCTACCCTGTCTGATCATTACAATCAGGATCAGGGTGTCCCACAAGGCAGTATTTTATCTGTCACACTCTTTAGTATTAAAATAAATAGTCTGTCAAAGGTTTTAAGTAATTCAATTGATGGATCTCTTTTCGTGGATGATTTTAATATTTCTTGCCATGGTAAAAACATGCGAACTATTGAGAGACAATTACAAATTTTTCTCAACAAAATTCATAAATGGTGTCTTGAAAACGGGTTTAAATTTTCGAAATCCAAAACCAATTGTCTACATTTTTGTAGGAAATACAAACCCCATAAACATCCTGAATTATCATTAAACGGCACACCCATCAAAGTTGTCAAGGAAGCTAAATTCCTTGGTCTCATCTTTGATGCGCATTTAACCTTTCTGCCACATATCAAACATCTATAGGCTAAATTCCTGAAGGCACTCGACTTGTTGAAAGTCGTTTCCAGTTCAAAGTGGTGAGGGCATCAAACCACCCTCCTTCATTTGTATAGATCACTGGTCCGATCGAAACTTGATTACGGCTCTGTCGTATATGGTGGGGCCTGTAAAAGCAACCTCAGACTACTTGATTCTATCCATAACCAAGGACTAAGACTTTGTCTTGGGTCTTTCAGAACCTCTCCCATTGGCAGTCTCTATGTTGAGTCCGATGAGCCATCTGTAAAAAATTCGCCGTATCAAATTGTCCCTACAATATATCACAAAGTTATATTTTAATGAATCCAATCCTGCTCACACTTGCGTTTTTAATCCTCTTTATGAGGATTTGTACCATAAAAATCCTTCACTTGTTCCACCTCTTAGGAAAAGAATCCAACAATATATTTCTGCTGCTGGCTTTGAGTTGGAGAATATATCTCCTTCCCGTCTTCTTTCTTCTCCTCCTTGGCAAATAGTGAGGCCACAAGTTGACCTAACACTGACAAAGTTTCAAACATCAGAAACTAACGAATTGCAGTATAAACATGAATATAATCAATTAAATAATAACTATAATACATATAAATCCTTATTTACAGATGGGTCCAAGGATGGTGGCATGTGCCAGTATCATTTGATCCCCCTTCAATATCTTCTTGACTACCAAATAATAGCTCTATTTTCACAGCAGAAGCTACCGCCATATTAACTGCTCTTAAATGTATTAATCAACACAGTAAATATAATCAATACATCATCTTTTCTGATTCTCTTATGTGTTTTCAGGCTATTAAACATATTTCTTGGAAACATCCACTTTTATTACACATTATTGAATTGTATAATGAGCTTGCTACTGGCCAATGCGACATCGTCTTTTGTTGGTTACCCAGCTACGTTGGCATTTCTGGGAATACATTGGCTGATCTTGCTGCCAGGGCAGCACTCAACAAATCGGTGACACCACTTCTTATTCCATACTCTGATCACAAAGCTAGCATTAGAACTTTCATCTGCGATCTGATGCAGAAGAAGTGGGACACCCAAGTAGGTATTAACAAAATACATGAAATAAAACCCTATACTGGTTACACCTACTTTGGTTGTCAGCCAAGATTCGAAGAGGTCATCATGCGACGATGTCGTATTGGCCACACTAGATATACTCATGCGTACCTATTGAAAGGTGAGGATCCTCCGTTTTGTATCCCTTGTGATGAGAGAACCACGGTCAAGTATATCCGGCTTTTCTGTGTTGAATTATCCATCATAAGGGATCAATACTTCAAAGTAAAAACAGTTAGGGATCTTTTTAACACTGTTAGTTTCCATTTAATGATTGGCTTTTTAAAAGAAATTGTTTTTATAGATGAATTTTGAAGAACGTGTTCTGTACATAAATGTATTCTAATAATTGGTAATTTTGATTAGTTACTGAGATTGTTAGTGGCTGTACCCTCAAAGGGGGGTTGAAGTAGTGTCAAATTATTGTCCTCCTGAGAGGGTACGTAAGTCCCAAAACTTTCAAAGCAGACTTTTCACATACAAAGTCTTTAAACTTAGTATTTTTGTTCATTTATATTTCGGCTAAAGTATCCTACAATCACCAGCGGCTGAAGAGATGGTGTAAATCCAACTAGGGTCAATGCAGGTAGCAAAGGTACTGTAAGACCCCATGGACTCTAGTATGCTGACCTACTTTCAGTTGTTGGTGATCTATAGCCTATTTTTATATTGTGTTGTCCCTACAGTTAAAATGTTTAAGAGTCTAATACTAGTTTTACATGTATATATGTGATATTCTAGTTGTGTTACTGCTCTTCGTCGGCAGATTTTTATAATATACATATTTTTCATTTCAATATCAAATGTTCTCGTCACGATATTGCTGAAATATTGCCCATGTGACGTTAAATATTAACTCACTCACTCACTCACTCACTCGGAAACCACATTGGAGGTCACTGAGGAGATTATTTCTCTCTCCAAGTACCAGATTAATCGATTGTTGACCATGCGCTCCATGGTTTTGCAAACGCAGCTAGTTAGTGATATAGGACGGTAGTTTGAGGGATCAGTATGATCGCGACCGGGTGTTGGTATAGGGATGATGATGGCATTGTGCCACGAGTTGTTGAGTTGAGTTGAGTTGAGCTTTACGTCACATCGGCATTATTCCAGCCATATAGTGACGAGAACAAGTCTGCATTAATATACATTGGAAGTACAAAGTGCTTTCGTTTCAAAGACATACATTCATTACGTTGTCATTTTAGAACAGAGAATGTCATAGAACTAGATTGAAAAGCAGGTACATTCGTTATTGACATTACACCGTTACATTTTATGACATAGATCGACTTCCCTCAGGTAGTTAAGTATCAGATGAGCGCTCACGCTGGAGAACAGATCTTTCAGATTGGTTGCGTGATAATGCGAGTCCCTTGCAGATGCAAAATCCAAACAGTCAAGCAGAATATGCTTGACGGTGAGAGCCTCATCGCAGGAGAGACATATGGGGGGTCCATCCCCATCCGTTTTTAGCAGATAGTCATGTGTAAACCGGCTGTGGCCAATACGGCATTGTCGTAAAATTACTTCATCACGTCTTGACTGACAACCCAAGTAGGTATAACCGATTGTTGGCTTCAATTCATGGAGTTTGTTTCTTCCTACTTGAGTGTCCCACCTTTTTTGCATCAAGTCCCGAGTATAGCTTTTGATAGTGGGTTTGAAATTACTGTACGGGATTAGCAGTGGAGATAGGGGCTTTTCAAGAGCTGCTTTTGCTGCAGCATCGGCCTAAGTGTTACCTGCAATGCCGACGTGACCCGGCAACCAGCAGAGGATGATGTCATATTGGCTAGTAGAAAGGTCGTTGTACAGTTCTAATATGTCCAAGATGATTGGGTGACTTGAAGTCACGTTTAGAAGTGCTTGAAGGCAGGATAATGAATCTGTAAATACGATGAAGTTTTTGGACTGATTTTGCTGTTGAATGTAGGTCAGAGCTGAGAAGATAGCTTTGGCTTCAGCGGTGAAAATGGAACTGTTGTCGGGGATCCTAGACGAGACAGTCTTGGCTCCAATGACTGTAGCGCTGGCAACTTGGCCATCGTCCTTGGATCCGTCTGTGAAGATGGATCTGTGAGTGTTATACTTCGAACGTAACTGCTTGTATTCCTGTTGGAACACCAAGGGATTTGTTTCAGACTTTTTGAGTTTGGTGAGGGTAAGATCGACCTGTGGTTTCACTATTTGCCATGGTGGTGAGGACAGAAGTCGGTAAGGTGCAATGATGTTGAGATCAATTTTAGATGCAGATATGTGTGGTTTGATCCTGATTCCAAGTGGTGGAACGAGGCTTGGCAGTTTAGGAAATAAGTTTTCATAGAGCGGGTTGAAAACACAATTGTATGCTGGATTGGACTCATTTGAACGTAATTTAGTGATATACTGCAGTGAGAGTTGAATGCGGCGTTGTTCAAGGGAAGGTTCATTGGCCTCTGGATATAGACTGTCTACCGGAGAGGTCCTAAAAGCTCCCAGGCAGAGCCTCAGTCCTTGGTGGTGGATAGAGTCTAATTTTTCTAAATTGCTTTTGCAGGCTCCACCGTAGACAATGGAGCCATAATCTAGTTTACTGCGGACTAATGATCTGTACAAGTGAAGGAGGGTGGTCTGATCCCCTCCCCACTCTGTATTTTAAACTACTTTTAGCAAGTCTAAAGCCTTCAAGCACTTTGTTTTCAAATATTATATGTGTGGTAAGAATGTCAGGTGGCGGTCGAAGATGAGTCCAAGGAATTTGGCCTCTTCTACTACTTTGATGGGAGTACCATCTAAAGTTAGGTCTGGATCCTTGTGTGGTTTGTATTTACGACAAAAGTGAATACAATTTGTTTTGGGTTTTGAAAGCCTGAAACCATTTTCATTGGCCCATTTTTGGATTTTGTTAAGGCAGAGTTGTAGCTGCCTTTCTATTGCGTGCATGTTCTTACCACGACATGAAATATTGAAGTCATCGACGAAAAGCGACCCATCAACGCAACTGTTCAGAATGTTAGCGAGGCTGTTAATTTTGATGCTAAAAAGTGTGACAGACAGGATGCTGCCTTGGGGGACGCCCTGATCATGGTGAAAATAGTGAGACAGTGTGGAACCCGGCCGAACTTGGAATTGTCTGTTATTTAGAAACCGAGATATGAATTGAGGTAATCTACCCCTCAATCCAAACTCGTGTAAATCTTTTAGGATACCATGTTTCCATGTTGTATCATATGCTTTTTCTAAGTCGAAAAAGATAGATACTGCATGTTGTTTGTTGACAATGGAGTTTTTGATGAATGATTCCCGACGCACGAGATGGTCAGTGGTACTTCGGTTTTTTCAGAAACCACATTGGAGGTCACTGAGGAGGTTACTGGTCTCCAAGTACCAGATTAATCGATTGTTGACCATGCGCTCCATGGTTTTGCAAACGCAGCTAGTTAGTGATATGGGACGGTAGTTTGAGGGATCAGTATCATCGCGACCGGGTTTTGGTATAGGGATGATGATGGCATTGTGCCACGAAGGGGGGAAGTGTCCGGATGTCCAGATGTCATCAAATATATTTAGTAGTGTTTCCAAGCCTATGTCAGGGAGGTGTTTCAGAAGCTGATAATGGATTTCATCAGCTCCTGCCGCAGTGTCGTGAGCCTGTCCTAGGGCAGTACGTAATTCATGGAGGGAAAACGTTTCTTTGTAATCCTCCCCATTATCAGAGTTAAAATTGACTGGTTTCTTTTCTTGTTGGGTTTGATATTTCTGGAACTGAGGGTTATAATTTGATGAGGAGGAGTGGTTTACCAAAGTTTCGCCAAGTTTGTTTGCAATTTCAGATTTATTTGTTACAAGGGAGTCACCATCTTTCAGGTGGTGAACTCCTGATTTTGACCCTTTGCCCTTGATCTTTTGAATCATGTTCCACACCTTGGACGTTGGTGTGCGGGAGTTGATTTTAGACACATATTTCCTCCATGAGCGGCGTTTAGTTTGTTTGAAAGTACGTTTTGCCCTGGCATTTGTCATTTTAACAGCATTCAGGTTATGCACTGTAGGATGTTGTCAGAAATATTTTTCCGCCTTCTTCCTATTTTTCCTAGCTTGTTTGCAGTTTGTGTCAAACCATGGTTTGCGTATGTGCGGGTTTGCAGAGGACTTAGGAATAGTTTTGTCTCCGATGGCATTTAGGACGTCTGAAAATAGTTCCATGGGGTCAGGAACATTCCTGAAGTTGTCCGGCTTAAGTTTTTCTGAACATAGGGTTTGGAATAAAGGCCAATTGGACTTAGTAAAATTCAATCTTGTTGATGGTGGTTCATCCGTTGGGTTGATAGGAGTAAGAATTGTTGGGAAGTGGTCGCTTCCACAAAGGTCGTCATGGACCGACCATTCAAACTCATTTAAAAGATTACAATCTGTACGTGATAGATCGAGAGCAGAGTATGATCCAGTGGCAGGATGGAGGTAGGTGTTTGATCCATCGTTGAAGATGCATACATCATTATTGGAGAGAAACTCTTCAAGGATCTTTCCCTTACTATTTGTATCATTACTCCCCCATAGGGGGTTATGGCCGTTGAAGTCGCCCATGATTATGCAGGGCTTTGGGAGTTGGTCGTATAAGTTCCGAAAATCGGATAGGCGGACAGTTGAGGTGGGAGGGAGATAGAGGGAACATAGTGTAAACCCTATGTTCAGAGTTATGCGGATAGCAACAGTTTGTAGGTTGGTGTTAAGTGGAACAGGGCTATGGAGGATGCCCTGCCTCACCAGGATAGAAGTGCCTCCTGTAGCTTTTACACCGGGAGGAGAAAAGGAGTGGTAGGAACTGTACCGACGGATGTCAAATTTATCGGTCCTTTTTAGGTAGGTTTCTTGGAGACAAAACGCAGATGGTTTGAAGTCTTGAATCAATAACTGTAATTCATTATAATTATTCTTAAGTCCTCTGCAATTCCATTGGATCATGTTTTGTGGATTCTTGGTGCTTCCACTGGTGACATGTCACGTGGACGTGAGAAAGCGTTTGATGGACTCCTGTTGGTGTCTGGTGGAGATGGAGTTACCTCCATATCCAGTTATGGACCTCGATGGGGGCCTCTGAGGGAGAGGTGGCCTTTGGTTTTGTGTTTGGCGGTTGTTCGAGTTGCTTTAGTCTCTCTAGCCTCTTTTTTTCCCTTTTCCTGCGCACAGTTTCTGTCTCTGATTTTTGCATTTGCTCTGGTGTTTGTGATTCAGAGGTTTTAACTTTGGGCGTTGGAGGTGGAGTTGCTGAGATGGGCTCAGTTGTGTTAAGTTCAGTTGGTTGAGAAGACATGATCCATGTCAGGTCGGTCTGACAGCAGAGACAGCAGAAGAGTAGGTGATGGTTGAAGGGGCTGCAGTTAAACTTGCAACCCTCTTCTTTGCCTCGTGAAAGGAAATATTTTCTTTGTGCTTGATCTTTAGTATCTCGGATTCGCGTTTCCACAATGGACAGAACTTGGAAGAGGCCATATGGTTACCACCGCAGTTTGTGCACTTCACTTCCTTAGTACAGTCGTTACCCTCATGCTTGTCACCACAGCGATAACAAACAGCAGAGGAACGACAGGACTTGGATCCATGTCCAAACTTTTGGCAGTTGTAGCACCGGAGTGGATTGGGGACATACACCTCCACACCAATGCTACAATAACCAGCTTTAATCGAGTCGGGGATGTTTGCTCGCGCGAATGTGAAGAGATAAGTGTTCGTTGGTTGAAAAACACCATCTTTTTTTAAGGTGAATCGTTTGACGGCTGTGACGGATTGCTGAGAGAGTTCCTTGACAATTTGTTCTTCAGTCATGTCAGACAGGCATCGAGCTCTGTCCCGTACAATGCCTCTACACGAGTTTAGGGTTTTGTGTGCTGAGACAGCGACCTTGATATTGACAAATTCTTTTATTTTGAGGAGATTCAAGGTTTGGTGTTTCCGGGTACATTCTATCAGGAGAGAGCCAGATCGGAGCTTTGTAACATTGGCAACCTCTCCGCAGATACCAGCGATACCTTTGGAGATTGCAAAAGGATTCAATTGTAAAGGTTGCTTGTCACAAGCCCTCAATGATCAGGAAACGTGGCCAGTAGCAAGGTCGGAGGGGCGTACTCGTCGGACGAGGAGTTGTCATCATCCATATGTCTTCGTTTTGAACCGGGTATTGAAAGGCCATGTCGTTAGTAATGTGGTTCAGCATCCTCCCCACCCACCCGCGTGGAGTGTCAACAAGGACGATCTTATACTGCAGCGGGTCTCCAAGCTGCAAAGACCAGGGATAAGTGGGTGTTATACTCCAGCGAATTTGACATGAAATGCTGTAGCTGCCTACCAGATTAAAGGTCAGGATGGTTCTGTCCATGACAATCATTGGAGACGTACAGAAATCGGAGGGTCAGCATCACCAGATTGGCCCATGAACCACCGCCTTCTGTGCATGGGTCTGCGAGGCTAGTTTGTTTTGGTGGAATATTTGTTAACATTTTGAACATGGTCAAAAGTGTTATGTGATACCACGTTTTGTATAGACATTCCATGCACAGGGCAGGCGTGACCAGCCGATTGGTAGAATCAGGCCTATTCTACCACCCGTCTAGGCAAAGTTAGGGTCGAAGTGGTGTGTTGGATTATTGAACACTATTGCCGGTTCCGTCATCCTCAACCACCAGACTCCCTTCCTCTGCCGACACAGGGGTGCAACCCACGGCAAACGGGTTGCCCAATTTGGTCGCCTCTTACAACCAGCAATGGGGTGCTGTGGACCTATTCGACCCCGGGTCCACACGGGGGCGAAGAGCCATTGGCGTTACCCAGCACCCACCACGAGGAGGTTGCTCTTCAAGGTGTGCCGCATTGTGCCACGAAGGGGGAAAGTGTCCGGATGTCCAGATGTCATCAACTATATTTAGTAGGGTTTCAAAGCCTGAGTCAGGGAGGTGTTTCAGAAGCTGATAATGGATTTCAGGACGTCTGAAAATAGTTCCATGGGGTCAGGAACATTCCTGAAGTTGTCTGGCTTAAGTTTTTCTGAACATAGGGTTTGGAATAAAGGCCAGTTGGCTATAGTAAAATTCCATCTTGTTGATGGTGGTTCATCCGTGGGGTTGATAGGAGTAAGAATTGTCGGGAAGTGGTCGCTTCCACAAAGGTCCACTGGAAAAGAAAGTCCATGTATACAAGCTTGGAAATGTCTTTGAAAGATGATGTTTCGAAGACATTTCCAATTTGGGAAAGATGATGTTTCCTAAAATTTACAAAATTTGGAAATGTCCACAAGGGGAGATAACTGGTGGGTGATGGTAAATTATTGTTATTTGCAAGCCCCGGGACCTAATCCCTTGTTGATTGATGAGTGAATCAAGGCAGTTAATAGTCACCAATTAACAAGGCCTACTGCCTTGTTAACTTACAAGTTTTTATGCCTCTTAAAGAAGCCCCTGGAAGTTAGTTAATTCTTTGATGGGCATTAAGAAGTGGAATGCATTACTGTGACCTGATTTTCACCTGATGAAGGAGCAAGCATATGCTCCGAAAGTTCGTGTTATTCACAATACAGAAGCTGACATCCATAAATCTAGCTTTTCTTAAAAAGGGAAGTTATTAAAATCTGCTGAGCTGTAGGCTTGTTAATCATGTCGCGATGTGATTATCGCTAACACGCCTGAGAGATTCGTCAACAGTGTGGTAAGCACAGGCGTTGAAACTAGTATTGTATTACATTGGGTTGGTTGCATATTGTTTTGTGTCATGCTGTCAGTTTGTATGTATGTGTGAATGAAGCTTAACATTATTCCATGGTCAATATCGCAATGTTAGTGATATGGTAGTATACGAAAGTTTGTTTCACATTTCTGATAATACCTTCTTTTATGCAGATAAAATTATTTTAAAAAAGTAAGAATATTGCCATGCTTCTCTCATAGTAAGGGAAGATAATTTATGTACTGATTCTGACCAAATTAAATATTTCTTTATCGTCCGAACAGAATTCACAAATTACCGATGTTTTGCGTGGGTGTGTGTGCATGCACACGCGTATAACATCTATCTTGATAGGTATTAAAATCAGGTCGTTTGTAACCATAATGACTATGTTGGTTGGAACACTTCAGGAACAAAACTTATTTCACTCTTCAAAAGGAACTGGAACAGTTACATTTCTCATGTTTTCATATGAGCTTCAAAACATTGAATGAAATAAATGCTGTATGATGAAATGGATCAGAGAACATTATCATGGCATGAATGACGTGTTAATGACACATTTAATGGTCAAAAATATATAATCACTATGTTAAACACGTCAAACTGGTACCGATAGATGTATATCTAATACGTAAAAATTCAGTAGTAAATTTTCTTAGTACCTGAAATATAAAACACGAATTTGGGATGAGATGTTTTAATCTGAGATCAATCTGTTAGGTAGCAGTTTACTAAAGTAGAACTTAACTCAACTTCAAAAGATTGATCATTCGCAAAGTGAAGCAGATCTCACTTATACTGCAGTAAACAGTATGGGGATACACAACGAAACATACCACTTACGTGATAACAACTCCCTGTTTATTGCATAGGGATACAACGTTCAGGATAAACAAGCTGATTGAATGTTGATTGATTCCATCACTTGGACAATGGAGTGGATTTCGACTTGTTGATCTTACTCCTGTTTGCCCCAACGACGTGCTACACTGTTGAATTACCTGTTGTTAATTTGCTGCTTGTCACTATGCATATATACTTCTATTCACCTGGTTGTAGTAACTTTTATCTTGATAACGGCGTGAGAATATACATGGAAACTCCACTTTATCGACCTTTGGTCCAAACGGTTGAATTAAGAGAAATGTTGATGCCCGTCTGTTAGCAAATTAACATTGGATTATAGAGAAAATGATAGGCTTACGTGTTGATAGAAGATGATATTCCGGATTATGCGAATGAGAGCACACCTAATGAGAAAACGAGCCAAAAATATGTATAAAGATAGTGCTTTATTTCACTCTCATTTCACTTAGCATATATACATTGAAATACACATAAAAAACATAGAAGGTGTAAGCCACGAGTGGTAACGGGAGACTATATGGACATATTTTATTTAATCATGTTACAACATGCTAAATTTTACAGAAATTATAAATAGTTATATTACATCATATTATGAAATGTTTCAAAATATTACAAAATTTTAAATATACATAAACATTTATAAGTACATTATAAATATATTAAAGGTGAGAAAGAAGAGACGCTGAATCAGCAATTTGTCTAACAGTTAAAATTCCATTTTGAAACTGGTGTCTCTGTTCTTGAAGATGACATTCCAGGTATCGGTATTTCTTCTTCGTGGGTTGTCTTTGGCCTTCGGCATATTGCACCAACGAGGTGTAGGAATGAACTTCTGTTCAAGTTGAGCATTAGCCATTTCGAAGTCGAATGTACACTTTCATGCTTCTTCTCATTATATATCCCCATGTAATTAGAGGGGAACTGATCCAGAGCGATTAATGTTTCTCACCAACAGTCTAATTTCCAAACCAAACTGCAAGCTTGTCGGTATCTGCACCCTCGACCGTGACGGACACAGGGACTTGACCAAATTTCTTCAACCCAAACAGCGGGACATTAGGAAGGGTGGATGCTCATAAGATGCTGTTATTTGAGAATACCCCCGGCAGTTCCTGTCTGATTGCAATAAAGTATACCAGCAGTGTATGCTTTTCGGATTTTCTAATGCATAGATGGCATAGTGACTGATTTGATCTTATTTCTGTGCTTTTTTTACCTCGATACTTAATCATGCCACGTTAACATATGATGTCTATTACATATTATATTTACGACAAATGAAAATTTACTTAGGTATCTGCAATTTTAACTTCAGTACACATCAAATGCTTATATGTATTCTTATGCAACAATGAAGTTCCGTTCGTATCCACCAAACAGTGTCAATTAACATTGTATGCAATTCAGCGATTATTACCCCCTTTGCTGTAACCAGTATTTGGTGGTATAAACCTACACATGTTACATGTCATAATTGACTTGGTGGTAAGTTAAACATTGAACATTTAAAATGTGTTCACCACTGCAATTTCGACTAGTCCAGTTCGATAATCCTTTCGTTAATCCCTTAAACAATCATTACTAAAACAACACCAAACATCAAAGACTACCGCCAGTCGCCTTAACGCCCCCCTGGAACACTCATGCCGCCCCCATGCCGCTATTACCATGTCGCATTAGAACAATCATTTACCATTTATAACTGGTGTGATGGTAAAACCACTCAGATTATCCGACAGAGTTCCAATTTCGCATTTCTTGAGTAAATACTCAGCATTATGAATTAAGGTCTGATGTACTAAATGTATTACATTTTATGTAGTATGCTCATGGAAGTGCAGCAAGACGAATTATCAGCTGAGATACAAAACAAACATTGATCAAAGGATTAACCGATAACACGCTGGTTGATTAATTACTTTTATCTTGCACAGCAGATTTGTCAAAAGGTAGTGTTTATGTATGTAGATTAACTAATCTATACTGATTACACCCTGTCGTAAAGTACCTGTGTAAAAACAACATCTTTCCTTTAATGTATTAACCGCCAGTAAGTTGATGGGGGAATTCCTCTTTTGCTAGTCGGGCATGTTGTTTATTTAAAGGTCACATGCAACGTAAAACACAACTTTGCAGATTCTGATACCTTTCGGTATGGACTTACCGAAACAAATCATCAAAAATGCAAATTCAACTTATAAAGTTGAAAAATAACGCGATGAAAATACCCGCGCGAAATCGGAGTTCAAACGATTCCATAATTTCCCCCCAGCGCTTTGGGGAAAAGTGGTTTCAACAGTTGGTCTGTGAAATAAGTTAGCGCAGCTTGGAAGCGGGTTGTCCGGTAAATACTCGGTGAAGGCTTTGGTGTGAGCTATGTTTCTAATGTGTTGTTGATATTTCACAGGTGCGAGCATTTTATATGCTATGATAGTAGATTACCGATATAACTGTTTGTATAATTTCATTTGTCTATTTCACCACACGTTCTTCTTACCGAGTCACTTTCTCAGTTTGATACTTAAAAGCAATGTGATTATAAGCAAAAATGTCTACCTGTGATCAGGGATACTCTACAAAAGGGTAGGTCACCCGCTTGCTTTTTTTACCATTTGTACTAATTAACGTGTGCCTCGTCATGCTCCAACGCACACAGTGACGGTGACTGAGAAAGGTACAAAGCTAGATGGTTGGAGACCAGATGGAGAATTGTTGCTGGATGGATATAGGTATCTGAGACGAACTGCCAACAGGAATGGCACCATTATATGGTGATGTCAGTGCCTGAAAACAGCCTCAGTCACTACAACAGCAGATGGGACTGTTGTCAGAAGAGGGGACAAACAGCATACACGTCCAGACCAAAGCTCTTTTGGTTCCTAAATCCTCACCACTAATGTAAAAAAACGGGCACGAGAAGAGCTGACAGGGGTACCAAAGTTCATTGTCAAAATTGGGATAACTGGCTAGATAAATTACAAAAGTGAGAAATTTCACCGTCAAATTTGAGGCTGTCAAAATCGGGACTAAACCTATGTGGATATTGATGGATACATTACTCGAACAAGGTAATAACCTGACATTGTTGCAGACTTTAGTCTGTTTTATTTCTAATATTTGTATTTGTTTTTATTCATTTGTGGTAGCATTCAACAGAATAATTTGTTTTCGCCGTATAGCGTAATGCGACAGACAACATACACTAGGTCATACCTAGGGCGTGTGGGAAATATGATTCATGTCGGCATTCTATAATATGTCTACATATTACAGTCTTGGTATAAATACTCTATAAGTATAAGTAGATCGTATGCTTTTATTAAGTTTCAAAATGCATACAAATATGGCAATAAAATAATTAGGATTATAAGACAAAATATAAAGACATACATTGACTTCCTTATTTTTCAGTCATGATGTTTTACCACTGTCAGATGATGTTATAATAAAAATGAAGATGGAAATATTATCAAGTAAAAAAAATTTCATTTTGTTGATCAATCTATACCTATACGATCAATTGCGCATGCGGGTGGCGTAGCAAAGGTCACGAACCCATTGAAAATACTGGGATATCATCCGGGTTCTCAGGGGAGAAAAACAAGAACAAAGGCAACAACCAGTGCACGGAAATTGCTCTGGATCAGTGCCTTGTTAAATGTGTTCATCATATGATTGTTTTAATCATGTTTTTACACCGTCGACTTCCATGTGCGATGTGTTCACTTCCATCAACCACCAGCTTATAATAACACGTCACATGAGATTAGCCATGTGCTAAAATAACACACAAACTTCAAAGCCTACCCCTTGTCAACGTCCTGAGCCTTAAAAAAATTGAAAGGTCGGCTTCCTGAGTCGACATCTCAAACTATTTTCATGTAAGTGGTAATAATTCCTGAGCATTAGAGAACAGATTGGCTTGTTTGGAATTTAATGCTTTTCATAAACTAGAATCTCATAAACTTGTTGTCTCCGGAATCATCTGTGATATGAACTTATGTAGTGATTTCTCTAGAAATTGTTTAACGTTATCTTAAATTAAACATTTAGTCATCTTTTATTGTATATGACAAAATTAATAGTTACACTATAAAGATTTTAAGAAGGAATTGATTTGGGTTCTTTTTGCCGCAGTCCGCCCGTGTTTGGACAATATAACCAATTATCTATTATCAAGTTCATGATATTTCGTGAATACACCAACTGCATTACACCGTCTCTGACAACAACCCAAATGGGTTGTTCTCTATTCGCCTACAGTCTTAAAACAACAGTCTTGACTGTTGATTTCGCAATGATAAACCACCCAACTGGTCCATCCCTTGTGACAGGTGTTAATTAGAGGGTACCTTTAAAGAATGTATTCTACTACCATAAACCTATCATTCCCTGGCAAGGGTTCACTTCTATGACATGTAATAAACCCTGTCCAGTTAGTCAGTGGGTCCGGTAAACTTTTTTTTAATCAATGATAAGACGTAGGTCTATGTAATTTCTGTTTATGCAAACCGTGACAGGTCAAAACTATTTGCGCTTCTGTGGATAATAAGTAAAACACACTTAAAACGGTATTTTTGAAAATGCTAGCCATATCAGGGCAAATATGAAAGTCAATATCAATTACTAACACCTAGAACGGATGCAGACGAGAGAAGTTATACCAAGGATAATCTGCATTGTCTTATAGTCTCCCTGGTTATACTAAATATAGAATTGGTTCCTAGTTGATCGCATAGGAGGACGAATACCATACCAGGAGGACGAATACACAGTCTATACACTCACAGGGATCCTTGGGAAAAGGAGAAACAGAAAGAAGTAGTGGTAAAATCCTTCCTAAATTTCCAAAAATTTCCAAGCCTTGGAAACATCATGTTTCCAATTTTGGAAATTTTTGGAAATATGATATTTCCAAATTGGAAATTTTTGGAAATCACCATTTGTTTTCTTGTGGTCGTCATGGACCGACCTTTCAAACTCATTTAGAAGATTAGAATCTGTAAGTGATAGATCGAGAGCAGAGTATGATCCGGTGGTAGGATGGAGGTAGGTGTTTGATCCATCGTTGAAGATGCATACATCATTATTCATGGTGCTTCCACTGGTGACATGTCACGTGAACGTGAGAAAGCGTTTGATGAACTCCTATTGGTGTCTGGCGTAGATGGAGTTACCTCCATATCCAAAGGGCCAAAGGAGTTATGGACCTCGATGGGGACCTCTGAGGGAGAGGTGGTCTTTGGTTTTGTGTTTGGCGGTTGTTCGAGTTGCTTTAGTCTCTCTAGCCTCTTTTTTCCCTTTTTCTGCGCGCAGTTTCTGTTTCTGGTTTTGGCATTTGTTCTGGTGTTTGTGATTCAGAGGTTTTGACTTTTGGCGTTTGGGATGGAGTGGCTGAGATGGGCTCAGTTGTGTTGAGTTGTGTTAGCTGAGAAGGCATGATGTATGTCAGGTCGGTCTGACATGAGATGGTCGCAGTAGTGATAGAAGGACGGGAGACAGCAGAAGAGTAGGTGGTGGTTGAAGGGGCTGCAGTTAAACTTGCAACCCTCTTCTTTGCTTCATGAAAGGAGATATTTTCTTTGTGCTTGATCTTTAGGATCTCGGATTCGCGTTGCCACACTGGGCAAAACTTGGAAGAGGCCATATGGTTACCCCCCGCAGTTTGTGCACTTCACTTGCTTAGTACAGTCGTTGCTCACATGCTTCTCACCACAGCGATAACAAACAGCAGAGGAACGACAGGACTTGGATACATGTCCGAACTTTTGGCAGTTGTAGCACCGGAGTGGATTAGGGACATACACCTCCACACCAATGCTACAATAACTAGCTCTAATTTAGTCAGGAATGTGAAGAGGTAGGTGTTCGTTGGTTGAACAACACCGTCCTTTTTTGAAGGTGAATCGTTTTACGGCTGTGATGGATTGCTGAGAGAGTTCCTTGACAATTTGTTCTTCAGTCATGTCAGACAGGCATCGAGCTCTGTCCCGTACAATGCCTCTACACGAGTTAAGTGTTTTGTGTGCTGAGACAGCGACATTGATATTGACAAATTCTTTTATTTTGAGGAGATTAAGTGATTGTTGTTTCCGGGTACATTCTATCAGGTGAGAGCCAGATCGAAGCTTTGTAACATTGGCAACCTCTCCGCAGAGATCAGCGATACCTTTGGAGATTGCAAAAGGATTCAATTGCAAAGGTTGCTTGTCACAAGCCTCAATAATCAGGAAGCGTGGCCAGTAGCAAGGTCGGAGGGGCGTACTCTCGTCAGACGAGTTGTAAGTATCCACGTGTCTTCGTTTTGAACATGGGTATTGGGAAGCCATGTCGTTAGTAATGTGGTTCGGCATCCCCTCTCCCCACCCACCGTGGAGTGTCAACAAGGACGATCTTATATTGCAGCGGATCTCCAAGCTGCAAAGACCAGCGATAAGGGGGTGTTATACTTCAGCGAATTTGACATGAAATGCTGTAGCTGCCTACCAGATTAAAGGTCAGGATGGTTCTGTCCATGACAATCAATAGGAGACGTACAGAAATCGGAGGTCAGCATCACCAGATTGGCCCATGAGCCACCGCCTTCTGTGCATGGGTCTGCGAGGCTAATTTGTTTGGTAGAATAATAGTTAAAATTTTGAACATGGCCAAAAGTGTTATGTAATGCCAAATTTTGTATAGACATTCCATGCACAGGGCAAGGCGTGACCAGCCGATTGGTAGAATCGGACCTATTCTACCACCCGTCTAGGCAAAGATAGGGTCGAAGTGGTGTGCTGGATTATTGAACACTATTGCCATTTCCGTCATCCTCAACTACCAGACTCCCTTCCTCTGCCGACACAGGGATGCAACCCACGGTAAACGGGTTGCCCAATTTGGTCGTCTCTCACGACCAGCAATGGGGTGCTGTGGACCTATTCGACCCCGGGTCCACACGAGGGCGAAGAGCCATCGGCGGTACCCAGCACCCACCACGAGGAGGTTGCTCTTCAAGGGTGCCGCCTTGATTGTGAGGATCCCAAAACTACAGGCCTATTAGCGTTTGTTTCCAAGCTCATTAAACGTGCAGTCTCCAGTCGTCTTATGGGGCACTTTTCCTGTCATAACCTCTATGAGGTGGTCAACTCAGACTACAGAGCAAAGCACAGCACAACACAGCACGGCACAGCACAGCTCTGCTGAAGATCATGAATGACCTATGATGTGGTATTGACAGAGGACAAGTGGCCCTGCTCACATGACTTGACCTTTGACACGATTGATAACCAGAGACTCCTCAAAAGACTGGATACCGAACTTGGATTCAGCTTTATCCTGGTTGGCATCTTATCTACCGGACAGGACTAAAACCATTGTTGTTGGTGCGTCTGTGTCAACCACATCTAGGCTTGAGTGCGGAGTCCCTCAAGGATCCTTGCTTGGTCCGATTCTCTTCACCCTCTACACTGTTCGACTTGGCTCTGTTGCAGCAGACCACAATCTTGACCACTTCTACGTAGATGACACGCAGCTGTGGGAGTTATTTCAACCAAACACAAACATCAGCTATAGAGCGTCTCTCTGTCAGACATCAGACTGTTGCCAGAAGATATTCATGGATGACATCAAATGCCCTGAAATTAAATTAGGAGTCCATTCTTCTGCGACAGGTTGAACCTCCCAGTTCTCCAGAAAACAGCACATTACACCAGCTCTAAAGGATCTCCACTAGTTGCCCGTGAAACACAGAATCTCCTTCAAACTACTCTGTCCCGCATACCAGTGCATGACTAACGCAGCTCCAGTGTACCTCTCAGATCTTCTTCAAGCTTATGCACCATCTAGATCTCTGACATCAGGGAATCAACGCCTTCTTGTTGTCCCCAAAGTCAAACAAGCTAGATATGGACGCCATGCCTTCTCCTATGCTGCTGATAAAAACAGATTTCTCCCCACATCTATTTGTATATATACTGGACAAAAATTGCTTGGGATGTATGTAAATTGTGAAATTATGAATAATGATCTAATTATTCACTGACACACTGATAAAATATCAATCATAAAAATACCAATATCCCTAACTTTTTTTGTCCAGTATATTTTTTTCAAAGATTATAGCCATTTTAGAATGATCCTATCCAATGACTTGAAAATTATTCCAAGGGATTTAACTGAGAGAGTGCGAAGCAGAAAATAGTGTTTTCTCCCCATCATTTCATTATATTATTATCTCTTTTCAAAGAATTCTGCTTTTAGATGAAAAACTTTAAATGTATTAATAACACATTGATAAATCATAATCTGATATTGACCAACTACATTTTGAAATAAGGACTGCTCCCTTAATGACAGTCTCACCAAACAGAAATAAACATCTCGTTTTAGTTTCATACATAACTGTTATTTCACTTTCAAACTTGATTTACATTGATTCAATAAAATGAAGCAATCATGTACTACAAAATGCGCTTAAAATCTTACCAATCTGCTTAAATTCGTCTGCTAGCTGCTATTTTTGAGTGTCCATTATTTTTAATTTTGATAACAAAAAGTATATGTTGGGGTTTTCTTTTAATAAAATGTTTCATGAAATAGAGGAACACAAATTGGATAAAGTTAATAACCTCAAACTTTAAATATTCAACTCTCCCATTATGACCTTCTGACCTTTTAGTAACCTTTTCACAACCAGTTTGTACAGTACCCAAAAGTACTTTTTGCACCACATTTCAACTTGGAACCACACTTTTTATTTAACTAACATGTCTGATGAGTACAAAAAAACACAATGTCTTGCTTTGATCTCAAACCTTCCACCGGACTTGAATGCTGTACCCATCCTACCAGACTAATTGATGGGAGGCTGATTCAGAAACAAATAACCCTATAGAACACAACCGCTGCAGGAACCCTGACCTAATACTACTGGCTTCATATGGGAAAGGTGCAGAGCTTAGTCGAGTTTGGTGACCTTCACATAATTTTCAAGGTCACAGCGACACTTTGAAGATTTCAGTATGTTAAGATTGTCAGCAAGATTTCTCAAGAACGGCTCACTGGCTTTTCTTCTTTGTAGACTTAAAGACTTCTCTTGAATGTCTTTTGATAAGCAATTTCTCTATTACCATTTCTTGCATATTTCATACACCATCACATCCATGGCAAGATCAAAGTCAGTATTGAAAATATTTGTGTGTTTGAACAGCTACAGAGCAGAGCAAGATATCAAGAGAGGTTGACTGGTAATTTTTTTGTTGACATTTAACTTCATCTTAACCTATGACCTTCATTTTTATTACTCTCTTAGTTTGATTTGATAATTTGCGGCGGGGGATTATGTCACCGTAGTTACAACTGCTTGTTGTGGACGATTTTGATATTTCATGTCACGGTTAAAATATGCATACTATTGAACGGCAACTGCAGTTGTGTTTAAACAAAATAAATAAATGGTGTTATGAAAACGGCTTTAAATTTTCTAAATAAAAAAATAATTGCATACATTTCTGCCGTAAATATAAACCACATAAAGACCCAGAACTGTTTTCAAATGGCACTCCAATCACAGTTGTAAAGGAGGCCAAGTTCCTAGGTCTGATTTTCGTCTCCCATTTAACTTTTCTTCCGCATATCAAATATCTCAAAAACAAATGTATGGAGGTACTGGACTTGTTGAAAGTCGTTTCTAATTCAAAGTGGGTAGGGAATAAAGCTACCCTCCTTCACATATATAGATCACTGGTCTGCTCCAAGCTTGACTATGGCTCCATTGTATATGGTGGAGCCTGTAACAGCAACTTCAAAAGATTAGATTCTGTCCACAACCAAGGTCTAAGACTTTGTCTCCTGTTGACAGTCTCTACGTCGAGGCAGATGAGCCATCTCTTGCCCAACGCGGTATCAAATTATCATTACAATATATTACAAAATTTTATTCTAACAACTCTAAACCTGCTTTCAACTGTGTCTTCAATCCGCTCTATGAGGATTTATACAACAAGAAATCTTCCCTTGTTCCGCCTCTTGGGCTTAGAATGAAACCATTTATTTCTGCTGCTGTTGATCTTGAAACTATATCTCCTTCCCGTCTTCTTTCTTCTCCTCCTCGGCAATTGCCGAGTCCAGATATTGGCCTAACACTGATAAAGTTTAAAAAATCAGAAACTAATGACTTACAATATAAACAAGAATTTATTCAATTCAGAAGTAAATGTAATATTTACAGATTGATTCAAGGATGGTGGAGGAATTGCTTGTGCCACTGTCACCGGATCCAAAACGATATCTTCTCGCATATTTGACAACAGCTCTATAATTACAGCAGAAGCAAACGCCATACTAACAGCCTTAAAATATATATATAAAAAATCCAAATACAACCAATATATAATCTTTTCAGGCTCTCCTTCGTCCTTTCAGGCTCTTAAAAGTCTTTCTTGAAAACGTCTACTTTTAATAGAAATTATTGAATTATATAATGTTCTTGCTATCAATACGACATCGTCCTCTGATGGTTACCCAGCCACGTTGGCATTTCTAGGAATTCAATGGCCGATCTTGCTGCCATAGCAGCACTCAACAAATCTGTGACATTACTTCTTATTCCATACTCTGATTACCAAACTGTCATCAGATGTTATATCCGTGACCTGATACAGAAGACATGGGACACCCAAGTGGATATAAAAAAAAATGCATTGAATATAACCCTTTATTGGTAACACCTACTTGGGTTGTCAGTCCAGATTTGAAGAGGTCATCATGCAACGATGATGTAGTATTGGCCACACAAGATATACTCATGAGTGCCTATTGAAAGGGGAGGATCCTCCGTTTTGTGATAAAAAAAGTCACGGTCAAGCATGTCCTGCTTGACTGTGTTGAATATTCCATCACAAGGGATATCTATTTCAAATCACGAGCTATCAAGGATCTTTTTGATAATAATAACTGATTTGTAAATAGATGAATATTTTATGCTTGGAAATTTAAATTAATAACTCAGATTGTTAGTGGCTGTACCCTCAAGGGGGTTAAAGAATTGTAAAATTATCGTTCTCCTGAAAGGGTACGTTAGTCCCAAAACTCTCAAAGCAAATTTCCAACATGTCAGGATTTTAAGAGAAGAATGTTTGTAATTTTAATCATGGCTAAATTTCACTACAATCGCCGGCTGCTGAAGGGATGATGTAAATCCGTCTAGGGTCCATGTAGGTAGCAAAGGTACTGTAAGTTCCCATGGTCCTTAGTATGGTGATCAACCTCCAGTTGCTGGTGATCGATAGCCCGTTCTTATATTGTACTGTTGTCTCTTGTGATATATTTTGATGATAGTGTACTAGTTTTAAATTAAGAACTGTGATGTTCTTGCAGTTCCACTGCCCTTCGATGACTGGTTTTCACGTTATACTTTTATTGATGTCAATATTGATATCAACTATTGTCATTCCGATATGGCTGGAATATTGCCAATGAGACGTTGAATTTTAACTAACTCACTCACTCACTCATCTAGGTAAGGGACAGGGCCCTGTGATGTTTGTGACCTTCACGTATTCTTCAAGGTCACAGAGACACATTGAATATTTCGGGTTTGTTGGCCTGCATGTACACCTTTTCAGTGAGACATCTCACAAACGATTCACTGTATTTTCTTCATATTTGACACTAGCATCATCTTGGGAAGATGCAGGTTGACTGGTTATGCTTCTGTTCACATTTAACTATGACCTTCACTTTCATTACTTTATTTTTTTTGACCCGTGAAGATCCGGGGTAGAATAGGTCTTCAGCAACCCATGTGCTTGCCATAAAAAGGCGACTATCTTGTCGTAAGAGGCGACTAACGGGATCGGGTGGTCAGTTTCGCTGACTTGGTTGTCACATGTCATCGGTTCCCAATTGCGCAGATTGATGCTCATGCTGTTGATCACTGGATTGTCTGGTCCAGACTCGATTATTTACAGACCGCCGCCATATAGCTGGAATATTGCTGAGTGCGGCGTAAAACTAAACTCACTTACTCACTTCATTACTTTTTAAGTTTGATTTGATAATTTGCGGCGGGGCATTATGTTACCTTAGTGACAATGCTTGTTAGGGTTTGTTTCTAGCCGAGTTTTTTTTCACCCGTACACATTCCATTTTCACGTCATACACTAATCATCTTTCAAGGACGACGAATGTACAAACTATGGCCATACGGAAGTATATGTGATGGTGCACTCTCAAAAGATACATTATTATTATTTCAATATTGATTGACTCCGTAATATCTCCCTTTTATTTGCAATCTTAAATTAGAAATGAAGTTCCACTATTTTTTTGAAGTTTACATGGCAATCATGTGACGGCCAGACAGAGTGTGAATTTACAACTGGTATATGGCAACGTGTAGGAAGCAAAAAGGAAGCCAGCCTTCTGACAAGATGCGTTGCTGAGAAGACTCTGGCAGAGGTCTTCAGCAGTCCTGCAGATTTGACAAACTGCAACATCTCAATATGGTGTTCCATGGTCCCTAGTATGGTTATCTATCTTCAGTTGTTGGCAGTCTGTAGCCTGTTTTATATTGTATTGTCATTTATAGTTTAAAAAATTAGATTTAATTACTAGTCTTCAATAATCTGTGTGATGATCTAGTTGTTTTACTGTCCTGTGCAGACAGATAAGTATATTATATAAGTTTGGTTTTATTTATTTATAAATTCACAACTTTCGTAGTCACGATATGGCTGAAATACTGACAATGTGCGTTTAAACTTTAACTCACTCACTCAATCACTTACTTCGGCTACCTGCATGGGCCCTAGCTTGATTTACATCATCATTTATTCATTTCTCAATTGAGAACTTTCGTAGGCACGATATGGCTGACATATTGCCGATGTGACTTTAAATTTTAACTCACTCACTCACTCAATATGGTGTTTCTGAAAGGGGAACTAGGAAGATTCCCAATTAGAATCATGATTTATAAGCGTTCATTAAACTTTTGGCACAAGTTAAGTTACCAAGAAGGTGTTTTTAAGCTTACGAACTTAATTTACAGGTATTTATCACTTCAAAGATCAATAGATAAAAAACATAATCCCTGGCTCTCGCACGTTAAAAATATATTAGACAATACTGGACTCTAGTATGTTTTTGATAATCCCTCAATTTGTACTACCCAGTGGCTGGTCTCAAAAGTTGAACATATTCTTAAAGATCAATTTATCCAAAACTGGCACAATGACATTATTTCTAGCCCTAAGGGTATACACTATCAGCACCTAAAGCCATTTCCCAATTTTGATGTATATCTCCTCCTTCCAAAACGCATTTCTTTGCCATTATTGAGATTTAGAACATGTAACCATAGTTTACCTATTGAGACAGGCCACTGGAAAAATATTCCAAGGGACGAGAGAACGTGTCAACTATGTACTTCTAAAAGCATCGCAGATGAATACCACTATATTTTTCATTGCAAAGCATTAGATACTTTGAGGAAAGAATATTTACCCTCCCACTTGACCTCTTTTCCCAATGAAACAAAGTTCACGAAAATATTATCTGTAAAAACATCTCGAGACATAGTAAATCTATCAAAATATATCCTACATCTATCTCTTGTCAGAAAAAAATGTTGTTAACTGCCATCTTGAATTTGAATTTGTATTTGTATATATGTTTACAATATATGCTCTTGTACCACCAAGATGGTTTATGAGAATAAAGAAATTGAAATTGAAAGGGAGGTGAAGGCGCAGGTATGTGACACCATGGTTATCTGCACACACCGTAGACTGGATGTGATTGTCTTTGCAGTAAATGAGTATAGTGATGCATACCCGGAAACATATGTATTAATGATAGACAATGCGTGAGAGTCATCTCGATCAGTGATTCGGGTATATAGTGACTTAACAGTTGTACAATATTTGTGACAATATCTGTCATGGAAATACAGTATAAGGACACATATTGGTTTACAACGCACAGAACAAAAACAGTGTTCGGCGGAAATCTGTAAAGGCCATTAGGTTTTGCCACAACAGGATTGCAAAGCGCATATATTAAACTTTCTTGCAGACAAGTGCTGATGAGGTTAGAGTGAGAGAACGGTCAAAATGAAATTCACACAATCAACGACGTGTATAGCCACCATGAGCAACCAACTATTGTGAAATTGCAAGAAAAACCAAAACAACGTTGGATGTCCATTTAAGGCTTTCGTACTCTTCGACAACAATATGAAATAAATATGAGTCTACAGATCTCCATCAGGCTAGGTAGGTCACCGGACGACGGGTCGTAGGGTTAGATCGATAAAGTGCAATAGGTTATACAGCAGTAGGTCAGGTCAGGAATGATAATTTCGCGTGAGCTCAATACATCAATTTATATGGAAGCGAGGAAAGCAAAACACAGCATCCCGTTCGTGGTGAATTAGTCATTTTACGAAAGTAATTAGTATGTTAGAACATGCATGAAAGCAGTTGAAGTCCCAGAAGCGCAATAAACCAAAACGGATGCATCGGTGAACACAAGTGCAAACCTCTCCCTCCAGTTATGTTTTACGTCAATAATGACTTGCTCTTTGTCATTGAGTAAATATAAGGTCGTTGAAGATATTGCGAAAGCAAATGTACCATCATTATTCCATTTAATTTGCTGAATCTGTTTGAGTCCTTGAAGAGTTATCATCTGATTCAACGAAAATGTACGTTCACCTTCCTGAATGATGTACTTTTTTGTTGCAGAACCGTCGTCTTGAGAGAGGTAGAGGACTATTCCGAACTTCACACTGTATGCAAGTACACTTCCATCGTATGAGAGAACAAGACCATTTCTGTAACAAAATACCAGAAAATATATATGGCATATCTCAATTGTTTTGTGAAAGGTTCTGAAAATGATTTTTTGTTCTGTCTTATGTTTGCTACGATGCAATGTATAAACAGAACTTGGTCTATCCTACTAAAAGAGACAAAAAAGGGAGTTCTTGACCTTTCCAACTTGTGGGCGCCAGTGTGTGTCAAGGCTGCGATTCATTTTCAAGTTTTTACAATGTTTAGCAATTCCTTCAAGACATACAATTTTACCACTGACCTCGAGATCACAATTTTACAACTGACCCGAAGATATGAATAACACATTATAAGTAAAAAGTCCTTGTGATGCTGGAAGACATAATGGAGGGGCGTAAATATTTCGCAGTAAAGAAAAAATAAAGTTGCTATCCATAAAGCTATACATACGATTTTATGTGTTTTCTCCTTTCCAACACCAGATGACGTGGGCTCTTGACTTCCCGATAAGATAAGAGGATAAGCTCATTTACTGTATTTCCGAATAGATGTATGCATTTCATGCTATTATTTGCGTAACATCCTCCTGTGTCTATCCTTCCGTGACACAAACGTCTGAACCTAATGAACATCTTTCCCCATGATAACTGCTTTTGCAGTGAACCACCTTTCAGCGTATACAGTTGTATATGGAACGCAAACATCCAATAGATCAGGCCATAGAATTCATCGGCAAACAAGGGGCTCCAAGTCATCGAAAATTTAGAAGCAGGTTGTTTAATCCGAGTTGTTTTCCACTTGTCTTTCAGGTCTGGAATGTAAGCCATTCAATATTGCAGTATGCCAAGAACAGAACGTCTTACTCTCATTCAGTGTATACTTAGTCAAAAAAGAAACCTAAATTTAAACTTTAAACAATGTTAGCACATTTTATGGAATAATGAAATATGCAATCTTGCGTTTACAATAGGTATATATATATATATATGTGTGTGTGTGAGTGTGTGAGTATACTGAGTCAAAAAAGAAACTTCACAAAATGTTATTTGCAAAATAATGAATAATTTTTCTCTGATGATACATCTATGTATCCAAATGGAAAACTATTTGTCGACTTAGATAAAGTCGCACATTCACCACTGCCAAACAACGTCTCCTCATCGACTGCCTGATGCTTGTGAAACACGTGGTTGGGGATTCTGCGCCATTGCCTTTGCAAGGCAGCGCCAAGTTCCTGCAAATTCTGAGGTTGGTTCCTTAGGCCACGAAGCCTTCTTCCAAGTGCATCCCAAACGTGCTCTGTTGGATTAAGGTCAGGGGACCTCGATGGCCAGTCAATGACGTTGATTCCAGCGTTTTGAAAGAAATTTTGTGTCAACATCACGGTATGTGGCCGAGCATTATCATGCTGGAACTGTAGACCTGGGCCATGAGCCGCCATAAAAGGAACGAGTTCAGTGGTGAGCACCTGGTCGCGGTAAGCAGCAGCTGTGAGGTTTCCATGGATGGCCAGAAGTCGGGAACGGTTGTTCCCACAGTAAGGACCCCACACCATGCAACTTCTGCCCCCGAATCTGTCGACTTCCTGTACACAACATTGGGCATACCGTTCACGACGTCGTCTCCAGACTCTATGCCTGCCGTCCGCGAATCTGAGAGTTAACCTTGATTCATCGCTAAAGACGACTCGATTCCAGTCTCTCTGGGTCCATCGGAGGTGACGTTGGGCCCACAGCAGACGTTGACGTTGATGAAACAGTGTCAATATTGGCCCACGATATGGACGTCAAGAATGGAGATTGGCAACCGATTTCGAATGGTCTTTGAGGACAGTCGACCTCTAAACATCTTAGCCCTGGTTCGTGTAGCCGGCAGAAATCTGTCAAGTAGGTGACATAGGACGATTTGACAGTCTTCTGCTTGTGACGTCACACGTGGACAACCCGACCTTGGGCGATCAGAAGTGGTGCCAGTTAGTTGTAAAAGACCTCGCAAGTCATACACAGTATGATGGCTGCATCCCATTGCTCTTGCGACGTCAATAACCGATCTTCCCGCTTTCAACATGCCAACGGCACGTTCACGTTGCACATTTGACAATCGTGGCATTTCAAGTACCGTAAGAACTGTGGTTTAAAAGTATTTTTTCAATTCTTGAGGCCAATGCAAACACGTGCATATGAAGAAAACTTCGATGAGAAGATCACTGCACGTGATCGACTGCACGTGCAAAACCTGATTTGACACTAACGTCATTTGCACGACGAATGGATGGGTTCGAGTGGGTTTTGCTAACGTAGACGTAGAGTCAAATTGTCAGGTGTTACTCTTTCCATACACATTGTTTGGTCTTTGTTAAATTCCACCGTGAATACATTCTAAGCACAAGTTCAAAATACATCCCCGTCGCAGGGTGTAATTCTGTGCTTGAAACATCATTAAAACACTTACATTATTATCAGAGATAAAATCGGCAATGACCTTGCCATATTTGGTTGTACTTTAACTTCCACATAGAGCATTTGTGCATATGTGACATCCTTGTAGCTCTAGTTTACCAAATGGTTTTCTGACACTCGGTGGCGCGTGAGGATCATGCTGTTCACATAAACATGCCCACATAACCTAACGCTAGTTCATTTCAGACCAATAAACGCCACGTCGTGGATTAGTTGTCAGCTCATGCAGAGGTTTCGCCAGATGTTGCAAATTCTTGGCCAGTGATAATTTGAATGTCTTAGCCATTTTCTGATGGAAATTTTGTCGCTGTGTCCATGCCTGGGGTTAGATGAAAAGGGTTACACGTCTCCGAAGTGGTTCATTTCTTGTTAAATGTGAATGAAGAAGGCACTGTGTTGATATTCTGGCCCTTCCGCAGTTGTTATATCCGGACACTAATCACTGAATTCATAATGGTGAAGTTGCTCTTCAAGGGTGCCCAGCCATGCTGGAATGGTAACACACTGGCCGGGTCATGCCCTGTACATCACTCAACAAATCTGTGAAACCATTTCTCATTCCATACTCAGACTGCAAAGCTGTCATTAGATCGTACATCCGTGATCTGATGCACAAGAGAGAGAGAGTTAAAATTTACAGTCGCATTAGCGATATTTCAGCCATAAGTTATAAATTCATAAGTAACGCAAGTATATTATTTTCAAAATGAGATTATCCCAGATATAAATTTTAAAACTATTCATTAATTCTAAAACAGATAAAGGGTCTGTGAAGGACAGGAATCAGGACCAGATGTCCCTGCTGGTTAACTCTAAGGGCTCTTCAACCCATCGTGTGAACACGGGGGCATATTAGGTCCACAGCACCTCACTGCTTGTCGTAAGACCGAATTGGGCGACACGATTGCCGTGAGTTGAGGGCACGGGAACCAGGACCAGGTATTCCTGTTGCCCAACACACCACTTCGCCCCTGACTTACCTAGACGGGTGATAGAATGAGCCCTGTACATGTATATTTTGCTGCAAAAATTTAGAAACTGGTTCAATTTACGTCAGTTTTGTTGGCTTAATGACAGTGGATATCCGCCTGTTTGTAGCATTGTTCTTCCCATACTCCGTAGGGTTGGGGAGCTCGGTTGATGAATCAACTCTACCTCAACATGCCTTACCAAACCCCAAACTAAAACTCGAAACTCCACTCGAAAATTATGACGACGAACGGCGACCCTTAAAATGAATTGATTACTAGACTCGAATATTGATTCTTGAAACTCTTGATAAGATTTCCTTCAAGCTGAATCCGTTTGCGGTATTTAAAGGTGTGCACGGAATAGCAGGAGAACTTAAAAGTGTGAAACGCTTGTGTTCAGGATCTCTGATACTCGAATGATATGTTTGTTGGAGTTCCGTTAAGGTCTGTGCACACAGAACACTGAACACTAGTAAAGGTATTGTAAGAGATCGAGATCGTCTGTTCGCAGATATTAACATTGTATCAGAAATGAAGGATCAAGGATATATATATATATATATATATATATATATATATATATATATACAGATTCTCCACCCGGAAAAAATAGTGAGACAGTGCTAACGACCACATATTGTTTATCCCCCGCAGCGTCCGTGCGTCCTTTTCTCCAAAACCGTTCAATATGTCTTCACCAAACTTGGCACATAGAGAGATCTGGTGGTCTGCTGGTGCCTTTTGGTAGTTTTCGGATTCTGAATCAAATATTTTTGGCTTTAGCATGGCAACAAGTTTGACAGCTTGAAATTGGTTGTTGTGCTCTTTTCCGTAGCAGAACTTTAAAACCGTTCACTATTTCTTGACCAAATATGGTACATAGAGAGGTCTGGTGCGGTACTGTGCCTTTTGGTAGTTTGGGAGTTCTGAACAGAGTGTGCTTGGCGTTTCCATGGCATAAAATTTCACTTTGACTGAAATTGGTCTTAGTACTCTTTTCCGGAGCAGAGTTTTACAACAGTTCAATGTTTCATCACCAATTTCACACATAGTGGAGCGGTTAAGCAGATAAAATGTGAGTTTAATGATAAATGCATGAAACTTTGCACATTTATAGTTTGATGCATAGTGAACATTTTAGGATATTGAGGCACTCAAAATAATTGCATTCTTCACAAGCGCAGTAGAGAAATAATGTTTTGCCTTTTCTGACTACTGTTCTAGCTTTCGCGACTGACATCCATACCCTACAAGGACGACTTTTTGTAAAAATACTGACCCAGAATACTTGTTAAACATAGCTGAGTCAATGTTATGGACACTGGCTCTCGCATTGGGACACTGGCTCACGCATTGGGACCTTTAACAAATCTGGCGAGGCTGAGGTCTGTAGAATGGATCTCTGACATTCTGAGTGAGTTTGCAGCCTTCACCATGGTGATGACAGAGCTGAAGGGGCTAAGATTGAGACCAGTCTTGAGATTCTTTGAGGTTCTGATGTTGTATATCTGCTGGAATCCCCTTACTTCCGGCAAATTGGTCAAGACTCTTCCACTTATCATCAAACAGGCCTCTGGTAGATCTACATAGAGACAGGGAGCCCTGCTAGAATAGCTACGTCTGGTCAAGTTCTTCTTGATATGATCCATGTGTAGAGAGCAAAGACACTTGCGTTTTGATGCTTCTGCTTCATGTGAGGATAAGTGAGAAGTTTTGACCAATCAGAAAGTTATAGAACCAGATTGCCTGCTAGCTGGAGGAGTTGGCCGTCCTGGTCATTAATGACTGAATGGACAGTCGAGAGGCCCAGGGATTAATGGCTCGGATAACTGCCTAACCTACGTGATTGATGTGAAGTAGCTTCTCTTCTGGAGAAAACAGCCCCGAGTTAACATCTGTGTCGAGGTGTGCTCCCCAACCCTGTACAGATGCAGGTTGAAGCTTGGCTCGCTCAGAAGGTCGCTGCGCCGACCTTTGATTTCATCGTCCACCATTGGAGCTACTCTAGTAGGTGATGTGGTAGTTGTGATCTGAAGTCCTGCTGGTCCAGGAGTGAGGCTAGAAACCTTTAGATGGGTTGTAGCAATTGTAGGGTAAAATTCAACTGACTTTTGGGTATAATGACTTGTTGAAGTGCTATAATGCCATTATTTCGGCTGAAGGTTGAGTTGAGTTGAGTTGAGCTTTACGTAACATCGGCATTTTTCCAGCCATATAGTGATGAGAACAAGTTTGCATTATTAAATATTGTAAGTACATACTCGGAATGAGTTTTCTTTCAAAGACATTTATTGATTACATTGTCATTCAAAAGCAGAAAAAGTCATAGCATCAAATTTAAAGGCAGGCGGTTTGTTACATTTCATAGTTACAATTTATGGTTGTTACATTTCACAGTTACAATTTATGGTTGTTACATTTCACAGTTACAATTTATGATACAGATCAACTTCCCTCAGGTAGTTCAGTATCAGATGGGCGCTCACGCGTGAGAACAGATCTTTTTGGTTTGTTGCATCATAATGTGAGTCCCTTGCAGGCGATAAGTCCACGCATTCAAGCAGAATATGCTTGACGGTGAACACCTTATCGCAAGAGACACACATGGGGGGTCCATCCCCATCCGTTTTTAGCAGATAGTCATGTGTAAATCGACTGTGGCCAATACGACATCGTCGTAAAATTACCTCATCGCGTCTTGACTAAAAACCCAAGTAGGTATAACCGATTGTTGGTTTCAATTCATGGAGTTTGTTTCTTCCTACTTGAGTGTCCCACCTTTTTTGCATCAGGTCCCGAGTATAGCTTTTGATAGTGGGTTTGAAGTCACTGTATGGGAGTAGCAGTGGCCTTAGTGTTACCTGCTATGCCGACGTGACCCACGGCAACCAGCAGAGGATGATGTCATATTGGCCAGTAGAAAGGTCGTTGTACAGTTCTAATATGTCCAGGATGATTGGGTGACTTTAAGTCACATTTAGAAGTGCTTGAAGGCAGGATAATGAATCTGTAAATACGATGAAGTTTTTGGACTGATTTTGCTGTTGAATGTAGGTCAAAGCTGAGAAGATAGCTTTGGCTTCAGCGGTGAAAATGGAACTGTTTTCGGGGATCCTAGAGGAGACAGTCTTGGCTCCCATGGCTGTAGCGCTGGCAACTTGGCCATCGTCCTTGGATCCGTCTGTGAAGATGGATCTGTGAGTGTTATACTTAGAACGTAACTGGTTGTATTCCTGTTGGAACACCAAAGGATTTGTTTAAGACTTTTTGAGTTTGGTGAAGGTGAGATCGTGGTTTCACCATTTGCCATGGTGGTGAGGATAGAAGTCGGTATGGTGCAATGATGTCGAGGTCAATTTTAGCTGCAGTTATGTGTGGTTTGATCCTGATTCCAAGTGGTGGGACCAGGCTTGGCAGTTTAGGAAATAAGTTTTCATAGAGCGGGTTGAAAACACAATTGTATGCTGGATTGGACTCATTTGAACGTAATTTAGTGATATACTGCAGTGAAAGTTTAATGCGGCGTTGTTCAAGGGAAGGTTCATTGGCCTCGGCATATAGACTGTCTACCCGAGAGGTCCTAAAAGCTCCCAGGCAGAGCCTCAGTCCTTGGTGGTGGATAGAGTCTAATTTTTCTAAATTGCTTTTGCAGGCTCCACCGTAGACAATGGAGCCATAATCTAGTTTACTGCGAACTAATGATCTGTACAAGTGAAGGAGGGTGGTCTGATCCCCTCCCACTCTGTATTTTTAAACTACTTTTAGCAAGTCTAGAGCCTTCAAGCACTTTGTTTCAAATATTTTATGTGTGGTAAGAATGTCAGGTGGCGGTCGAATATGAGTCCAAGGAATTTGGCCTCTTCTACTACCTTGATGGGAGAACCATCTAAAGTTAGGTCTGGATCCTTGTGTGGTTTGTATTTACGACAAAAGTGAATACAATTTGTTTTGGATTTTGAAAACCTAAAACCATTTTCATTGGCCCATTTTTTGGATTTTGTTAAGGCAGAGTTGTAGCTGCCTTTCTATTGCATGCATGTTCTTACCACGACAAAGAAATATTGAAGTCATCCGAAAAGGACCCATCAACGCAACTGTTCAGGACGTTAGTGAGGCTGTTAATTTTGATGCTAAAAAGTGTGACAGACAGGATGCTGCCTTGGGGGACGCCCTGATCTTGGTGGAAATAGTCAGACAGTGTGGAACCCACCCGAACTTGAAATTGTCTGTTATTTAAAAACCGAGATATGAAATGAGGTAATCTACCCCTCAATCCAAACTCGTGTAAATCTTTTAGGATACCATGTTTCCATGTTGTATCATATGCTTTTTCTAAGTCGAAAAAGATAGATACTGCATGTTGTTTGTTGACAATGGAGTTTTTGATGAATGATTCCAGACGCACCAGATGGTCAATGGTAATTCGTTTTTTTCGGAAACCACATTTGAGGTCACTGAGGAGGTTATTGGTCTCCAGGTACCAGATTAATCGATTGTTGACCATGCGCTCCATGGTTTTGCAAACGCAGCTAGTTAGGGATATAGGACGGTAGTTTGAGGGATCAGTATGATCGCGCCCGGGTTTTGGTATAGGGATGATAATGGCATTGTGCCATGAAGGGGGGAAGTGTCCGGATGTCCAGATGTCATCAAATATATTTAGGAGTGTTTCCAGGCCTGTGTCAGGGAGGTGTTTCAGAAGCTGATAATGGATTACATCAGCTCCTGCCGCAGTATCGTGAGCTTGTCCTAGGGCAGTACGTAATTCATGGAGGGAAAACGTTTCGTTGTAATCCTCCCCATTATCAGAGTTAAAATTGACTGGTTTCTTTTCTTGTTGGGTTTGATATTTCTGGAACTGAGGGTTGTAATTTGATGAGGAGGAGTGGTTTGCAAAAGTTTCGCCGAGTTTGTTTGCAATTTCAGATTTATTTGTTAGAAGGGAGTCATCATCTTTAAGGTGGTGAACTCCTGATTTTGACCCTTTGCCCTTGATCTTTTGAATCATGTTCCACACCTTGGACATGGATGTGCGGGAGTTGATTTTGGACACATATTTCCTCCATGAGCGGCGTTTAGTTTGTTTGAAGGTACGTTTTGCCCTGGCATTTGTCATTTTAACAGCATTCAGGTTATGCACTGTAGGATGTTGTCGGAAATATTTTTCCGCCTTCTTCCTATTTTTCCTAGCTTGTTTGCAGTTTGTGTCAAACCATGGTTTGCGTATGTGCGGGTTTGCAGAGGACTTAGGAATAGTTTTGTCTCCGATGGCATTTAGGACGTCTGAAAATAGTTCCATGGGGTCAGGAACATTCCTGAAGTTGTCCGGCTTAAGTTTTCCTGAACATAGGGTTTGGAATAAAGGCCAGTTGGCCTTAGTAAAATTCGATCTTGTTGATGGCGGTTCATCCTTCGGGTTGATAGGAGTAAGAATTGTTGGGAAGTGGTCGCTTCCACAAAGGTCGTCATGGACCAACCATTCGAACTCATTTAAAAGATTAGAATCTGTAAGTGATAGATCGAGAGCAGAGTATGATCCAGTGGCAGGATGGAGGTAGGTGTTTGATCCATCGCTGAAGATGCATACATCATTATTGGAGAGAAACTCTTCAAGGATCTTTCCCTTACTATTTGAATCATTACTCCCCCCATAGGGGGTTATGGACGTTGAAGTCGCCCATGATTATGCAGGGCTTTTGGAGTTGATCGTATAAGTTCTGCAGATCTGATAGGCGGACAGTTGAGGTGGGAGGGAGATAGAGTGAACATAGTGTAAACCCTATGTTCAGAGTTATGCGGACAGCATCAGTTTGTAAGTTGGTGTTAAGTGGAACAGGGCTATGGAGGGTGCCCTGCCTCACCAGGATAGAAGTGCCTCCTGTCGCTTTTACACCTGGAGGAGAAAAGGAGTGGTAGGAACTGTACCGACGGATGTCAAATTTATCGGTCCTTTTTAGGTAGGTTTCTTGGAGACAAAACGCAGATGGTTTGAAGTCTTGAATCAATAACTGTAATTCATTATAATTATTCTTAAGTCCTCTGCAATTCCATTGGATAATGTTTTGTGGGTTCATGGTGCTTCCACTGGTGACATGTCACGTGAACGTGAGAAAGCGTTTGATGAACTCCTATTGGTGTCTGGTGGACATGGAGTTACCTCCATATCCAGAGGGCCAAAGCAGTTATGGACCTCGATGGGGACCTCTAAGGGAGAGGTGGCCTTTGGTTTTGTGTTTGGCGGTTGTTCGAGTTGCTTTAGTCTCTCTAGCCTCTTTTTTTCCCTTTTTCTGCGCGCAGTTTCTGTCTCTGGTTTTGGCATTTGTTCTGGCGTTTGTGATTCAGAAGTTTTGACTTTTGGCGTTTGAGATAGAGTGGCTAAGATAGGCTGAGTTGTGTTGAGTTCAGTTGGCTGAGAAGACGTGACCCATGTCATGTCGGTCTGACATGAGATGGTTGCAGTAGTGATGGTAGGACGGGAGACAGCAGCAGAGTAGGTGATGGTTGAAGGGGCTGCAGTTAGACTTGCAACCCTCTTCTTTGCTTCGTGAAAGGAGATATTTTCTTTGTGTTTAATCTTCAGTATCTCGGATTCGCGTTTCCATACTGGGCAGAACTTGGAAGAGGCCATATGGTTACCACCGCAGTTTGGGCACTTCACTTCCTTAGTACAGTCGTTGCCCTCATGATTGTCACCACAGCTGTAACAGACAGCAGAGGAACGACAGGACTTGGATCCATGTCCAAACTTTTGGCAGTTGTAGCACCTCCACACCAATGCTACAATAACCAGCTTTCATCGAGTCAGGAATGTTTGCTCGCGCGAACGTGAAGAGATAGGTGTTCGTTGGTTGAACAACACCATCCTTTTTGAAGGTAAATCGTTTGACGGCTGTGACGGATTGCTGAGAGAGTTCCTTGACAATTTGTTCTTCAGTCATGTCAGACAGGCATCGAGCTCTGTCCCGTACAATGCCTCTACACGAATTAAGGGTTTTGTGTGCTGAGACAGCGACCTTGACATTTACAAATTCTTGTATTTTGAGAAGATTGGTGTTTCCGGGTACATTCTATCAGGAGAGAGCCAGATCGGAGCTTTGTGACATTAGCAACCTCTCCGCAGATACCAGCGATACCTTTGGAGATTGCCAAAAGGGTTCAATTGCAAAAGGTTGTTTGTCACAAGCCTCAATAATCAGGAAGCGTGGCCAGTAGTCAGGTGGGGGCGTACTCTCGTCAGATGAGGAATTGTCGGTATCCATGTGTCTTCGTTTTGAACCGGGGTATTGGGAAGCCATGTCGTGGGTAATGTGGTTCGGCATCCCCTCTCCACACCCACCGTGGAGTGTCAACAAGGACGATCTTATATTGCAGCGGATCTCCAAGCTGCAAAGACCAGGGATAAGGGATGTTATACTCCAGCGAATTTGACATGAAATGCTGTAGCTGCCTACCAGATTAAAGGTCAGGATGGTTCTGTCCATGACAATCAATTGGAGACGTACAGAAATCGGAGGTCAGCATCACCAGATTGGCCCATGAGCCACCGCCTTCTGTGCATGGGTCTGCGAGGCTAAATTGTTTCGTAGAGTATTTGTTAAAATTTTGAACATGGTCAAAAGTGTTATGTAATACCACGTTTTTGTGTAGACATTCTATGCACAGGGCAAGGCGTGACCAGCCGATTGGTAGAATCGGGCCTATTCTACCACCCGTCTAAGCAAAGGTTAGGGTCGAAGTGGTGTGTTGGATTAGTGAACGCTATTGCCGGTTCCGTCATCCTCAACCACCAGACTCCCTTCCTCTGCCGACACAGGGATGCAGCCCACGGCAAACGGGTTGCCCAATTTGGTCGCCTCTTACGACCAGCAATGGGGTGCTGTGAACCTATTCGACCCCAGGTCCACACGGGGGCGAATAGCCATTAGCGTTACCCAGCACCCACCACGAGGAGGTTGCTCTTCAAGGGGTGCCTCGGCTGAAGGTGCATCTATTTGCCCTGTTGTGCGGTAAGCCCACGATGGGCTTGGTTACCCGTGTGAATAACCATAGGCCACGAAAATGCTAAACTGTAGAATCCTCCACTGGTATTTTTGGGCACCCATGAAGGGCCACCTCCTCGTGGTTGGTGCTGGGTAACGCTAAGAGCCCTTCAACCCCCCGTTGTGGACCCGGGGGGATATTTGGTCCACCAACCCGTTTGCCGTGGGTTGCGCCCCTGTATCGGTGGAGGACGGGAGGCTGGTGGTTGAGGGCACTGGTTCCAGGAACAGTGTTCCTTTGCCCAACACACCACTTTGCACCTTACTTCACCTAGACGGGTGGTTGAACTGGCCCGGTTCAACCAATCGGCTGGTCACGCCAAGCCCTGGGTGTACTACAATTGTGAAGTGTAACACAAAATTAAGGGATTTATGTAATGATATTTTTAAGTCTTGGCCAATTTTTGATGTCATAATTTCAAATACACTATTATATGTTTGTTTTGCCTAGAGTCATTATGCCCAGAAGGCGGTGGCTCATGGGCCAATCTGGTGGAAGAATAAATCTTTTACTTTCTTCTGCTGGGAGTATATCATCCGAGTATCCTTGGTGCTGCAAGTTGGAAACCCACTTGTTTTAGCATTGTCTTCATGATACTCCATGGTGGGTGGGGAGCTCGGATGATGAACCCTTAAACACTAACAATGGCTACCGAAACCCCTATTACCAAAAAGAAATGTCCTTTTGACACAGACCCTGAGGTTAATGACCAACGACCGACCACTTCTATTGAATACTGGCCACGTTTTCTAGTGCTTGAGATTGTTGACAAGACTCCTTTAAAACTGAACCCTTTTGCTGTTTCAAAAGGCATTCAAGGCATTGCAGGTGATGTAAAACAGGTCAAACGTTTACGGACAGGTTCTCTACTTGTTGAATGCAGTAAGAGACATCAGGCAAACAACCTTCTGTCAACTAAATCTTTTGTCAGCATTCCCGTATCAGTCTCGGCTCACCGAACGCTTAACACCAGCAAAGGTATTGTGAGAGACCGAGACCGACTGTTTGCTGATATGCTAGAAATTGACATTGCATCAGAGATGAAGGAACAAGGTGTGCTCTACGTGAAACGTTTCACTGTCCGAAAATACAATGAGATCCAACAAACGAACACCTATTTGTTTTCATTCTCCACTCCAACTGCTCCTACTTCCATAAAGGCTGGTTACTGTCAAATCAAAGTCGATATTTACATTCCTAATCCACTGAGATGTTTCAAGAGCCAGAAATACGGCCATGGTGTAAATACTTGCACATTGTCTGTTGTGTGTGCTCACTGTGGTGAGAAGACACACACGACAGAAGATTGTGCAAGTAATTATAAGAAATGCACAAATTGTTCTTGATACTATTCCTCTTTCTCTAAAGACTGCCCAATTTGGAAGCTACAGATGGAGATCAATAAGATCAAATTCACTCAAAATATTAGTTTTGCCGAAGCCAAACAGCTTGTCCAAAGATCTGAATTAAAAGAAACGTATGCCTCCAAAACCAGGACTCCATCTGAGGCAACACTTAAAGTAACTACATCATCTTCAAGCTGCCAAACAAATTTGACTTGGGTGAACACCACTTCTCCACAGATTTTCTCCACTGCAATATCAATTCGAACAGTAGAATCACTTCCTGACAGGTCCGACAGTCAACCAGAGCCAGATCATGATCATGGTACATCATCTCAGTCTACCACAAGGTGTCAATCGCAAGCTCATGTACATCACATTACTAAAGGGAAGAATAAACCTAAGCCTGATTACTCGAAAAAACAAAGTGGCAGAACCCCCAAAGGGTCTGAAAATAAAATTAACCTTTACAACAAATATGGATCACTTGAGGACATGGACGTGTCCGAAAATGTCCATTCTAGGGCACAAAGCTTGTCACCCTCCAAAACAGTCTGGGGTAGATCCCCAATAAATCCCCCGAAAAGATAGTTTCTTCGAACAACATCGTACAGTGGAATTGCAGAGGACTACGGCATAATTACAATGAGTTACAGTTATTAGTCCAGGATTGTATGCCGTCAGCATTTTGTCTGCAAGAGACATATTTAAAGCAGACTGATTCTTTGACCTACGCTATTTCAATGCTTATCATTATTTCTCACCTCCAGGTGACAGGTCCACTGGAGGATCTTCAATCCTAGTCAAACAGTCTGTTATCCATAGCCCTATTACACTTACTTCTAATCTTCAAGCAGTTGCAGTGCGACTCACTTTACACGTTGCATTTACATTATGCTCTTTGTATATCTAACCGTCTTCAGTCATTCAGAAGACTGATCTTCATACTCTGTATGACCAACTCCCTAAACCCTGTATTATTATGGGGGACTTGAATGGCCACAACCCACTCTGGGGTAGCATAAATACAAACGCTAAAGGTAAACTACTGGAGGAGTTTTGTTCAGACAATGATTTGTGTATTTATAATGATGGTTCCAACACGTATTTACACCCTGGTACAGGAACCTATTCTGCTCTCGACTTATCAATCACGAATTCAGAATTACTAAATGAATTTGAATGGTCAGTCCATGATGACCTATGTGGAAGTGACCATTTTCCTACTGTACTGAAACCTGTAAGCGCATCTGATATTACTCGATATTCGAGATGGAACTTTAAAAAAGCTAACTGGCCTTTGTACCAAGCTCTGTGTTGTAGCAGACTTAAACCCGAACTCTTTATAGAATGTACTGATCCTATAAAAGATTTCTCTGATGAACTAATTAATATTGCTGATGAGTGTATCCCCAAATCCTCTGCAATTCCACACATACGAAAACCATGGTTCACCAATGATTGCAAACAGGCTAGGAAGGCACGGAAGAAAGCTGCGAATTATTTCCGTCGCCATCCTATGGTCCATAATTTGAATAAATTTAAAATTTAAAATGCTAAGGCACGGCGTACCTTCAAGCAAAGTAAACGTCAATTCTGGCGAACGTATGTCTCAAAAGTAAATTCACGAACGCCGATATCAAAAGTATGGAATATGATCCAGAAAATAAAAGGTAAGGGTTCTAAATCTAGCATTAAGCATCTGAAAGATGGAGACGAATTATTAACTAGTCAATCTGATATTGCAAATAAACTCGGAGCAACTTTGGCCAAACACTCTTCCTCATCGAATTATTTACCTCAATTCCAAAATTATAAAAAACAACAGGAAAAGAAAACTATTAATTTCATTTCAGATAATGGGGAAGATTACAATGAACTATTTTCTATTCATGAGCTTCATACTGCTCTTGATCAAGTTCATGATACGGCTACAGGTGCTGATAACATACATTATCAGCTCCTGAAACACTACCGATTCATGCTTAGAAACCCTTTTAAACATTTTTTGATGATATTTGGACTTCTGGACAATTTCCTTCTTCATGGCACGATGCTATTATTGTACCCATCCCTAAACCTGGACGTGATCATACTGATCCTTCGAATTATCGACCAATCTCATTAACTAGCTGCGTTTGCAAGACCATGGAGCGCATGATAAATAATCGACTTGTGTGGTACTTGGAAACTAATAACCTTATAACAGACATTCAATGTGGTTTCCGTAAAAACAGAAGTACTATCGATCATTTAGTGCGTTTAGAATCCTTTATTAAATGACATTATTAAAAAACAACATGCAGTGTCGATCCTTTTCGATTTAGAAAAAGCATATGACACCACAAGGAAACATGGTATTTTAAGAGATGTACACGATTTTGGATTGAGAGGCGGTTTGCCTCTTTTTATATCACAGTTTTTTAACGGACAGGCAATTTCAAGTTCGCACGGGTTATACCCTGTCTGATCATTACAATCAGGATCAGGGTGTCCCACAAGACAGTATTTTATCTGTCACACTCTTTAGTATTAAAATAAATAGTCTGTCAAAGGTTTTAAGTTATTCAATCGATGGATCTCTTTTCGTGGATGATTTCAATATTTCTTGTCGTGGTAAAAACATGCGAACTATTGAGAGACCATTACAAATTTGTCTCAACAAAATTGATAAATGGTGTCTTGAAAACGGGTTTAAATTTTCGAAATCCAAAACCAACTGTCTACATTTTTGTAGGAAATACAAACCCCATAAAGATCCAGAATTATCATTAAATGGCACACCCATCAAAGTTGTCATGGAAGCTAAATTCCTTGGTCTCATCTTTGATGCGCATTTAACCTTTCTGCCACATATCAAAAATCTAAAAGCCAAATGCCTGAAGGCACTCGACTTGTTGAAAGTCGTTTCCAGTTCAAAGTGGGGAGGGGACCAAGCCACCCTCCTTCATTTGTATAGATCTATGGTCCGATCGAAACTTGATTACGGCTCTATCGTATATGGTGGGGGCCTGTAAAAGCAACCTCAAACTACTTGATGTTATCCGATCACCAGGGTCTAAGACTTTGTCTTGGGTCTTTAGAAGACCTCCCCATTGACAGTCTCTACGCTGGGAGGCCGATGAGCCATCTTAAAACTTCGCCGTATCAAATTGTCCCTACAATATATCACAAAGTTATATTCTAATGAATCCAATCCTGCTCACACTTGCGTTTTAAATCCTCTTTATGAGGACTTGTATAATAAAAAACCTTCACTTGTTCCACCTCTTGGGATAAGAATCCTAAAATATATTTCTGCTGCTGGCATTGAGTTGGAGAATATATCTTCCTTCCGTCGTCTAGGTTCCTCCTTGGCAAGTAGTGAGGTCACAAGCTGACCCTAACACTGACAAAGTTTAAAATCCGAAACTAACGAATTACAGTATAAACAAGATTATAATCAATTAAAGAATAACTATAATAGCATACAAATCCTTATTTACAGATTGGTTCAAGGATGGTGGCGCAGTGGCATGTGCCACTGTCATTGGATCCAGAACAATATCTTCTAGAATACCAGATAACAGCTCTATATTTACAGCAGAAGCAAACGCCATCTTAACAGCTATTAAATATATTGAAAGACATCCCAAACATAAACAATATATAATATTTTTTGACTCTCTTTCTTGCCTTCAGGCGATTAAAAATCTCTCTTGCAAACATCCACTTTTAATTGAAATAATCGAATTATATAATGATCTTGCTACTGGCCAATGCGACATCGTCTTTTGTTGGTTACCCAGCCACGTTGGCATTTCTCATTATACAATTCAATGATTTCTATGGAAGTGGATGTTTACAAGAGATATTTTTAAAAGCCTGAAGACACGAAAGAGAATCGGAAAAGATTATGCATTGTTTATATTTACGGTGTTTATCAATATATTTAAGAGCTGTTAATATGGCGTTAGCTTCTGCTGTGAAAATAGAGCTATTATTTGGTAGCCGAGAAGATAGTGTTCTGGATCCAATAACAGTGGCACAAGCCACTGCGCCACCATCCTTGGATCTATCTGTAAATAAGGATTTATAGGTATTATATTTATTTCTTAATTGACTAAATTCTTGTTTATACTGTAAATCATTAGTTTCGGATTTTTTAAATGTGGTTAATGTTAAGTCAACGTCTGGCCTCACCAATTGCCAAGGAGGAGAAGAAAGCAGACGAGAAAGAGCTATATTCTCCAGCTCAAGTCCGACAGCAGCAATAATTGGTTTAATTCTGTGTCCAAAAGGCGGAACAAGGGTAGATTTCTTGTTGTATAAATCCTCATAGAGGGGAGTGAAGACACAATTATATACAGGTTTAGATTTGTTAGAGTACAGTTTTGTAATATATTGTAAAGATAGTTTTACACGGCGTTGTGCAAGAGATGGCTCATCTGCCTCAACATATAAACTATCAATAGGAGAGGTTCTAAAGGACCCAAGACAAAGTATTAGACCTTGGTGGTGGACTGAATCTAATAGCTTTAGGATGCTTTTGCAGGCTCCACCGTATACGATGGAGCCATAATCCAGTTTTGATCGGATAAGTGATCAGTACAGTTGGAGGAGGGTCTACTGATCCCCTTCCCATTTGGAATTTGAAACTACTTTGAGTAAATCCAGTGCCTCCAGGCATTTAGTCTTTAACTGTTTTATGTGCGGTGGAAAGGTCAAGTGTTGATAAAAAACAATACCAAGAAACTTGGCCTCTTTCACAACGTTGATAGAAGCTCCATCCAGTACTAAATCCGGGTCCTTATGTGGCTTATATTTTCTGCAAAAATGAATGCAGTTGGTCTTGGCTTTTGAAAATTTAAAACAATTTTCAAGACACCATTTATGAATCTTATTTAAACACAACTGCAACTGCCTTTCAATGGTATTGATGTTCTTCCACGACAAGACATATTAAAATCATCCACAAAAAGTGATCCATCAATCTAATCATTTAAAACCTTTGATAAACTGTTGATTTTAACGCTAAACAAGGTAACAGACAAAATGCTTCCTTGTGGGAGGGACATCCTGATCCTGATTGTAATGGTCAGACAGGGAAGAACCGACTCGGACTTGAAATTGTCTGTCTTCTAAAAACTGAGATATGAATTTGGGTAAACGGCAAACACAGCTAGTTCATGATATCGGTCGGTAGTTGGAAGGATCAGCATGACCCCGACCAGGTTTAGGGATAGGAATGACAATAGCATGTCGCCATGATGATGGGAAATGACCAGAAGTCCACATAGTGTCAAAGATAGTCAATAATGTTTCTAAAGACGATTCAGGTAGTGATTTTCTTTTTTCTTGTTGGTCTTTAAATTTCTTAAAGGCTGGTAAATAATAAGACGAGGATGAATGTTTAGTAAACGTTTCACCAATTATATTTGTAATACCAGAGGATTCAGTTAGAAGAGTGTCACCCTCCTTAAGATGACGGACACTACATTTGGATCCTTTGCCTTTAATTTTCTGCACCATATTCCAAACCTTAGAAATTGGTGTTCGTTAGTGGATTTTAGAAACATAGTTTTGCCATGACTGTCGTTTATGTTGCTTAAATTTGCGACAAGCCTTGGCATTCGAAATATTAAATTGGTTCAAATTATGTAAGTTGGATGTCGCCTTCTTTCTCGCCTTTCTAGCTTGTTTGCAGTCAATGTTTAACCATGGTTTACGAATGTGCGGGACTGGAGAGGATTTTGGAATACATTCATCAGCAATGATATTGAGTTCATTAGAAAATGTTTGAATAGGATCAGTGACATTAGGGAATAAGTTAGGTTGCAATCTTTCAGTGCATAATGTATGAAGTAAAGACCAGTCGGCTTTTGTAAACATCCACCTTGATGATGGTTGAGCATCACTAGGATGTACAGTTGAGAGAACCGTGGGAAAATGGTCGCTTCCACAAAGGTCATCGTGAACCGACCATTCAAATTCATTTAATAAGTTTGAATCTGTAAGTGAAAGATCTATTGAAGAATAACGTCCAGTTCCAGGATGTAAATAAGTATGTGAATTATCATTTAATATACACAAATCATTAATTGAGATGAAATCCTCAAGTATTTTTTCCTTTTGTATTTATAATTGTACCACCCCAAAGTGGATTGTGACCATTCATGTCACCTGTGTAATACAAGGTTTAGGGAGTTGATCGTATAACTTTTGAAGATCTGATTGCTGAAGACAGGATGAGGGTGGAACGTAAAGAGAACATAAAGTGACAACAAAATGCAGAGTAAGCATAACTGCAACTGCTTGAAGAGGCGTATTAAGTGGGACAGGACTATGGATTATACCCTGTCTCACAATAATTGAAGATCCTCCAGTAGCCTTATGTCCTGGAGGGGAGAAACAATGGTATGATGAATATCGCCGTAAGTCAAAGGTATCAGTTGATTTGAGATATATCTCTTGCAAGCATGAAACTGATGGTGACAAATCTTGAACTAAAAGCTGTAACTCATTCAAATTATTCTTCATTCCTCTACAGTTCCACTGGATTATTTTTTGAGAAGTCATTTGGGATGTACTATTGGAGAAAGCTCCCGACCTTTCTTTTTGGGAGAATGGCTCTTGGAGCTGGTGCTCAGTTGGGATGACACGTCCATGTCATCTAAGAGATCGAACCTGTTTAACTGACACAGGGTATCTTTGTCCTTTTGGAACTCGTTTATTTCTATGTTGCTTTCTGAATAGTCAACATTAGCATTTTTCTTTTTAACAATTGGTGCAGATGTTTGGGTTTCTGCTGATTTTGATACTGTTTGCGAGGCCAAGTTAGAAGTTGTGCCAGAAGTGAGATCATGAACACGGATAGGAGTCTGTGTATTCACCCAAGTCAAGTCAGTTTGACAATCAATGGAGGGAGTGGAGGGTTTCGTCACTTGAGCGTAAGTTGATTTACCCCTCAGTGGAGTGTTTTCAGATGGATTAGCTGAAGCAGCCAACTTCCTTCCCTCCGAAAAACTTATATTCTTTTCTGTTTTGATGCGTTGGGCGGCCATTTCACATTTCCAAACAGTACACTCTTTAGAGGAGGATATGTGTGAACCAGGACAGTCACACATTTTGGTTCTGATGTACATGTACCACTGTTGTGATCTTTGTCATCGCAAAAAAAACCAGGCAGCATGATTTTTAACACGAGTTTTGTCCGTGACCGAATTTCTGGCAGTTAAAGCACCTGAGAGGATTAGGAATATACAGATCAATTTTCATAGAGAAGCATCCAACTTTAAGAGATTGTGGCAACTTTGGAACATCAAATGTAAGCAGATAAGTATTGGAAGGCGAATATACACCGTCTTTCTTGAATGTGAAACGCTGCGCCTCAACTACACCCTGCATTCTTAATTGACTTACTGTGTCTTCCGTGGAGTGATCAGCTAGACTCCTATCTCTGTCTCGGATAATGCCTTTGCTGAAGTTGGGAGACTTGTGCGGATAACATTTTACAGGAATGTTTGCAAAGGATTTTGTTTCCATGAGCTTTGCTGCTTGTTCTCTCTTTACACATTCTATTAGAATTGAACCAGATCTAATTTTGGTTACATTTTTAACAGTTCCAGCAATACCTTTAATTGCTTTTTCGAATAGAAAAGGAGAGCAAGAAGTTAACTTCTGCTCACTAGACTCACTAGACGTTTCACGTTCCGAATAGCATAGTCTTGTAATTGTGTCTTCCTCATCACCAGTGTCATCTGCATGATAACGCTTTTGTTTTTTTGGGTTTTGTGAAGCCATGATTGTATAGTTTGTGGTTCACTCTCCTGGCTCCCCACCCACCATGGAGTGTCAACAAGGACGATGCCAGAAGCCTGTGGACCTCCAACACGCGGCACCAAGGATACCAAGAGAGTACACTCAAGCAGTAACATTGAATATAATGTACTACCAGATTGGCCCATGAGCCATCGCCTTCTGGGCAAATTAAGAGTGTGTGAGTTTAGTTCTACGCTGCACTCAGCAATATCCCAGCTATATGGCGGCAGTCTGTAAATAATCGAGTCTGGACCAGGCAATCCTGGTCAACAGCATGAGCATCGATCTGTGCAATTGGGAACCGATGACATGTGTCAACCAAGTCAGCGAAACTGACCACCCGATCCCGTTAGTCGCCTTTTACGACAAGCATAGTCGCCTTTTATGGCAAGCACATGGGTTGCTGAAGGCCTATTCTACCCCGGATCTTCACGGGTCGGGCAAATTAAGACTCTAGGCAAATTTATAATAAACATATTCCCAAAAAGAACAATAGTTTGATAACAAACTGGGCCAAGACCTAAAGTAAACAGTCAGTTAAGAAATAGAATTTGAGCAAATACAAAATGATGCACAGGGCTTGGCATGACCAGCCGATTGGTTGAACCGGGCCCATTCAACCACCCGTCTAGGTGAAGGCAAGGTCGAAGAGCTCTTAGCGTTACCCAGCACCCACCACGAGGAGGTGGCTCTTCACAGGTGCCAGGTGTGTCTTGTGTACAGGTGCATTGTCCTGTAAAAGTTTGAAAGGTAGTCCACTCTGTCCTATATGGGATTCCACTATGTCTTCTTGTATTAGTTGACAGTACTTGCGTAAATCCATCCTTCCTGTAATAGTTAGCAGCGGCGTTACCCTGAGTTTGCCTATACCACCCCGAACCATGACACTGGGGGAGAACTTCGGAACCATTTTGCAGCTACGTCCACCTCTTGACCACCTCTCTCTTTTGATCCTATAAAACTGAAACTTTGATTCGTCCTTAAAAAATCACATTTGAAAGTCTGTACCCTGAATTTCTCTGCACCAATCGAGCCTTTTCTCCATATGTGCTGTTGTCATCAATGGAACTTTCTTCGGCACTCGCTTGATATATCCAGATTGCTGTAAAGATCTTTTGATTGTCCATCCTGATACCTTAGGGGTTCTTGACTTGATGCCTATAGAGCAAGCTGTGTTGCAGACCAGTTTGGGTACACCGCCGCGGAACGCGCGATACGTCGTCTGTCATTTTGCCCAAGAGTAGCAGGACGTCCCGATCCGGCCTGTCGCTCAGTCCCTAGCCCTGCGTCAAATTTCTTCAAATTTCGGTAAACAGAGGCCCGATGCAGTCCCGTCAGTTTCACAAGTCTAGTTACAGATGTAATACCTGCTTCATAATATGCCAAGGGTCAATTTCTGTTGTTTTGTAACGTCATGGCAAAGCTTCGGTATCGTCTGCTAGCAACAAGGTCACTTGATCAAGCGTTCCCTGAACCCAAGGGAGATAAATCCATACCAACGAGGCAAGCTACTGGCGGCTAGAAACAATGTATTTCGGCTTTTTTTATAGTAGGATCGAGTGTACAGAATATTTTTTTTGTCGCATTTGTTCTGCTCGTAACTACATCTACCTTGCTTGCCCTTTAGCCATGGAGTTGGGCAGTAATCACATACTGCCAGTAGATATGGATTGTTAAACATATCCAAGACTTTTTTTATATCTTGCTGCATTTCTTTTGCCACAGATCATGTTCATTTTCTTTCAGTTGTAATTAGATAAATCCCAAGCATACACACATTTTCTCAAAGAGGTCAATAGTCCAAAAAGCTAGCTGCTAGCCGCCATGTTGGGAAGAGGGAGTGTTCATTGTTTCAAAATGTTTTTTATTATTTTAAAATGATGTATTTCTTGTCTCTTCATGAACTTGTAAATCAATATTTTTGAAAATTATAGACGTGTTATGAATGGCAATACTAAAGATTGAAGGGGAAACGCTGAAAATAGTATGTCAAAGTTTATGAACAGCGCATGCACACAAGATACAATATTTGAGGTGCCTCCATATCTGAAATCATTTCAGTCATGCTCTTTTATATGGTGACCAAGTTTGGTGCATTTATCATCAAATGCACAATTCTTATGAAAATGTGATCTTAGCCGCTCCATTAACATAGGTAGGTCTAATGGTGAACTGGTGCCTTTTGGTAGTTTTGGATTTCTGACTAAAATATCTTTTGCATTTCCATGGCAGCAATGTTGACTTCGACTGAAATTGGTGCTTGTACACTTTTCCGAGCAGAACTCTAAAACCATGCAATGTTTCTTCACAACATTTCATACTTAGGTAGGTCTAGTTAACTGGTGCCTTTTTCTAGTTTTGGATTTCTGACTAAAATGGGTTTTTTGCGTTTTCATGGCAACGATTTTGGCTTCTACTGAATTCGGTGGTAGTGCGCCTTTCTGGAGCAGAACTTTGAAACCTTTCAGTACTGTCCTACCACGTAGCAATATACATACAAAAACATTTGACACAATCATAACTCGTAGACATATTCATGAAGAGGATTTTGCCATTGCGGGGGATATTGATGACTTTGTCTTCTTGTTCATTTTTGTGAACCGAATCCGCCAAAATCAATCAGGACAGGTTACTGCAAGTCCCCATGGCAGTTGGCACATTTTTGGGAACTACTGTCATAATCTTCTGTTACATGTGATCACATGTAACAGACAATGTGCAAATGAGTGAGTGAGTGAGTGAAAAGTTAACGTCACCTAGGCAATGTTTCAGCCATATTGTGACGAGAAAGGTTGTACATACACGATAACTACAAGTAGTTAAATCGACGGACAGTACAATAACTAGGGTATCACAAAAAGTGTTAAATGAGTGAGTGAGTGAGTTATTATTTAACGTAACGTCGGCAATATTGCAGCCATATCGGTAAGTGTAACTGATACATGTTTTTTTTTCATGTAATGTGTTAATACCTTCTTGGGTGTCCCACTTCTTTTGCATCAGATCACGGATGTAGTCTCTAATGCTAGCTTTGTAATCAGAGTATGGAACAAGAGGTGGTGTCACAGATTTATTGAGTGATGCCCTGGCAGCAAGATCAGCCATTGTATTCCAAGAAATGCCAACGTGGCTGGGTAACCAACAAAAGGCGATGTCGCATTGGCCAGTAGCAAGCTCATAATACCATTCAATTATTTCAAGAAAGATTTTTAATAGCCTGAAGACAGGAAAGAGAATCGGAAAAAGATTATGTATTGTTTATATTTATGTCGTTTATTACTATATTTAGGAGCTGTTAATATGGAGTTATCTTCCACAGTGAAAATAGAGCTGTTATTTGGTAGTTGTCAAGATATTGTTCTTGATCCAACGACAGTGGCACATGCCACCGTACCACCAATCTTGGACCCATCTGTAAATAATGATTCGTATGTATTATATGTATTTTTTAAGTGATTATATTTCTTGTTTATACTGTCAAGTCATTAGATTCAGATTTCGTAAACTTTGTCAGAGTTAGGTCAACTTGTGGTCTCACCAGACGCCAAGGAGGAGAAGAAAGAAGAGGGGAAGTAGATATATTTTCCAGCTCAGTGCTGGCAGCAGAAATGAATGGCTTAAGTCTTAAGGATTAATTACACAGTTAAATGCAGGATTAGACTTGTTAGAATAGAGTTTTGTTATATACTGCAAGGATATTTTTACGTCGTTGGTTAAGGGACGGTGCATCGGCCTCAACGTCGAGACTGTCAACAGGAGAGGTTCTAAAGGACCCAAGACAAAGTCTAAGGCCTTGGTGGTGGACAGAATCAAGTAGTTTGATATTGCTTTTGCAGGCTTCACCATATACGATGGAGCCATAATCAAATTTGGAGCGGATCAATGATCTATATAGGTCGGGAGGGTAGCTTGATCTCCTCCCCACTTTGAGTTGGAAACAACTTTCAACAAATCAGGGGCCTTCAGGCATTTATCTTTAAGTGATTTAATATGTGGCAAGAAAAGTTAAATGGGAGTCGAAAATTAGACCCAAGAACTTGGCCTCCTTGACAACTTCGATGGGAGTGCCAATTAGAGATAGTTCTGTGTCGTTATGTGGCTTATATTTTCTACAAAAGTTTACACAATAAGTTTTTGACTTAGAAAATTTAAAGCCGTTTTCAAGACACTATTTATTTATTTTATATAAACACAACTGCAATTGCCGTTCAATAGTATCCAAATTTTTACCACGACAAGGAATTTTAAAATGATCCACAAAAAATGATCCATCAACTGAATCGTTCAAGACCTTGCATAAACTGTGGATCTTGATACTAAATTAAGTGACAGACAAAATACTGCCTTGAGGGACACCCTGATCCTCATTGTAATGATCACTCAGGGTTGAACCCACTCGGACTTGAAATTGCCTGTCGGTTAAAAACTGTGATATAAAATGAGGCAAACGGACTCTCAAACCAAAATTATGTCAATCCTTCAAAATGCCATGCTTCCAGGTCGTATCATAAGCTCTTTCAAGATCAAAGAACATTGATACAGTATGTTGTTTATTGACTATAGCAATTTTAACAAAGGATTCTAAGCGTACCAAATGATCAATGGTACTACGATTTTTCCTGAAACCACATTGAATATTTGTTATAAGGTTATTGGTTTCAAGATACCAAGTTAATCTATTATTCACCATACGTTTTATGGTTTTACAGACACAGCTAGTTAGAGATATCGGTCTGTAATTCCATGGATCTGTATAATCCCTGCCAGGTTTTGGTATTGTAACCACTATGGCATTACGCCATGAAGGAGGAAATTCTCCAGACATCCATATTTGGCCAAATATATCTAAAAGTGTAATCAGACATGATTCAGGTAAGTGTTTCAGTAGCTGGTAATGTATATTATCATCACCCGCTGCAGTGTCATGAGCTTGCTCAAGAGCAGTATGTAGCTCATCTAATGAAAACACTTCATTATAATCTTCACCGTTATTTTATTCGAAATTAAGTTTTGTCTTTTCCTGTTGTCTCTGGAACTCAGGGACATAATTTGTCGATGATGAAATTTAGGGCAAGAGTTTCGCCAATTATATTTGCAATTTTAGATTTGTCAGTAATTAAGTTATCACGATCCTTAAGATGGTGAACAGCAGATTTTGAACCTTTGCCTTTAATTATTTGAACCATTTTCCATACCTTAGACATTGGGGTGTGTGATTAATTTTGGAGACATAATTTCTCCAAGATTGTCGTTTGCTTTGTTTAAAGGTACGACGCGCCTTTGCATTGAATATTTTAAATTTATTTAAGTTGTGGACGGTTGGATGATGGCGGAAATAATGCTCTATCTTTTTCCTCGCTTTCCTGGCTTGTCTACAATCTGTATTAAACCATAGTGTTCGTACATGTGATATCGTAGAGGACTTTAGTATACACCTATCAGCTATTTAATTTAAAACTTCAGCAAAAGTTTGAATGGGATTAGTTATATCACTGAAACATTCAGGTCACAGTTTCGATTTACAAATAGTTTGATATAAAGACCAGTTAACCTTCGAAAAGTTCCATCTTGAATACGTTGGAGAATTAGATGGAGTTATTTCTTGAAGGATTGTTGGGAAGTGGTCACTGCCACAAAGGCAATGATGAACAGACCAATCAAATTCATTCAGGTGATTAGAATCTGCAAAAGACAAATCCAGAGAAGAAAAAGTGCCAGTTGCAGCATGCAGATAGCTGCTTGAATCATCATTAAATATGCACAGGTCGTTATTGGAAATGAAATCTTCAAGTATTTTGCCTTTAGTATTAGTGTTAGTACTGCCCCAGAGTGGGTTGTGACCGTTTAGGTCACCAATAATAATACATGGTTTCGGGTGTTGATCATAGAGTGACTGAAGATCAGTCTGTTGAAGTGACGATGATGGCGGAATATCCCCCTGTACCCAAAGTTAGTCGCACTGCGACAGCTTGGAGATTAGTGGTAAGTATAACAGCACTGTGAATAACATCCATATCACCTGGGGGAAAAAATTATGATAGGCTGCAAACTGACGTAAGCTAAAATTATCTGTCTGTTTCAGATACGACCCTTGCAGACAGAACGCTGATGGTGTTAAATCCTGGATTAATAGCTGTATTTCATTAAAATTTGTCAGCAGTCCTCTACAGTTCCACTGCACGATATGTTTAGAAAGACCTATCTTTTAGGTGGATTAATAGGGGATCTACCCCGCACCTTTTTCGAGGGCAACAAGCTATGTGCCTTAGAATGGACGTTTTCGGACACGTCCATGTCCTCAAGAGATCCGTATTTGTTAAATAATTTGATATTATCATCTGACCCTTTTGGGGCTCTGCCACTGAGGTTTTTTCAAAGAAACTTGCTACTTTCCTTTTCCTTTAGGGGCTGTGTAGACTTTAATGTCGACTGAGATGATGCGTCAAGATCAGAGGATATTTCACATGGGCTTTGAGGCGTACTAGGAACTGATTCTGTTGTTTGGGTAGATATTGCAGGTAAGAATATCAGAGGAGATTGAGATTTAACTCAGGTCAAGTTTTTCTGACAGCATGCAGATTATTTTGTTATTCTAGTGGTTACTTCTGACGGTGTTCTGGTGATTGAAGCATAGCTCTCTTTATGCTCTGAGCTTTGAACTAGTTGTTTTGCATCTGCAAAACTAATGTTTTGCGTGAATTGAAATTTATTTATCTCCCAACAGGACAGCATTTAGAGTAAGAGGAATGATGCTCTGCACAGTTTGTGCAATGTTTAACATTACTGTCACAATCTTCTGTCGAATGTGTCTTTTCACCACAGTGAGCACATACAACAGACAATGTGCAAGTGTTGACGCCATGACCGATCTTTTGGCATTTGAAACACCTTAGAGGGTTCGGAATGTGCGTTTCTACATTTATGTTACAATAACCTGCTTTAAGAAATTTTGAAGCATTTGGTGAAGAAAATGAAAACAGGTAAGTATTTGTTTTTTTATAACAGCATCGTTTTTCCGGGTTGTGAAACGCTTGACATAGAGTACGCCTTGATCTTTCATCTCAGAGAAATGTCAAGTTCCGACCTATCTGCAAACAATCGATCACGGTTTCTGATGATTCCCTTGCTCATGTTGGGCAAAGGAACGTTGTTCCTGGAAGCATTGCCCTCAACCACCAGACTCCCGTCCTCCACCGACACAGGGGCGCAACCCACGGCAAACGGGTTGGTGGACCAAATATACCCCCGAGTCCACAACGGGGGGTTGAAGACCGCTTAGCCTTACCCAGCACCCATCACGAGGAGGTGTATCTTCATGGGTGCCAAAAGTGTTAAAACTAGGGAGCATATATCCTTAAAAGTAGGAAACTAACTCGGACAATACCACATGAAAATGAGCTTTTGATCGCTAGCAACTGAAGGTAGATCACCATACTAGGGACAGAAATGATAAAAAAGATAGTATATTCCACGAATCGAATATGGTACGCTAAAAATCGTTTGTCCAACCTTTCTTATAACTCATCAACATGCTGTATCAATATTCTTTGATCACGAGAAAGCATATGATACTACATACAAGGATGGCATTTTAAGAGATTTACATAAATTGGTTTGCGAGGTCGTTTGCCTCTTTCTTATCACAGTTTTAACAGACAGGCAATTCCAAGTCCGAGTGGGATCAACCCTGTCTGATCATTGTAGTCAGGAGCAGGATGTTCCACAAGGCAGCATTGTTTGTCATCTATTTATTTTTAAAATACATAGTCTTTCTAAGGTTTTAAGTGAATCCATCAACAGCTCGCTTTTCGTGGATGATTTTAATGTTTCTTGTTGGTCACTATTTCTTCGCTAATAGTGGCACATAGATAGGTCTTGTGATGTACTGGTGCGTTTTGGTAGGTTTGGAATTCTGAATAAAGTATTTTTTGTGTTTCATTGCCAACGACTGAATTGTGGTGGTAGTGCTTTCTGGATCAGATTTTAAAAACCTTTCAATGCTCTCCTTCCACTTTGCCATATACACACCAAAACATCTGACGCAATCCTAACTAGTAGACATATTCATGAAGAGTGTTTTGCCATTGTGGGGAATATTGATGACTTTGTCCTTTGGAATAAGTTTGTTTTTGATTCATATATATATAAATTAATAACTTTCTTAATCACGATATGGCTGAAATACTGCCGATGTGATTTTAACTTTGAACTCACTCACTCAGTATACTCACAAATACCTTGTGATGAAAGAATCACAGTCAAGCATGTCCCTTCCATCAGAAGGGACACGTATGTCAATATTATAACGATGAAGGAACGATGAAGGAATAATGTACATGTTCATTTAACCCATTAAGGGTGAAAACCGCACATGTGCAACAGCAGAAAACACCTCTGGGAGAGTTACCCGCCCTTGGGGGTTGATAACACATTTAGGAGGGCTCTGTATTTTTTTTTGACAATTTACAACACGTAAGGCAACTTGAAGTGGCGAATGTGTGTGATCAAAGGTGTACACACCAGCGTCCGTCTTAGTTCAAATTAGGGCGGATCTGGCCACATACAGTGCGAGAATAGGGAATATCCACCACTCACCCGGTACACGGCAGGTAAGCCATGTTGACAGATACACGCCATTCACGCAACGCCGCGTTCGTGATATTGATACCATGCCTTATCGTTTGATTAATATGAGCTCTGAACTTCACAGTACATTTGTCACTCTCTGCCCTCATCATATGTAACCAGAAGGTTATTCTCAAGTACTCATTTGATAATTTTGTGCCGAAAGAAACAACATTCTATTGTGGTACGTGTGACGTCACCAACTCGAACTGTGACCTAATTCTGTCTATATAACATGCCTCACATGCTGCCCATGGACGAGCTTTGTGTCTACTTGGGGACGACATGCTTCCCGTGCGACTCGTCATTCAGCGACTGTTGTGTTCCAATGATGCTGAGACAAACCCGGGACCCGTCACACTTGAACAAGTTCAAGATAACTTACTCAGCGCAATTGAAAACATGAAAGCAGAGTTAGATACCGCCAAAAATGACCTAAGTTCACAGATCTCCTGTCTTCGGAAAGACATTAGTGCTATTAGTTCCAAGTGTGAACACCTCGAATATTCTGTAACAGATATTCGTAGAGACATAGATATCATCAAACCAAATCATTATATTGTGAACGACGACATTGGTGCCCTCGCTATGATCAAAAACATGTCCAACGTAGATACCGAACTTGACCGGCTCGATTCTTGCAGCAGACGTGACAGTATCATAATTCATGGTATACCCGAGGCTGACGGCGAGGGTAAGTCTATGGCATACAAGCAGACAGCGTTATCCACTCTTAACGAACACGCAACTTTCGAAACGTTGGGAACGTCAGATGTTATCCTCGCACATAGGCTTGGCGTTAAGCGGTTTAGTGCTACCAGACCTCGTCCAATGATTGCAAAGCTGCACATGTCTGACGATAAGGTGCGCTCCCTGAAAGCAAGACTGGCAATCAAGGCAGCGGGATATGGTATCTCGAGTGACCTAACGTCACGTCAACGTCAGCAACTTCAGGCTTTGAAGGGGACTAACATGTTCGGCTATTTCAAGGATGGGGACAGTACATCGCTTAACCAGTGGAGCTACCGGATCCACCAACGTACGGGATACCAGAGTTCCCACCCAAACGAGGAAACGGAAAGCGAGGCCGAAATCAAACCTGCCGTAGGATTCTGGCCGAGGCCCGGATCGTATCTCACAAGGTACTGCTGACAATGACACCGGCATTACACCCACTGAGCACAGCGTGTGCAACGAAACTCTCTCATGTTTGTTTTGGAATAATATATATATATATATATATATCTATATCTATATCTCTATCTCTATATATCTATATATATGTTGGACTTCGTAATAAATCAGGAGATGAAGACTTTATAGATTATATTAGAAACTTTAATATTATTTGCCTTCTCGAAACCTTTGTTGACTTTAATTACGACCTGAATTGGTTGGTTGATTACAATGTTTTTTCAAGTTAAGCTGTGAACCTGTCTGATTATGGCAGACTTCCGGGAAGTGTGTGTGTGTGTATACATCAGTCTATTAGCAAGTTTTGTAAGTTCATAACTACAGAAATCGACATTGATATGTATACACATGCCATGTCAAAAGCTTTATTTGCTATTGATAAGCATGTTAATTTGATATGCACATATATACCACCTGAAGTTCTCCTTATTACAACCTTGTTGATACTAATTGTAGTCTAGATAACTTGAGGAATTTGTATTAGATATACAATCGGAACTTAGTGATTCACATACTGTTTTGTGTGGTGATGTAAATTCCCGAACTGGTAATGCAAATAACCTTTCAGCATCCCCACGTGATGATATATTACATAGATACTTTCCATTTCATGAGGATGATGTGATAGTGCTGAAAATCGGAAGTCTCACGATCCATCTACAAACAAATTTGACCAGTAACTTTTAGATATATGATACAGATTTGCAATAGTTTATCGTTAATTGGAGAGTATATGGCGATTATACATGTTGTGCGAATCCAGGTGCTAGTGTCAATGATTATTTTATATGCTCGCCCGATTTCTTCCAGTCCATAGGCACCCTTGAAGAGCAACCTCTCCGTGGTGGGTACTGGGTAACGCCAATAGCTCTTCGCCACCGTGTGAACCCGGGGTCAAATAGGTCCACACCACCCCGTTTCTGGTCGCAACATGCAACCAAATTGGGCAACCCGTTTGCCGTGGGCTGCGCCCTGTGTCGGCAGAGGAAGGGAGTCTGGTGGTTGAGGATGACGAAACCGGCAATAGTGTTCAATAAACCAACACTCCACTTTGACCCTAACTTTGCCTAGACGGGTGCCCTGTGCATGGAATGTTATACCAAAAATTTGGTGTTACTAAACACTTTGGGACATGTTCAAAATGTAAACTGGAATTTTATTCACAATGTGAAAAGGATCGGGGACAAGTTCTTTCAACTCATTAAACCCCTCTCAAAAGATAGTTACAATAACTAATTACATCACAAGGAATTATTATAAAACAGAGACATTGAAAGATAACAGAGGGAAATGTTATAATACAAAAGGTGTATAGAGAGAATTCTACTGGAATCGTTTAGATTTCCATGTATACTGATGTACATTTTTAAATATAATTTCATTTTTATGATTTGTCAGATCTGCAATGCCGTTTAAAACAATAGATAATGTAATCACAGAATTACTACCACATACATCTTGAATTGCTTTAAGCATGATCTTTCTATGTTGATTGTATAAAGAACATTCTAAGAAATAGTGATGAGCATTTTCGCACGGGTTTCCACATGCACACGATGGATCAGTGACTAGCCCTACTCTGTACAGATCGTAAGTTAATCTACTAGCTCCATGACGTAGTTGAGTATGTAATATGTTAAATTTTCTAATGCCGTAAGAAAAGTACAGTGGTGCTGAGTTATATGATGTTAATATGCTCGATTTAAACTTTGATAGTGAAGTACAATTTTACATCTGTAGATAAATTGTTCCACAATCTTATAGTCGATGGGAAGGACGACTCATGGGAATTTTTATTCTTGTTCTTGGCAAGCAGATATTGCCTGAATTTCTTAGATTATATTGACTCATGGAGCCCACGCACTAAGGAATTATTTCTTGGAGGTATGTTGGACTTTTGTTGTTCTGAATATTATAGAACAAAGACAATTTTCTTATTCGTGTACGCTCTGGTAGTGCTTCCAAGCCTGTTTCATAATAGAGGGAATTAAAAGAAGAATATTTGGGAAGTCCTGTAATATTTCTTGCAGCTTCCATCTGGAGCCTTTCCAATTTTAGTTCTTTTCCGCAGCCATCTCAGACTTTGCATGCGTATTCAAAGTGAGGTCTTATAAAATCTGTGTAAATCTTTAGAAGTTTTATTCTGTTAAGCATATATTTAAGTTTTCTCATTGAGTAAATCTTTTGGAAACAATATTAGATACATGGGACAACCATTTGCCGTTCGATGAAAGTAATATATCCAAATGTTTATGATCTTCTACCGTTTTAACAATCTTATCGTCAAATAATAAGTTAATCGAGCAAATATCATTTTTAAGTGAGAAAAGTACTGATTCTGTCTTATCTGGGTTGTATGATATCAACCACTTGTTTGCCCAGTCGTTTAACCTTCTGATATTTACGGTTAATGTGGTTTCTATTCTGTTAAGATTTCCAGAAGCCCTGCCTGATGATTTGTCATCTGCAAATAGTCGCGTTATGCAATCTAAGTCATCAACAATATCATTTACATAAACAATGAATAAAAACGGACCCAACACTGATCCCTGTGGGACGCCAGCTTGGAGTAACCTTGGTTTAGACAGGGCTCCATTAACAAAGACCTTTTGATAGCGATTACATATGTAATTGCATAACCACTCTAACAATCTACTTTTAATACCATACATTTCCAATTTAGGTATAAGCCCTCTGTGCCCAACACGATCAAAAGCCTTAGAAACATCACATCTTATCATCTAGAGCTTGGCATATTTGATGATATATTTCAATTAATTGATGGACAGGTGAACTCCCAGCTTGAAAACCAGCTTGGTATTTGTACAATTACTTGTTCTCGTTGAAATATTTAGATAGATGCTTGAATACAACTCTCTCAAACAGTTTACCGACACAACTTATAAGAGATATCGGTCTGTAGTTTGATGCTTCAGTTTTGTCACCTTTCTTGAATACAGGCAATACATGTGCTAATTTCCATTCAGATGGATACACACCTTTTTGTAATGACAATTAAAAAAGCAAACATAGTGGCACACTTATTGAATGAGCAGTTTCTACTAAAATCGTATGACTGATTCTGTCGGGACCCGCAGCTTTATTCAGTGGCAAACATTTAATTATTTCTGTAATTTCCTGTTTAGTCACTAAAGTGGATTTTGTACATCTATCAAATTGGGGAGGAGCCATATTCTCGTCAGTTACACGGGAGATCAAGGCAAAGTAGTTATTAAAAAATTCAGCTTTATCGATGTCTGAGAAAAGCGACTGGTCATCATCATTAGGATATTGTTTGAGTGCGGGAATGCAAGATGCTGTACCGGAATGTTTTACAACATCTCGCAGCATTTGCCAGTAAGAGGGTTTATTTTTAAAGTGTAATTCAGTGATAAAATCATCAAGATTGGAATAAACGTTCTCTTTTGCATGGTATTTCATGTTGTTTACTTTATTTCTCCGTTTCTTATACAATCGAATATCTCTTTGGCTGTTAGTTCTTTTTGCTTTCTTTCTCATTCTATCTCGTTTTCTGCATTCCCGTCTCAACTCAGTATCGAACCAAGGCTTATCATCAGGACGAATCGTTACAGTTTTAGATGGTATACATGATAAAACATATCCTGTGAAAACATTGTGAAAGACTTTACATGTATCATCAACACATTCACAGTTGTTACAAATATCAAACCAATCAGTATTTTCGATGATAAGATTGTTAAGTTTACCGTATTTACCAGTTTTGTAACACCATACTTGTCTGGTAAAACACATTTTGGTGGTGACATTTCGTCGCCTGAAAACCAGAGAGTACTAAGTCACAAAAACCTATTTTCGAGAAATTCGTTCTTGAAGTTTAGGACAACAATATCTTCTTCACTTTTCAATCGAATTCTTTCAAATTTTGCACATGCATGTGACATGTTAAACAAGATCAGAAGATATCAAATTATATGCTCAATCTATTGAAATAAATAAGAAATTCACGAAAAATCATTTGAGATAAAACACTTGACCAAAGAAAATCGTGATTTTTCTAAAAACCAAAGTGTTCTAAGTGTCAAAAAACACCGCTAAGACTCAGCTTTATTATGATTATATCGATATTTGATTGTTATTTCCTTTCTACCAGGTTGTATTTTTGTTTTTCTTTCATAACGACTATATTTAATTAGATAAAGCAGAAATAAGAACAGAGTTAAAATGTTCCATTTCCATGATGACAATCACTTCAAAATTGGTAAATCTCAATGTCACGTGATCAAATTGTGCTTGCCCATTGGTCAATTGACAACTTAGAACACTCGAAAATTAACAACATGTGATTTTCATGGAGATAGAACGCACTGTTTCCGCCTTCTTCCTATTTTTCCTAGCTTGTTTGCAGTTTGTATCAAACCATGGTTTGCGTATGTGCTTGTTTGCAGAGGACTTAGGAATAGTTTTGTCTCGAATGGCTTTTAGGACGTCTGAAAATAGTTCCATGGGGTCAGGAACATTCAGGAACATTCCTGAAGTTGTCCGGTTTTTCTGAACATAGGGTTTGGAATAAAGACCAATTGGACTTTTGTAAAATTCCATCTTGTTAATGGTGGTTCGTCCGTGGGGTTGATAGGAGTAAGAATTGTTGGGAAGTGGTCGCTTCCACAAAGGTCGTCATGGACTGACCATTCGAACTCATTTAAAAGATTAGAATCTGTAGGTGATAGATCGAGAGCATAGTATGATCCAGTGGCAGGATGGAGGTAGGTGTTTGATCCATCGTTGAAGATGCATACATCATTATTTGAGAGAAACTCTTCAAGGACCTTTCCCTTACTATTTGTATCAGTACTCCCCCATAGGGGGTTATGGCCGTTGAAGTCGCCCATGATTATGCAGGGCTTTGGAGTTGATCGTATAAGTTCTGAAGATCTGTTAGGCGAACAGTTGAGGTGGGAGGGAGATAGAGGGAACATAGTGTATACCCTATGTTCAGAGTCATGCGGACAGCAACAGTTTGTAGGTTGGTGTTAAGTGGAACAGGGCTATGGAGGATGCCCTGCCTCACCAAGATAGAAGTGGCTCCTGTAGCTTTTGCACCGGGAGGAGAAAAGGAGTGGTAGGAACTGTATCGACGGATGTCAAATTTATCAGTCCTTTTTAGATAGATTTCTTGGAGACAAAATACGGATGGTTTGAAGTCTTGAATCAATAACTGTAATTCATTATAATTATTCTTACGTTCTCTGCAATTCCATTGGATCATGTTTTGTGGATTCATGGTGCTTCCACTGGTGATATGTCACGTGAACGTGAGAAAACGTTTGATGAACTCCTATTGGTGTCTGGTGGAGATTGAGTTACCTCCATATCCAGAGGGCCAAAGGGGTTATGGACCTCGATGGGGACCTCTGAGGGAGAGGTGGCCTTTGATTTTGTGTTTATTGTTCAAGTTGCTTTAGTCTCTCTAGCCTCTTTTTTCCGTTTGCTGCGCGCAGTTTCTGTTTCTGGTTTTGGCATTTGTTCTGGTGTTTGTGATTCAGAGGTTTTGTTTTTTGGCGTTGGAGATGGAGTGGCTGAGATGGGCTCATTTGTGTTGAGTTGAGTTGGCTGAGAAGACGTGACCCATGTCAGGTCGGTCTGACATGAGATGGTTGCAGTAGTGATAGAAGGACGGGAGACAGCAGAAAAGTAGGTGATTGTTGTAGGGGCTGCAGTTAAACTTGCAACCCTCTTCTTCGCTTCATGAAAGGAGGCACCCATGAAGGGCCACCTCCTCGTGGTGGGTGCTGGGTCACGCCAAGCGCCCTTCAACCCCCCGTTGTGGACCCGGGGGGATATTAGGTCCACCAACCCGTTTGCCGTGGGTTGCGCCCCTGTGTCGGTGGAGGACGGGAGTCTGGTGGTTGAGGGCACTGGTTCCAGGAACAGTGTTCCTTTGCCCAACACACCACTTCGACCCTTACTTCACCTAGACGGGTGGTTGAATGGGCCCGGTTCAACCAATCGGCTGGTCATGCTAAGCCCTGTACATGCATGTTTGTTATACAAAATTTAGAAACTATTCATTTTTTGTCAGTTGTCTTAGTTTTATGATAATATATTTGCATTTCGATCAAGTAACTATAATTTAGTGTTTTGCCTAGAGTCCTATGTCCAGAAGGCAGTGGCTCATGGGCCAATCTGGTGGATCAATTACTTGTTAATTATTCTGCTTGAGTATATCATCCGGGTATCCTTGGTGCTGCAAGTCGGAAATCCACTTGTCATAAGCATTGTCTTTATGATACTCCGTGGTGGGTGGGGAGCTCGGATGATGAATCAATATATACTCGCCATGGAATACGAAACCCCCTCTAAGAAAACAAAACGTCCTCTTGACAACGATGATGACCAACGACCCTCCACTACAGTTGATTACTGGCCACGTTTCTTGATTGTTGAGACCTTGGATAAGACTCCCTTTAAACTGAATCCTTTTGCGATTTCAAAAGGTGTTTATGGCATAGCAGGAGAAGTGAAGACCGTTAAGCGCTTGCGTTCAGGATCACTTTTAATTGAATGCAACAGGCAACGAACCTGCTATCGACAGATATGTTTGTTGGTGTTCCCGTTCTGGTCTCTGCTCATAGAACCTTAAACACTAGCAAAGGGATTGTACGAGACAGAGATCGTCTCTTTGCAGATATGACGGAGATTGATATCGTATCTGAGATGAAGGACCAAGGAGTGTTATTTGTCAGAAGATTTACCACCCGTAAAAATAATGAAACTGTACCAACAAACACTTATCTCTTTTCGTTTTCCGCACCAAATCCTCCAAAATCAATCAAGGCTGGTTATTGCAATGTGAACGTTGATATGTACATCCCCACTCCTCTGCGGTGTTTTAAATGCCAAAAGTATGGACATGGTGTGAATAACTGCACATTGTCTGTTACATGTGCTCACTGTGCTGAGAATACACATGTAACAGAAGATTGTGACAATAGTTATAAAAAATGCGCCAACTGCAACGGTAGTCATTCATCTTTTTCTAAAGATTGTCCTATGTGGAAAAAGCAGATAGAAATAAACAGGATTAAATATACCAGAAATATCAGCTTTGCTGAAGCAAAAAAGAGTGTTCTTTCTACGGAACATACTGAAACCTATGCCTCCATCGCCAGCACATCAACCGTACCAACCCATAAAGAAAGTTCTTCAACAAACACTATTCTTACTTCCTAACACTCCTGCCAAACAGACTTGACATGGTGAACTCTGACGCTCCCAAACGCTTTTCTCCTGATCAGTCTACTCAGACGGAGAAATCACTTCCTGCACAGCAGACCCTCTTGCAGGGACAATCATCTCCTATTCCACCAGCTTCTATTCCACCAACTAGTTCTCAGCGTGAAAGAAAAGAGAAACACACCGGAAAGACCAAAATCAAATCAAGAGCAGAAACTTCAAAACCAGATCGAGCATCCAAAGGGTCAGATCAGATAAAGATGTATAATAAATTCGGGTCACTAGAGGATATGGATGTGTCTGATAGCATCCACCCAAGGGCACATAGCTTGTCGCCCTCCAAGACAGTGCGGGGTAGATCCCCAATCAACCCACCAAAAGATAGTTTTTTCCAAAAATATAATACAGTGGAATTGTAGAGGACTAAGGGTTAATTTTAATGAATTACAGCTATTAGTCCAAGATTTTACACCTTCAGCATTCTGTCTTCAGGAAACCTATCTGAAACAGACAGATACATTTAATTTACGTCAGTTCGATACCTATCATTCTTTTTCACCTCCAGGTGACAGGGCCACCGGCGGATCTTCAATACTTGTTAAACAGGATGTTATCCATAGTCCTGTGGCACTTACAACTAATCTCCAAGCTGTTGCAGTTAGACTCACGCTTCACGTTACCTTTACATTGTGCTCTCTGTATATTCCGCCTTCTTCAGTACTCCAGCAGTCTGATCTTCAAGCTTCTCTATGACCAACTTCCGACACCCTGTATTCTAATGGGTGATCTCAATGGTCATAACCCAATCTGGGGTGGTACAAGCACGAACACTAAAGGTAAAATACTGGAAGATTTTATATCCAATAATGACTTTGTGTATATATAATGACGATTCCAGCTAACTTATCTGCATCCTGCAACCGGCACTTACTCTTCTTTAGATTTGTCTGTTGCAGACTCTAACCTCCTCAATGAATTTGATTGGTCAGTTCACAATGATCTCTGTGAAGGTGACCACTTTCCAACTATCCTATCAGAAATTTATCCCTCTGATTCTACATCTTATACAAGATGGAATTTTTCCAAGGCGGACTGGCCCTATTTCAAACTTTGTCCACATCTAAACTAAAAACTGAATATTTCAGTGATATAACTGATCCTATTGAGGTTTATTCTGACGTCTTAAATAAAATAGCTGATGAGTGTATACCAAAGTCCTCTACAACTCCCCATGTACGGAAACCATGGTTTAATACAGACTGTAGGCAAGCCAGAAAAGCGCGGAAAAAGGCAGAACGTTATTTCCGCCATCATCCAACTGTCCATAACCTAAATAAATTTAAAATACTCAATGCAAAGGCGCGTCGTACCTTTAAACAAAACAAACGACAATCTTGGAGAAATTATGTCTCCAAAATTAATTCACGTACGCCAATGTCCAGAGTATGGAACATGGTTCAAAGAATTAAAGGCAAAGGTTCCAAATCTGCTGTTCATCATCTTAAAGATGGTGATAATTTCATTACTGACAAGTCTAAAATTGCAGATAAAATTGGCGAAACTCTTGCCAAAAATTCTTCATCGGCAAATTATGTACCTGAGTTTGAGAGATACCAGAAACAACAGGAAAAGACTAAACTTTATTTCGAATCAAATAACGGTGAAGATTATAATGAAGTGTTTTCATTACATGGGCTACATACTGCTCTTGAGCAAGCTCATGACACTGCAGCGGGTGATGATCATATCCATTACCAGCTACTGAAACACTTACCTGAACCATGTCTGATGACACTTTTAGATCTATTTGACCAAATATGGACGTCCGGAAATTTTCCTCCCTCATGGCGTAATGCCATTGTAGTACCAATACCAAAACCTGGCAAGGATCATACAGATCCGTCAAATTACAGACCAATATCTTTAACTAGCTGTGTCTGTAAAACCATGGAACGTATGGTGAATAATAGACTAACTTGGTATCTTGAAACCAATAACCTTATAACAAATATTCAATGTGGTTTCAGGAAAAATCGTAGTACCATTGATCATTTGGTACGTTTAGAATCCTTTGTTAAAAATGCAATCGTAAATAAACAACATGCCGTATCGATATTCTTTGATCTCGAGAAAGCATACGATACGACCTGGAAGTATGGCATTTTGAAGGATTTACATGATTTTGGTTTGCAGGGTCGTTTACCTCTTTTTATATCACAGTTTTTAAGAGGCAGGCAATTTCAAGTCCGAGTTGGTTCTACCCTGTCTGACCATTATAATCAGGATCAGGGTGTCCCACAAGGCAGTATTTTGTCGGTCACTTTATTTAGTATCAAGATTAACAGTTTGTCAAAGGTTTTAAACGATTCAATTGATGGATCTCTATTTGTGGATGATTTTAATATTTCTTGTCGCGGTAAGAATATGCATACTATTGAACGGCAAATGCAGCTGTGTTTAAATAAAATAAATAAATGGTGTCTTGAAAACGGCTTTAAATTTTCTAAATCCAAAACTAATTGTATACATTTTTGTAGAAAATATAAACCGCATAAAGACCCAGAACTGTTCTCAATGGCACTCCCATCAAAGTTGTAAAAAGGAGGCCAAGTTCTTGGGTTTAATATTTGATTCTCATTTAACGTTTCTTCCGCATATTAAATCCCTTAAAACTAAATGCCTGAAGGCACTTGATTTATTGAAAGTCGTTTCAAATTCTAAGTGGGGAGGGGATCAAGCCACTCTCCTACATCTATATCGATCATTGGTTCGCTCGAAACTTGATAATGGCTCCATCGTATATGGTGGAGCCTGCAAAAGCAACCTTCAACTTTTAGATTCTGTCCACCACCAAGGACTGAGACTTTGTCTTGGGTCCTTTCGAACTTCTCCTATTGACAGTCTCTATGTCGAGGCCGATGAGCCTTCTCTTCCACAACGGCGTATAAAATTATCCTTACAGTATTTAACAAAACTATATTCTAACGTCTAATCCTGCTTTTCACTGTGTTTTCAATCCTCTTTATGAGGATTTGTACAACAAAAAGACTGCTCTTGTTCCGCCTCTTGGGCACAGAATTAAACCATTCGTCATTGATCTGGAAATTATATCTCCTTTCCGTCTTCTTTCTTCTCCGCCTTGGCAATTGGTTAGGCCACAAGTTGACCTAACATTAACTACATTTAAAAAATCAGAAACAAATGAATTACAGTATAAACAAGAATTTAGTCAATTAAGAAATAAATATAATACATACAAATCCTTATTTACAGATGGGTCCAAGGATGGTGGCGCAGTGGCTTGTGCCACTATCGTTGGATCCAGAACAATATCTTCTAGAATACCGGATAACAGCTCTATATTTACAGCAGAAGCAAACGCCATCTTAACAGCTCTTAAATATATTCAACGACATCCTAAACATAAACAGTACATAATCTTTTCCGATTCTCTTTCGTGTCTTCAGGCTATTAATAATATTTCTTGTAAACATCCACTTATATTAGAAGTTATTGAATTGTATAATGAACTTGCCACTGGCCAATGCGACATCGTCTTCTGTTGGTTACCCAGCCACGTTGGCATTTCTGGGAACACAATGGCTGATCATGCTGCCAAGGCAGCACTCAACAAATCTGTGACACCACTTCTTATTCCGTATTCTGATTATAAAGCTGGCATTAGAACATACATCCGTGATCTGATGCAGAAGAAGTGGGACAGCCAAGTAGGTATTAATAAACTACATGCAATAAAACCTTATATTGGTTACACCTACTTGGGTTGTCAGTCCAGATTTGAGGAGGTCATTATGCGACGATGTCGCATTGCCCATACGCGTTATACTCACAGCTACCTTTTGAAAGGTGAGGATCCTCCGTTTTGTATCCCTTGTGATAAGAGAACCACGGTCAAGCATATCCTGCTTGACTGTGTTGAATTCTCCATCATAAGGGATAGATATTTTAATGTCAAAACAATAAAGGACCTTTTTAGTAATGTTAATTATCATTTAATCATTGATTTTTTAAAGGAGATAGATCTGTTAAATGAATTTTGATATGTTTTGTAAATAGATAAGGTTTTATGATTGGTGGTTTAGATTATGAACTTAGATTGTTAGTGGCTGTACCCTCAAAGGGGGTTGAAGTATTGTAATATTATTGTCCTCCTTAGGGGGTACGTAAGTCCCAACACATTTAGAGTAAATTTAGGCTTACCACGTTTTTAATCGTAGAATATGTGTGCTTTTAATTTATGGCTAGATTTTTCTTCTGTCGCCAATGGCTGAAGGTTTGGTGTAAATCCAGCTAGGGTCCATGCAGGTAGCAAAAGTAATGTAAGTCCCCATGGGCCTTAGTATGGTGATCTACTCTCAGTTGTTGGCGATCTATAGCCCATTTTTACATTGTATTGTCTTCTTTAATTGGAATATTTTAGCTTTGTTTGCTAGTTTTATATTTATCTCTGTGATTGTCTAGTATTTTTACTGTCCTTCGTCGGCAGGTTTTTATAATAACTATATATATTCTATTACAATGTCAAATGTTCTCGTCACGATATGGCTGAAATACTGCCGATGTGACGTTAAATAATAACTCACTCACTCACTCACTCATGAAAGGAGATATTTTCTTTGTGCTTGATCTTTAGGATCTCGGATTCGCGTTTCCACACTGGGCCAAAATTGGAAGAGGCCATATGGTTACCACCGCAGTTCGTGCACTTCACTTCCTTAGTACAGTCGTTGCCCTCGTGCTTGTCACCACAGTGATAACAAACAGCAGAGGAACGACAGGACTTGGATCCATGTCCGAACTTTTGGCAGTTGTAGCACCGGAGTGGATTGGGGACATACACCTCCACACCAATGCTACAATAACCAGCTTTAATCGAGTCGGGAATGTTTGCTCGCGCGAATGTGAAGAGATAGGTGTTCGTTGGTTGAAGAACACCGTCCTTTTTGAAGGTGAATCGTTTTAAGGCTGTGACGGATTGCTGAGAGAGTTCCTTGACAATTTGTTCTGTCATGACAGACAGGCATCGAGCTCTGTCCCGTACAATGCCTCTACACGAGTTAAGTGTTTTGTGTGCTGAGACAGCGACCTTGATATTGACAAATTCTTGTATTTTGAGGAGATTTAGTGATTGGTGTTTCCGGGTACATTCTATCAGGAGAGAGCCAGATCGGAGATTTGTAACATTGGCAACCTCTCCGCAGATACCAGCGATACCTTTGGAGATTGCAAAAGGGTTCAATTGCAAAGGCTGCTTGTCACAAGCCTCAATGATCAGGAAACGTGGCCAGTAGTCAGGTCGGAGGGGCGTACTCTCGTCAGACGAGGAGTTGTCATCATCCATTTGTCTTCGTTTTGAACCGGGGTATTGGGAAGCCATGTCGTTAGTAATGTGGTTCAGTATCTCCTCTCCCCACCCACCGTGGAGTGTCAACAAGGACGATCTTATACTGCAGCGGGTCTCCCAGCTGCAAAGACCAGGGATAAGGGGGTGTTATACTCCAGCGAATTTGACATGAAATGCTGTAGCTGCCTACCAGATTAAAGGTCAGGATGGTTCAGTCCATGACAATCAATTGGAGACGTACAGAAATCGGAGGTCAGCATCACCAGATTGGCCCCTGAACCACCGCCTTCTGTACATGGGTCTGCGAGGCTAATTTGTTTTGGTAGAATATTTGTTAACATTTTGAACATGGTCAAAAGTGTTATGTAATACCAAATTTTGTATAGACATTCCATGCACAGGGCAAGGCGTGACCAGCCGATTGGTAGAATCGGGCCTATTCTACCACCCGTCTAGGCAAAGTTAGGGTCGAAGTGGTGTGTTGGATTATTGAACACTATTGCCGGTTCCGTCATCCTCAACCACCAGACTCCCTTCCTCTGCCGACACAGGGATGCAGCAACCCACGGCAAACGGGTTGCCCAATTTGGTCGCCTCTTACAACCAGCAATGGGGTGCTGTGGACCTATTCGACCCCATTGGCGTTACCCAGCACCCACCACGAGGAGGTTGCTCTTCAAGGGGTGCCTCGTAGATTCAGAGTGACTCGTAGCAATTATGGTAGACGGAAATATTGCGAAAGTAGAAATCAGTATAAAGCTTGTTGTCGAAAGTATAAAGTTAGAAAGATCTATAAAAAAGCCCGTCTGCATTTTCGAAAAGTACCTGCCATTTACAAAAAAAGGAAAACGTCGGTAAATTGCATATGTAGCATATATAGCATATATATAGATTTATATTCAAACGGTGAGATATTAGACTCGACATTCCACGATGAGATTAACACTGTAGATTCCTATAATCACTATTAAACAGAAGGCGATCAACTTGTAGGAGACAGTCCTATTGCTGAACAGGAAATATTAGAAGCTGTCAATCATCTTAAAAAGGGGTGCTGGACCTGGCTTTATCACAATAGAAATGATAAAGTGTTCTAAATTCGAAATTATGCCGTTCCTTACGAAGTGTTTCAATAAGCTATTTGAAAATGGAATTTTCCCCTGCAGTTGGCCAACCTTTATAAAAAATCCACTTCATAAAAAGGGGGACAGAAACGATCCACTAAATTATCAGGGTATATCAATAATGAGTATCTTGGGGAAAGTTTTTACGTTGATATTGAACAATAGACTATCAAACTGGGCGAATATGCGTGATAAGATTCCTGAATCCCAGGCAGGATTTAGAAAGGGATATTCTACCACTGATCATATATTTACTCTGTATGCAATAGTCCAAAAATCACTATTTAAACGAAAACATAAATTGTACATAGGATTTGTAGATTTTATAAAGGCAGTGTTTATGGCAGTTTTTATGCAGGGCAGGTTTACGTGGAAAATGGTTAGCATTCTCAAATCAATGTTCGATCTTGTGTGCGTTGCAAAGATGGGGTTACAGATCTTTTCGATTGCCCACTTGGTTTAAGACAAGGTTGCTGCTTAAGTCCACTCCTATTTTCCTTCTTCATTAGTGAATTATATTATGTTATGGATTTACCTGGAAAACATGGAATCCAAATGGTATCCAGATCTTGTAAAAGTCCCAATGCTCCTTTTGCTGACGACGTTAATTTAGTTTCAGATACTGTGGTCGGTTTACAAAATCAATTAAATATCTTAGAAAGTTATACTAAAGAATGGAAGTTAGGAGTAATACAGAAATTGTGATATTTAGGAGGGGCGTTCCGTGGCCACAAACGAACGCTGGTTTTATGATGATCAGTATTTATGTATCCAATCAGTATTCTTACTTAAGTTTTTTTGTTTTTGATAAACAAATTTGAATAAATGTTCACAGAACTTAGCTTTACGTGGTAAAAAGGCTTTAATACAAGTTTTATCGGTTTTTATACAAAGTTGGAACTAGGTCACCCAATGTGTTTTCAAAAGATATTTAATACTCAGATTCAACCCAATCTATTATATGGATCTGAAATATTGGGTTTTCAGCGTTTCGATTGTACTGAGAGAGTACATCTTTTAGCCTATAAAAAGTACCTCAACATAAGCTCAAGGACACCTAACTGCTTGGTATATTGTGAATGTGGCAGATATCCTTTCTATATTAATTCTCAGATAAGATGTTTACAATATTGGTTAAGGTTCTAAATATGCACGAACAACGTCTGCCAAATTAGCTTACAATATGCTTTTAAATCTGGATAATTTGGGAAAACACACTTGGGTAACTGACATCAGAAATTTATTATTGTCTCACGGTTTCGGTTTCGTATGGTTGTGCCAGACAATTGGCGATGTGAACAGGTTTATTAATGAATTCCATGTTACATCAATAGATATGTTCAATCAAGAATGGAAATCCACCCTCGATTCAAGTTCACGATATGAATATTACAGGATCTTTAAAATGCAACTCCAGCCAGAAAAATACTTATCAATAATTACAACATATGGTTTAAGAACAATGTTCGTAAAGTATCGTTTAGGTTTGTTATCTTTAATGATTAATGAGGGTAGAAAAACATCTGTCCAGAAAGGAAGTCGACATTGTCCTTTATGTAACGTTGGAATAGAAAATGAAAATTATTTTACACTGACATGTCCTTCTTATCACGAATTAAGACAGAAATATATACTACACCATTTTCTTGCAAACTTCGCATCGAAGTTTTCTTCATATACACGTGTTTGCATTGGCCTCAAGAATTGAAAAAACACTTTTAAACCACAGTTCTAAGGGTACTTGAAATGCCACGATTATCAAATGTGCAACGTGAACGTGCCGTTGGCATGTTGCAAGCGGGAAGATCAGTTATTGACGTCGCAAGGGCAGTGGGATGCAGCCGTCGTACTGTGTATGACTTGCGAAGTCGTCTACAACAAACTGGCACCACTTCTGATCGCCCAAGGTCGGGTCGTCCACGTGAGACGTCACGAGCAGAAGACCGTCAAATCGTCCTACGTCACCGAGGTAACAGATTTCTGCCGGCTACACGAACCATGGCTGAGATGTTTAGAGGTCTACTGTCCTCAAAGACCATTCGAAATCGGTTGCGGGCTGCCAATCTCAATTTTCGACGTCCATATCGTGGGCCAATATTGACACCGTTTCATCAACGTAAACGTCTGCTGTGGGCCAAACGTGCTTACCGCGACCAGGTGCTCACCCCTGAACTCGTTCCTTTCATGGCGGCTCATGGTCCAGGTCTACAGTTCCAGCATGATAATGCTCGGCCGCATACCGTTGACTTGAAATTTCCTTCAAAACGCTGGAATCAACGTCATGGACTGGCCATCGAGGTCCCCTGACCTTAATCCAATAGAGCACGTTTGGGATGCACTTGGGGGAAGGCTTCGTGGTCTTAGGAACCAACCTCAGAATTTGCAGGAACTTGGCGCTGACTTGCGACAGCAATGGCGCAGAATCCCCAACCACGTGTTCACAAGCAACAGGCAGTCGATGAGGAGGCGGTGTAGCCTCATGGGACTGATTATGGCACTGTCAGTGTATCGAGTACATCACACAAATCTCAGCAATGACATAATAACAATTTAACCATCTTACCATCTCTTGTTCTTTTATAGTGCCCTGAATAAAGAATGTGAAGTTTCTCTTTTGACTCAGTATATTATACATGTCAGTGTTATTACAACAATGACATCTTTTACTACGTTTGTTACAAAACACAGTAAGTTGGTATTTAAAAAAACAACTTAGACATAGACAGAAGTAATACCATAGGCTATTACATGTAAACCATACACTGGTAATTCAAGCAGTTTTGTTCGAGCTGTTGAAAGTTTCATCTTGAATTTGAATTGTCAGTTTTCTGTGCACTTTATATGAGCATTATGTAAAAAAACTTTTGTATTTGATCTGTGTAATTATCTGATCCGGTGTAATTATCATGTTTATCAATGAACTCAGTCTCTATGGATCCATCGTCAAATAAAGCAGAATAATATATAAGTTACGGTATAAATGCACATGCGTATAATCATTCAATCAGATTACAGTAATGAGATAATTGAACACCTCTTTCGACAAGCTGTAGACATGTGCAACAATAGGCACAAAACATCTAACTGGTCTTGCAAAGCTACAAGCATACCGAAATAAACAATTGATACCAAGTCCATGCAGTATCTACTCTAGGAAGGAAGACACACTGGAGGAAATTCAAATACAGCTAGAAGTGTGTGGTGAAGTAAAAATCATTTTTGATATTGCCTTGGAACTGTAAATGTGTAAATTTCATGGTTGATCACAAATACAACAATCTTTCTGACTGACTTATCTTGTTAAGTTGCAATGAGTAACTGTCAACTGAATTTAATAATGCATCTATTGTATATTGATGCTTAATATAAACAAAACAGTTGTTTTGCATGCATAGAGATATATCTCTACATTTTAAAAAGTTGAGTTCAGAACATTATGTACATATGTTGTCGTGTAAAACCATGGAAAGAATGGTGAATAATAGATTAACTTGGTATCTTGAAACCAATAACCTGATATCAAATATCCAATGTGGTTTCGTAGTATCATTGATCATTTAGTATGTTTAGAATCCTTTGTCAAAAATGCAATAGTCAATAAACAACATGCAGTATCGATATCCTTTGATCTCGAGAAAGCGTACGATACCACCTGGAAGCATGGCATTTTAAAGGATTTACATGATTTTGGTTTAAGGGGTCGTTTACCTCCTTTTATATCGCAGTTTTTAAAAGACAGGCAGTTTCAAGTCCGAGTGGGTTCAACTCTTTCTGACCATTACAATCAGGATCAGGGTGTCCCACAAGGCAGTATTTTGTCTGTCACTTTATTTAGCATTAAGATCAACAGTCTATCCAAGGTTTTAAATGATTCCATTGATGGATCACTTTTTGTGGATGATTTTAACATTTCTTGTCGCGGTAAGAATATTCATACTATTGAACGGCAACTACAGTTGTGTTTAAATAAAGTACATAAATGGTGTCTTGAAAACGGCTTTAAATTTTCTAAATCAAAAACTAATTGCACACATTTCTGCCGTAAATATAAACCGCATAAAGATCCAGAGCTGTTTTTAAATGGCACTCCAATCAAGGTTGTAAAAGGGGCCAAGTTCTTAGGTCTCATTTTTGACTCCCATTTAACTTTTCTTCCGCATATCAAATCCCTAAAAACTCAATGCCTGAAGGCACTCGATTTATTTAAAGTCGTGTCTTATTCAAGGTGGGGAAGGGATCAAGCTACGTTCCTCCACCTTTACAGATCACTTGTCCGCTCGAAGCTTGATTATGATTATGGCTCCATCGTATATGGTGGAGCTTGTAAAAGTAACCTAAAACTCTTAGATTCAGTCCACCATCAAGGTCTGAGACTTTGTCTTGGGTCTTTAAGAACCTCTCCTGTTGACAGTCTTTATGTCGAGGCAGATGAACCTTCTTTCAACCAACGCTGTATAAACTTATCTTTACAATATATTACACAATTATATATTTTAACGAGTCTAATCCTGCGTTTCACTTTGTCTTTAATCCTCTTTATGAGGATTTGTATAACAAAAAACCTTCCCTTTTTCCACCTCTTGGGCTCAGAATTAAGCCATTTATTGCTGCTGCCGGCAATGAGGTGGGAAATATAGCTTCTTCCCGTCTTCTTTCTTCTCCTCCTTGGCAATTGGTTAGGCCACAAGTTGACCTAACATTAACAGCATTTAAAAAATCCGAAACTAATGAACTACAATATAAACAAGAATATCATCAATTAAAAAGTAAATATAATACATATAAACCCTTATTTACAGATGGATCCAAGGATGGTGGCGCGGTGGCTTGTGCCACTGTCATTGGATCCAGAACAATATCTTCTCGTTTACCAGATAACAGCTCTATTTTTACAGCAGAAGCAAACGCCATATTAACAGCCTTAAAATATATTAAAAAACACCCTAAATATCAACAATATATCATCTTTTCTGACTCACTTTCTTGCCTTCAGGCTATTAAAAATATTTCTTGTAAACATCCACTTTTATTAGAAATTATTGAATTGTATAATGAGCTTGCAACTGGCCAATGCGACATCGTCTTTTGTTGGTTACCCAGCCACGTTGGCATTTCTGGGAATACAATGGCCGATCTTGCTGCTAAGGCAGCACTCAACAAATCTGTGACACCACTTCTTATTCCTTACTCTGATTATAAAGCCAGCATTAGAACTTACATCCGCGATCTAATGCAGAAGAAGTGGGACACCCAAGTCGGTATTAATAAATTACATGCCATAAAACCCTACATTGGTTACACCTACTTGGGTTGTCAGTCCAGATTTGAAGAGGTCATCATACGACGATGTCGTATTGGCCACACTAGATATACTCATGAGTACCTATTAAAAGGTGAGGATCCTCCGTTTTGTATCCCTTGTGATGAAAGAATCACCGTCAAGCATGTCCTGCTTGACTGTGTTGAATATTCCATCACAAGGGATATTTATTTCAAAGTAAAAACTATGAAGGATCTTTTTAGTCATATAAGTTCTCATTTAATTATTGCCTTTTTAAAAAAATTAGACTTGCTAACTGATTTGTAAATAGATATATATTTTATTACTGGTAGTTTAAATTAGTAACTGAGATTGTTAGTGGCTGTATCCTCGAGGGGGGTTAAAGTACTGTAAAATTATTGTCCTCCTGAGAGGGTACGTAAGTCCCAAAACATTCAAAGTAAATTTCAACTTTCCGTTTTTTAATCGTAGAATATTTGTAATTTTAATGTATGGCTAGATATGTCCTTATTGCTAACGGCTGAGGGGATGATATAAATCCAGCTAGGGCCCATGCAGGAAGCAAATGTACTGTAAGTCCCCATGGTCCCTAGTATGGTGATCTACCTTCAGTTGTTAGCGATCTATAGCCCATTTTTAGATTGTGTTGTCCCCTATGGTTAAAATGTTTTAGATTCAATTACTAGTTTTACATATATATATCTGTGATACTCTAGTTGCTTTACTGTCCTTCGATGACAGGTTTTATAATATAAACATATTCCATTACAATGTAAAATGTTCTCGTCACGATATGGCTGAAATATTGCCGATGTGACGTTAAATATTAACTCACTCACTCACTCACTTAAAAAAATTGTTGAAACAAATGAATTACAATATAAACAAGAATATAATCAATTAAAAAGTAAATATAATACATATAAATCCTTATTTAGAGATGGATCCAAATATGGTGGCGCGGTTGCTTGTGGCACTGTCATTGGGTCCAAAACAATATCTTCCAGATTACCCAATGACAGTTCAATTTTCACAGCAGAAGCAAACGCAATACTAACAGCTCTTAAATATATCAATATACACCCTAAACATAAACAATACATAATCTTTTCTGACTCTCTTTCTTGTCTTCAGGCTATGAAAAGTCTTTCTTGTAAACATCCACTTTTAGTAGAAATTATAAAGCTTGCTACTGGCCAATGCGACATCGTCTTTCGTTGGTTACCCAGCCACGTTGGCATTTCTGGGAATACATTGGCTGAACTTGCTGCTAAGGCAGCACTCAACAAATCTGTGACACCACTTCTTATCCCATATTCTGATTACAAAGCTAGCATTAGAACCTACATCCGTGATCTGATGCAGAAGAAGTGGGACACCCAAGTAGGTAGTAATAAATTACATGAAATAAAACCCTATATTGGTTATACCTACTTGGGTTGTCAGTCCAGATTTGAAGAGGTCATTATGCGACGATGTCGTATTGGCCTGACTAGATACACGCATGCGTACCTATTGAAAGGTGAGGATCCTCCGTTTTGCATCCCTTGTGATGAGAGAACCACGGTCAAGCATGTCCTGCTTGACTGTGTTGAATTCTCCATCATGAGGGGCGGTGGGGTAGCCTAATGGTTAAAGCGTTGGCTCGTCACGCCGAAGACCCGGGTTCGAATCCCCACATGGGCACAATGTGTGAAGCCCTTTTTCTGGTGTCCCCCGCCGTGATGTTGCTGGAATATTGCTAAAAGCGGCGTAAAACCAAACTCAGTCAGTCAGTCTCCATCATGAGGGATAAATACTTCAATGTGAAAACAGTTAAGGATGTTTTAACAACTGTTAATTCTCATTTAATTATTGGATTTTTAAAAGCAATTGACGTAATGAATGAATGTTGAATAATATGCTGTGTACATATCTGTATTGTAATTATTTGTAGATTTGATTAGTAACTTAGATTGTTGATGGCTGTACCCTCAAAGGGGGTTGAAGTACCGTAAAATTATTGTCCTCCTGAGAGGGTACGTAAGTCCCAAAACATTTCAAGTGCATTTAAGTATACCAGGTGTTTTAATCGTAGTATTTTTGTCATTTTTATGTTTGGCTAATTCTCGGTATAAGCGCCAACAGCTGAAGGGATGGTGTAAATCCAGCTAAGGTCCACGCAGGTAGCACAAGTAACCAATATTGTAAACATCTTATCTGAGAATTAATATCGAAAGGAAATCTGCCACATTCACAATATACCAAGCAGTTAGGTGTCCTTGAGCTTATGTTGAGGTACTTTTTATGGGCTACAATATGTACTCTCTCAGTGCAATCGAAACGCTGAAAACCCAATATTTCAGATCCAAATAATAGATTGGGTTGAATCTGAGTATTAAATATCTTAAAAAAACACATTGGATGACATAGTTCCAACTTTGTATAAAAACCGATAAAACTTGTATTTAAGCCTTTTTACCACGTAAAGCTAAGTTCTGTGAACATTTCTTCAAATTTGTTTATCAAAAACAAAAAAACTTAAGTAAGAATACTGATTGGATACATAAATACTGATCATCATAAAACCAGCGTTCGTTTGTGGCCACGGAACGCCCCTCCTAAATATCACAATTTCTGTATTGCTTCAATTTACTCCTAACTTCCATTCTTAGTATAACTTTCTAAGATATTTAATTGATTTTGTAAACCGACCACAGTATTTGAAACTAAATTAACGTCGTCAGCAAAAAGGAGCATTGGGACTTTTACAAGATCTGGGTACATTTGGATTCCATGTTTTCCAGCTAAATCCATAACATAATATAATTAACTAATGAAGAAGGAAAATAGGAGTGAATTTAAGCAGCAACCTTGTCTTAAACCAGGTGGGCAATCGAAAAGATCTGTAACCCCATCTTTGCAACGCACACAAGATCCAACGCACACAAGATCGAACATTGATTTGAGAATGCTAACCATTTTCCACGTAAACCTGCCCTGCATAAAAACTGCCATAAACACTGCCTTTATAAAATCTACAAATCCTATGTACAATTTATGTTTTCGTTTAAATAGTGATTTTTGGACTATTGCATACAGAGTAAATATATGATCAGTGGTAGAATATCCCTTTCTAAATTCTGCCTGGGATTCAGGAATCTTATCACGCATATTCGCCCAGTTTGATAGTCTATTGTTCAATATCAACGTAAAACATTTCCCTTAGATACTCATTATTGATATACCCTGATAATTATGTGGATCGTTTCTGTCCCCCTTTTTATGAAGTGGATGTTTTATAAAGCTTGGCAATCTGCAGGGGAAAATTCCATTTTCAAACAGCTTATTGAAACACTTCGTAAGGAACGGCATAATTTCGAATTTAGAACACTTTATCATTTCTATTGTGATAAAGCCAGGTCCAGCACCCCTTTTTAAGATGATTGACAGCTTCTAATATTTCCTGTTCAGCAATAAGACTGTCTCCTACAAGTTGATCGCCTTCTGTTTAATAGTGATTATAGGAATCTACAGTGTTAATCTCATCGTGGAATGTCGAGTCTAATATCTCACCGTTTGAATATAAATCTATGTATATATGCTATATATGCTACATATGCTATTTACCGACGTTTTTTTTTTTTTTTTTATAAGGCGGGTACTTTTCGAAAATGCAGACGGGCTTCTTTATAGATCTTTCTAGCCTTATACTTTCGACAACAAGCTTTACACGTATTTCTACTTTCGCAATATTTCCGTCTACCATAATTGCTACGAGTCACTCTGAATCTACGAGGCACCCCTTGAAGAGCAGCCTCCTCGTGGTGGGTGCTGGGTAACGCCAATGGCTCTTCGCCCCCGTGTGGACCCGGGGTCGAATAGGTCTACAGCACCCCATTGCTGGTTGTAAGAGGCGACCAAATTGGGCAACCCGTTTGCCGTGGGTTGCTGCATCCCTGTGTCGGCAGAGGAAGGGAGTCTGGTAGTTGAGTGAGTGAGTGAGTTATTATTTAACGTCACATCGGCAATATTTCAGCCATATCGTGACGAGAACATTTGAGATTGAAATGGAATATGTGTATGATATAAAAAACCTGCCAACGAAGGGCAGTAAAACAACTAGAATATCACAGATATGTATGTAAAACCAGCAATTAAACTAAAATATGTTAATTTGAAATGACAATACAACTGGTAGTTGAGGATGACGGAACCGGCAATAGTGTTCAATAATCCAACACAACACTTTGACCCTAACTTTGCCTAGACGGGTGGTAGAATAGGCCCGATTCTACCAATCGGCTGGTCATGTCTTGCCCTGTGCATGGAATGTCTATACAAAATTTGGTATTACATAACACGTTTGACCATGTTCAAAATGTTAACAAATGTTCTACCAAAACAAATTAGCCTCGCAGACCCATGCACAGAAGGCGGTGGCTCAATCTGGTGATGCTGACCTCCGATTTCTGTACGTCTTCAATTGATTGTCATGGACAGAACCATCCTGACTTTTAATCTGGTAGGCAACTACAGCATTTCATGTCAAATTCGCTGGAGTATAACAGCTCCTTATCCCTGGTCTTTGCAGCTTGGAGACCCGCTGCAGTATAAGATCGTCCTTGTTGACACTCCACGGTGGGTGGGGAGAGGGGATGCTGAACCACATTACTAACGACATGGCTTCTCAATACCCCGGTTCAAAACGAAGACAAATGGATGATGACAACTCCTCGTCTGACGAGAGTACGCCCCTCCGACCTGACTACTGGCCACGTTTCCTGATCATTGAGGCTTGTGACAAGCAACCTTTGCAATTGAACCCTTTTTGCAATCTCCAAAGGTATCGCTGGTATCTGCGGAGAGGTTGCCAATGTTACACAGCTCCGATCTGGCTCTCTCCTGAAAGAATGTACCCGGAAACACCAATCCTTGAATCTCCTCAAAATGAAAGAATTTGTCAATATCAAGGTCGCTGTATCAGCACACAAAACCCTTAATTCGTGTGGAGGCATTGTACGGGACAGAGCTCGATGCCAGTCTGACATGACAGAACAAATTGTCAAGGAACTCTCTCAGCAATCCGTCACAGCCTTAAAAAGATTCACCTTCAAAAAGGACGGTGTTCTTCAACCAACGAACACCTATCTCTTCACATTCGCGCGAGCAAACATCCCTGTCTCGATTAAAGCTGGTTATTGTAGCATTGGTGTGGAGGTGTATGTCCCCATTCCACTCCGGTGCTACAACTGCCAAAAAGTGTCGACATGGATCCAAGTCCTGTCGTTCCTCTGCTGTTTGTTATCACTGTGGTGACAAGCACGAGGGCAACGACTGTACTAAGGAAGTGAAGTGCCCATCTCAGCCACTCCATCTCCAACGCCAAAAGTCAAAACCTCTGAATCACAAACACCAGAGCAAATGCCAAAACCAGAAACAGAAACTGCGCGCAGAAAAAGGGAAAAAAAAGAGGCTAGAGAGACTAAAGCAACTCGAACAACTGCCAAACACAAAACCAAAGGCCACCTCTCCCCCATAACCTCTTTGGTCCTCTGGATATGGAGGTAACTCCATCTCCACCAGACACAAATAGGAGTTCATCAAACGCTTTCTCACGTTCACGTGACATGTCACCAGAGGAAGCACCATGAATCCACAAAACATGATCCAATGGAATTGCAGAGGACTTAAGAATAATTATAATGAATTACAGTTATTGATTCAAGACTTCAAACCATCTGCGTTTTGTCTCCAAGAAACCTTCCTCAAAAGGACCGATAAATTTGACATCCGTCGGTACAGTTCCTACCACTCCTTTTCTTCTCCCGGTGTAAAAGCTACAGGAGGCACATCTATCCTGGTGAGGCAGGGCATCCTCCATAGCCCTGTTCCACTTAACACCAACCTACAAACTGTTGCTGTCCGCATAACTGTGAACATAGGGTTTACACTATGTTCCCTCTATCTCCCTCCCACCTCAACTGTCCGCCTATCAGATCTTCAGAACTTATACGATCAACTCCCAAAGCCCTGCATAATCATGGGCGACTTCAACGGCCATAACCCCCTATGGGGAAGTATTGATACAAATAGTAAGGGAAAGATCCTTGAAGAGTTTCTCTCCAATAATGATGTATGCATCTTCAACGATGGATCAAACAACTACCTTCATCCTGCCACTGGATCATACTCTGCTCTCGATCTATCACTTACAGATTCTAATGTTTAAAATGGGTTTGAATGGTCAGTCCATGACGACCTTTGTGGAAGCGACCACTTCCCAACAATTCTTACTCCTATCAAACCCACGGATGAACCACCATCAACAAGATGGAATTTTACTAAGGCCAATTGGCCTTTATTCCAAACCCTATGTTCAGAAAATCTTAAGCCAGACAACTTTCCTGACGCCATGGAACTATTTTCAGACGTGCTGAATACTATCAGAGACGAAACTATTCCTAAGTCCTCTGCAAACCCGCACATACGCAAACCATGGTTTGATACAAACTGCAAACAAGCTAGGAAAAATAGGAAGAAGGCGGAAAAAAATGTCCGACAACATCCTACAGTGCATAACCTGAACGCTGTTAAAATGACAAATGCCAGGGCAAAACGTACCTTCAAGCAAATTAAACGCCGGTCATGGAGGAAAAATGTGTCCAAAATCAACTCCCGCACACCCATGTCAAAGGTGTGGAACATGATTCAAAAGATCAAGGGCAAAGGGTCAAAATCAGTTCACCACCTGAAAGATGGTGACTCCCTTCTAACAAATAAATCTGAAATTGCAAACAAACTCGGCGACACTTTGGCAAACCACTCCTCCTCATCAAATTATAACCCTCAGTTCCAGAAATACCAAACCCAACAAGAAAAGATACCAGTCAATTTAACTCTGATAATGGGGAGGATTACAACGAAACGTTTTCCCTCCACGAATTACGTACTGCCCTAGGACAAGCTCACGATACTGCGACAGGAGCTATTGAAATCCATTATCAGCTTCTGAAACACCTCCCTGACACAGGCCTGGAAACACTCCTAAATATATTGGATGACATCCAGACACTTTCCCCCTTCGTGGCACAATGCCATTATCATCCCTATACCAAAACCCGGTCGCGATCATACTGATCCCTCAAACTACCGTCCTATATCACTAACTAGCTGCTTTTGCAAAACCATTGAGCGCATGGTCAACAATCGATTAATCTGGTACCTGGAGACCAATAACCTCCTCAGTGACCTCCAATGTGGTTTCCGAAAAAACCGAAGTACCATTGACCATCTGGTGCGTCTGGAATCATTCATCAAAAACTCCATTGTCAACAAACAACATGCAGTATCTATCTTTTTCGACTTAGAAAAAGCATATGATACAACATGGAAACATGGTATCCTAAAAGATTTACACGAGTTTGGATTGAGGGGTAGATTACCTCAATTCATATCTCGGTTTTTAAATAACAGACAATTTCAAGTTCGGGTGGGTTCCACACTGTCTGACTATTTCCACCAAGATCAGGGCGTCCCCCAAGGCAGCATCCTGTCTGTCACACTTTTTAGCATCAAAATTAACAGCCTCACTAACGTTCTGAACAGTTGCGTTGATGGGTCCCTTTTCGTGGATGACTTCAATATTTCATGTCGTGGTAAGAACATGCACGCAATAGAAAGGCAGCTACAACTCTGCCTTAACAAAATCCAAAAATGGGCCAATGAAAATGGTTTTAAGTTTTCAAAATCCAAAACAAATTGTATTCACTTTTGTCGTAAATACAAACCACACAAGGATCCAGACCTAACTTTAGATGGTACTCCCATCAAGGTAGTAGAAGAGGCCAAATTCCTTGGACTCATATTCGACCGCCACCTGACATTCTTACCACACATAAAATATTTGAAAACAAAGTGCTTGAAGGCTCTAGACTTGCTAAAAGTAGTTTCAAATACAGAGTGGGGAGGGGGATCAGACCACCCTCCTTCACTTGTACAGATCATTAGTTCGCAGTAAACTAGATTATGGCTCCATTGTCTACGGTGGAGCCTGCAAAAGCAATTTAGAAAAATTAGACTCTATCCACCACCAAGGACTGAGGCTCTGCCTGGGAGCTTTTAGGACCTCTCCGGTAGACAGTCTATATGCAGAGGCCAATGAACCTTCCCTTGAACAACGCCGCATTAAACTCTCACTGCAGTATATCACTAAATTACGTTCAAATGAGCCCAATCCAGCATACAATTGTGTTTTCAACCCGCTCTATGAAAACTTATTTCCTAAACTGCCAAGCCTGGTTCCACCACTTGGAATCAGGATCAAACCACACATAACTGCAGCTAAAATTGATCTCGACATCATTGCACCATACCGACTTCTGTCCTCACCACCATGGCAAATGGTGAAACCACAGGTCGATCTTACCCTCACCAAACTCAAAAAGTCTGAAACAAATCCCTTGGTGTTCCAACAGGAATACAACCAGTTACGTTCTAAGTATAACACTCACAGATCCATTTTCACAGACGGATCCAAGGACGATGGCCAAGTTGCCAGCGCTACAGTCATTGGAGCCAAGACTGTCTCCTCTAGGATCCCCGACAACAGTTCCATTTTCACCGCTGAAGCCAAAGCTATCTTCTCAGCTTTGACCTACATTCAACAGCAAAATCAGTCCAAAAAACTTCATCGTATTTACAGATTCATTATCCTGCCTTCAAGCACTTCTAAACGTGACTTCAAGTCACCCAATCATCCTGGACATATTAGAACTGTACAACGACCTTTCTACTGGCCAATATGACATCATCCTCTGCTGGTTGCCGGGTCACGTCGGCATAGCAGGTAACACTAAGGCCGATGCTGCAGCAAAAGCAGCTCTTGAAAAGCCCCTATCTCCACTGCTAATCCCGTACAGTGACTTCAAACCCACTATCAAAAGCTATACTCGGGACCTGATGCAAAAAAGGTGGGACACTCAAGTAGGAAGAAACAAACTCCATGAATTGAAGCCAACAATCGGTTATACCTACTTGGGTTGTCAGTCAAGACGCGATGAGGTAATTTTACGACGATGTCGTATTGGCCACAGTCGATTTACACATGACTATCTGCTGAAAACGGATGGGGATGGACCCCCCCATGTGTGTCTCTTGCGATGAGGTGTTCACCGTCAAGCATATTCTGCTTGAATGCGTGGACTTATCGCCTGCAAGGGACTCACATTATGATGCAACAAACCTAAAAGATCTGTTCTCACGCGTGAGCGCCCATCTGATACTGAACTACCTGAGGGAAGTTGATCTGTATCATAAATTGTAACTGTGAAATGTAACAACCATAAATTGTAACTATGAAATGTAACAAACCGCCTGCCTTTAAATTTGATTATGCTATGACTTTTTCTGCTTTTGAATGACAATGTAATCAATAAATGTCTTTGAAATAAAACTCATTCCGAGTATGTACTTACAATATTTACTAATGCAAACTTGTTCTCGTCACTATATGGCTGGAATAATGCCGATGTGACGTAAAGCTCAACTCAACTCAACTCAATTTTATTGTGGATGGTAGCAGAAATTAGCATCTGCCGCTGTTAGTTGTTGTATCCTCCAAGGGGGTGAAACTATCGTAATTTTTTTTTGTCCTGAGAGGGTACGTAAATCCCCAAATATTCAAAGTCAGTTTAGTTCAACTATGATTTTTAATCGTAGAATATTTTTTATTTTAAATGTCTGCTATATTTTTCTACAATCGCCAGCGGCTGAAGGGATGGTGTAAATCCAGCTAGGGTCCATGCACGTAGCATAGGCATTGCAAATTGCCATGGTTCCTAGCATGGTGACCTACGCATAGATCTATATCCTGTGTTTATATTGTATCGTCTTCTATAGATAATCTGCGCTAGATTTAAATACTTGTTTTAAATTCATATCTGTGATAGTTTGGATGTTTGACTGTCCTTCGTTGACAAGTGTTTATAATTTGCTATTAATTATTAATAAATCCATGCCTTGATTTAGTCGCGCTATGTCTGAAATATTGGCGATGTGACTTAAACATTAACTCACTCACCATGCAGGTAGCAGAGGCAATCTAGGTCACCATGGTCCCAAGTATGGTGATCTACCTTCATTTGTTGGCGATCTATAGTCTGTTCTTTTATTGTGTTGTCTTCTTGTAATTAAAAAGATATCTTTAGAACTGCATGCTAATTTTAACACCATCTGTGATACTATAGTTATTTCATAGTTCTTCGATGACGAGTTATTCAACAACTTGTATTTATTGTGTATGCAAAACCTTCCTCGTCACTATATGGCTTAACTATTGTCGATGTGACGTTGATTTTTTAATTCACTCACACCTTTTGCCTTTTCCAATTTGGACATTCTTTAGGGACGAATGACTTCCTGTACAGTTTCAAAACTTTTTTATAATTCCAGTGACAATCTTCTTTTACATGTGTATTCTTAGCACAACAACACATGTAACCAACAATGTACATGTTTTAACACCATGTCCTTACTTTTGACAGTACAAGCAGGGCAGAGGATATAGAATACAGGATATATGTACATATGTCGACGTACAGATCGCAGTAACCTGCCTTGATTGACTTTGGAGGATTTGCAGCAGAAAATGAAAATGGTTGTAAATCGTTTCACGTAAGTTACTCCTTGATCCTTCATCCCGGATACAATATCGAGCTCAGACATAGTGATAAAAGATGCTCAAGATCTCGAACAAAATATTTGTTGGTGCTCAGAGTTCTGTAAGCAGGCAGGGTCGTCATGGTGTATTGTATTGGGCAAAGTAACGTTATTCCCCCAACCACCAGAATCCATCCTCCACCGAAAAACGCGCAACCTACAGGAAACAGGCTGCCCAATATGATCGCCTCATACGACCAGCAGTTTGGGGTTGTAGACCTATTCTACCCAGAGTCGACACAGGCAAAGAGCTATTAGCGTTTGTCCAGTACCCATCATAAGGAGGCTGCTCTTCATGGATGCTCCAAATGTCTGATGGTTGTTGACATATTACAGGTTGTTTCCAACCCAAAAACCCTCATCTATTCGTACGAAGCGCTAATCCGATCTTAACCTGACTAAGTCTCCATTATTTAGTCTTAGATTGACAGGATCTCTAAACACAATCCTGGTACGTGCTTCAGGTGTTTTTTTAACGTATTCTATCAGCCCCTGTAGCAGTGCAGGGAACTTTTCAAAAGCAGCATCCAACTTATGAACAGGAACTATTTCATTGAAATCTTCCCTATTTTTTTAACTGAATTAATGTGTTTTTTTCCGTGCCTTTTTGTAGATTGTTGGAATGGAGAGGCACGATAATATGAACTTTTCCCCAAACTGATCGGAGCGCATTAGTGCAGTGGTATGACATCTACCTATCCTGCTGAAGGCCTGAGTTTGATCCCCGGCAGAGGCATCTAGGTTCGGGTCCCAAGGTGGGCACATTTGCGAAGTATCCTTGGACAAGATACTTAGTTCCACATTGTCTCAGTTCACCCAGCTGTACAATCGGTATCGTGGGGATGTGCTGTCAATGTAAGTTCATTGCGCCTAACACGCAGCATGGCTGTATGGTCCCCAGGCAGTTGAAAGAGTATTGGAAAGTACGATAGAGTCCTACTGTTATGAGAGTGTTTTCTTTGGTTGTTTTGGTTTTTTTGTGTGTTTTTTGCAGTTGTATTGTCATTGATTAGATGATAGTTATTATGGGTCACAATGTTAAAGGGTTGTGGATTTTGGCTCTCATCTTACATCATATATGTTCAGTGGCAATAGTACTTGTAGCGGTACGCCTTTTGAGATAGCACGTTAGAGTTGCCTCCCTTGGCTTGCTTATTTTGTTTCGACATCCAGTCGTATGTTCCACATGCTTCCGCATTTTTTCTGAGAGAATAATGATGCAATCTAGCTTTGCCAGAATGCTCGAGAACTGTATAAGAGCCATATAAAGGGCTAGTTGTTGAGTTGTGCCATGGGACTGGAGTTGTACACATCTATCTGCCATCGTCGAGGTTGCTCAGCATCGACAAGCCTGACCGTGCCTGCCTATATTCAGCTGTTTTCATTGTAAAAACCTTCAATCAGTATATCTGCTCTCGCTGTAAATGCCAAGACTCTGATGAGTTAATATTTTATGTTTGTGACTCAATTGCATTGTACTAGATCTCTGTATTGTCATTCAGTGTAGCGTGTTCATTGTTTGTGTAATATATTATTTAATATTTTAGACTTGTCTGTCTATTTTGCTGGTTCAAAGGGAATTCTTAAAGCTTTTGTCACGGCAAATTATTAATCGTAACACTATAACCGTGGATAGTAATGTACGTAGCGCCGTGAGCAGGCAGTGTGCCTGGATATGAGCACCATATAAGCGGACGAATACGATTACTTCTATTACTACTTAATATGGTATTCATCACCTTTTTTCCTTGCCACAATGGTTAAACCATTGTTTTCGTACTTAAGAAACTGTATATACACATGTCGGCTATGTTGTTTAGTTCATCAGAAGACATTAAAAAACATCAGGAGCATGAATATAAAGTTCAGGTGTTATTTCAGCTTTGCTGCTTGATAAAGTCAACCCCATAAAGTCCACATAGCCAAGCAGAATATGCTTACTGGGGAACACTTCGCTGTAAAAGATACACTTAGGACGTCCGTATCCATCTTTGTTAAGCTGATAGTCATGAGTAACCCGATCGTAGCTAATTCGAGATAGGACATGATTCAGCAAGGTTTTAGTAACATATGACACCAATCTACTTCGGGCAATGTTCAGGTTCGTATATACACACGCTATTGATGCCTTTTTAAATTTACAAATTGTCTTATCTGTGTGGGCGGTGCATTTGTCAAAATGCATTTCGTAAGATAAGCAAGAACACTGTAGATGAACATGATATGTTACTAAAGTCGCAGTAAGAACATACCATAATGGACACACTTTTGTTGGCCGCTTCGGGACTCAACGTAAACGCTTCCTTGCTGACATTCAGACCAGGGAACCTGTGAAATGAAAGAATGGACTTGATGAGTGAGTGAGTGAATTAATATTTAGCGTCACATCAGCAATATTTCAGCCATTTCGAGACGAGAACAATTTCTTTGATATCATCATCAAAATCAATAAATTTAGAACATGCAAAAATCTGTCATCGAAGGACAGTAAAACTACAAAAGTATCACTGCTTTTAATTTAAGACTAGTACGCGATCATAAAAAAATATATATCACTATAGACAACGATACAATATAAAACCGGGTTATAGATCACCAGCAACTGAAGGCTGATCACCATACTAGGGACCATGGGGACTTACAGTACTTTGGCTACCTGCATGGACCAATGGACTTATAACCGGATTTATATCAACCCTTCAGCTGCTGGCGATTTTGGTAAAATTTAGCCAAACTTTAAATGACAAAAATCCCACAATTAAGAATCGGGTCAACTTACATTGCTTTTAAATGTTTCAGGACTTACGTACCCTCTCAGGATGACAATAATTTTACAATATTTTAACCCCATTGAGGGTACAGCCACTAACATTCTAAGATACCATCTAAAATACCAATCATTAAAAATAAATCTATCTACAGAACATAATAATCAAAATTCATCAATTAAAACAATTTCTTTAAAATTAAATGAAAATTGGCAGTGTTAAAAAGATCCTGAACAGTTTTCACACTGAACTATTTATCCCTTATCATGGAGAATTCAACACAGTCAAGCAGGACATGCTTGACCTTGATCCTCTCATCACAAGGGAGGAGGATATTCACCTTTGAAAAAGTTGTTGGCGATCTTAGCTTGTTTTATAGTGTATTGTCCAAATAGTGTTATCAGTTTAACTTTCCACACTAGTTTTAGTTGTTATTGTGATATTCTAGGTGTTTTACTGTCCTTCGTCGACAGTTTTTTTAATATACATATATTCGTTTCAATGTCAAATATGTTCACGTCACGATATTGCTGAATATGAGTTGATCATAGAGTGATTGACGATGAATCTGCTGGAGAGCCGATGAAGGCGGAATATATAGAGAGTATAATGTAGATGCTACACGCAGAGTAAGTCGCACTGCAACAGCTTGGAGATTAGTGTTAATATTAACAGGGCCGTGAATAACATCCTGCCGTATAACGATAGTAAATCCTGAAGTTGCCCTACCACATGGAGGGGAAAAATGATGACAGGGGTTTATACTGACTTAAGTTAAAATGATCTCTCTGTTCCAGATACGACTCTCGGAGACATAATGATGGTGGTGTTAAATCTTGGACTATTAGCTGCATTTAATTAAAATTGGTCCTTAGTCCTCTACAGTTCCACTGTATGTTTTGAAAAAAATAAATCTTTTAGGTGGATTGATAGGGGATCTATCTATCCCTATCTATACCTTTGTGGACATACCATGTGCCCTTGAACGGACATTTTCGGACACATCCATGTCCTCCAGGGATCCATATTTTTTAAAGAATTTAATTCTATCGCCTGAACCTTTCGGGCTCTGCTATTTTTTTCAAGAATCTTGCTTTTGTTTGCTTTTGTTTTTAACGATTTGTTGAACGTTGTCGTAGATTGAGACCTTTGAGTTGAGTGAGAAGATGGTTCTTAAGAAACACATGACGACTGTGATTGAGCTTGAGAGTGATTTTGTGTGACTGAAACTGACTTAGAAGTTTGTGTTGCCTGTTCACTGGTATAACTATTTGCTTCTGCCCACGTGAGATCTGTTTGACAGTCTATAGATTTACTTTTGATCTTATTGATTTCCATCTGTTGTTTCCGGATGGGACGTCTTTTGAATAGGATGAGTTGCTCCCTGAACAATCTGACCATTTCTTAATATCGCTATTGCAGTCTTCAGTAGTATGAGTCTTTTCGCTGCAGTGTGCACATGTGACAGGTCTTCTACAACAATTGACACCATTGGCCATACTTCTGACATTTGAAACACCTTAAGGGATTTGAAAGAAAATGTCAATTTGATATTGCAGTAGCCTGCTATAATTGATTTCGGGGCAATTGGCCATGAACAGGAAAAGAGGTAAGTGCTAGTTGAGTTTGAGAGATTTTCCTGGTTGAGAATCGTTTAACGTAGATCATACCTTGGTCTCTCATTTCAATTGCTATTTTAGTTTCAGTCATGTCTGTGAACAATATATCTCTATCACGTACGATTCCTTTGCTGGTATTGAGAGTTCTGTGTTCTGTGACTGAAACTCGAACACCGACAAATTAAGTGATTGACTTAAGGTTAACAGATTGTTGTTTCTTGCTCAATTCTATCAATAAAGAGCCTGATCTCAATCTTTTGATGTTATTAACCTCACGAACTAAGCCATGAACACCCTTCGATTTTGCGAATGGGTTCAGTTTAAGAGGTGTCTTGTCACTTGTCTCAACAACAAGAAAACGTGGCAAAGATTCAGTTTCTAGGTTCATCGTCATTATCCAGTGGACGTTTGGTCTTTTTAAGTGGGTTTCGTATTCCATTTTGAGATGATATTAGTTCGTCATCCCAGCTGCCAACCCATCATAGAGTATCACAAGGGCAATGCTAAATTCAAGTGGATTTCCAACTTGCAGCACCAGATACCGGATGATATACTCAAGCAGAATAATCAAGAAGTAACTATCCCACCAGACTGAGCCAGCGCTTTCTGGGCATACGACTCCAGGAACAAACATGCATGAAATTGTGCATTTGAAATTGAGTTTTAAAAAATCGCCAAGACTTAAAAATATCATTCAAATTATCATGTTTTTATGCAACAGTACATTGTTGTAGCACAGTGCTTGGCGTGACCAGCCGATTGATAGAATCAGGCCAATTCTAACACCCGTCTTGCTGAAGTAAGTGGCGAAGTTGTGTTTTGGGCAAAGAAATGCTATTCCGGGAACCAGTGCCCTCAACCACCAGACTCCCGTCCTCCACCGGGGCGCAACCCAGGGCAACCAGGTTGCCCAATTCGGTCGTACCACCAGCAATGAGGTGCTGTGGACCAATATCCCCCGGGACCACACAGGGGATTGAAGACTCTTAGCGTTACCAAGCACCCACCACGAGGAGATCGCTGTTCACGGGTGCATTCAGATAATGATTTGTGCATTTATAATCATGGGTTCATGACATATTTTCTGAATGAATCTGAATGGTCATTCCATGACGACCTCTGTGGAAGTGACCATTTCCCGAAATTGCTAAAACCCGTGAATCCAACTGATGTTCCTCCATCATCAAGACGGAATTTTTAAAGTCTAACTGGCCTTTAATCAAATATCTGTGCTGAGAGAGTCAAACCTGAACTTTTAAATGATATTCCTTATGCCATAAATTTAGTTTTTTTCAGATGAACTACAAAACCTAGCTGACAAGTGTATCCCCAAATCCTGTGCAATTCCTCATGTACGAAAACCATGGTTTAACGATGAATACAAACAGGCTCGCAAGGCACGGAGGAAACCTGAAAATTATTTCCGTCGCCATCCTATGGTCAACAATTTCGACCAATTAAAACTTATGAACGCTTACGGCGTACTTGAAAGCAAAGTAAACGCCAATCTTGGTAAAACTACGCATCCAAAAATAATTCATACATATTCACACCAACACACATTGACACACAAGACACATATACACACACTGACACAGCACCCACTGACAAACCGCACGAAACTACACACACTGACACAACACGCATACACACAATCTGACATATATCTCATCTATACGCACTGATCCAACACACATACACACACAGAGACACAACACGCATACACACATTCACACAACAAGCATATACACAACCTCGCATACAACACACACACTGACACAACACCCATATACACAATCTGACATACAACACACACACACACACACTGACACAGCAGGCATATACACAATGACACCCAACACACATATACACACACCGACACAACCCACATACACAACACACATATACACACTGACACAACCCGCATATACTAACTGACACAACTGACATACGCACACTGACACAACAGATATATACTCAATCCGACATGCAAACACATCTATACACACTGACACATCACACATATACCTACACTGACACATATACACACACTGACACAACACGCACATCCTCACACTGACCCAACAGACGTACACACTGACACGTACACACTGCCACATGTATACACACAAAGACAACACGAATATACACACTGACACATCACACACACACTGACACACAAACACACACTGACACAACACACTTGTACAAATACCTAATCTGAAACACATATACATACTCTGACACAACACCTATATACACATACTGCCAACACAATATTCACAAGCTAACATATAACACATCTTTACACACTGACACACACCACCTATATACACGCACTGGCAGCACGCATACACACAATCTGAAATACACACATCTATACACACTGACAACAAGCAAATACACAGTGTAACATATAACACATGTATACACACTGGCATAGAAACCTATATACACACACACTGACACAACGCACATATACACAACCTGACATAGAACACATCTATACACACTGACACAACACCCATAGAGACACAATGACACAACACACACACACACACACACACACACAATGACACAACAGGCAGACACACAGACACATTGGCACATCCATACACAAACTGACACAAGGTGGATATACACACCAACACAGCAGATATACACACACTGACACAACACGCATATACACAATCTGACATACAACAGACAACACATACAACACGCACTGACACAACAGACATTCACACAGATACATTGGCACAGCCATACACAAACTGACACAAGGCGGATATACACACCGACACAACATATATACACACACTGACACAACACGAATATACACAATCTGACATACACCGACAACACATACAACACACACTGACACAACACACGTCCACAATCTGACATACAAAACATTTATACACACATTGACACAACACACATATACAAAATCTAACATAGGACATACACACACTGACACAACACGCATATGCACAATGACACACAACACATATATACTTAAACTGACAGAACACCTATATACACACTGACTTGACACACATATACCACAATCTGATATATAACACCTATATACACACTGACAACACAATGTACACAATCTGGCATATAACACATCTATACACAATAACACAGAACACACATACACACAACACGCATATACACACTGACACAACACACACATACACAATCTGACATACAACTCACATATACACACTGTCACACATACACACAATGACACAACAAACATACACACTGACACATATACACATACTGACACAACACGCATATAGACAATCTTGCATACAACACACATTTACACACAGACACACACACGTACATACACTGACACAACACACATACATACACACACTGACACAACACGCATATACACAATCTGACATACAAGACTTCTGTACACACTGACGCACATATGGACACACATGTTTGAAAGTAAGTTATAAACATCTGTCAAAGAAGAACAATTAAAATATTAGATTATCACAGCTCTTAATATAAACCAGCACGCTATCACTACAATATTTCACTAGAGAAAACAGTACAATATATAAAAGAGCTATAGATCGTTAACAACTGAAGGTAGAAGTAGTATATACAATGGGGGTTTTGGATCAAGTCCAACAAAAGCCTCTGCAAAGCCTTATTTGTGAAATATGGCTTTGGTCGGACCCTTGATCCAGCTATCATTACCCCTACTATAAAAAAGGTTGAGACGCCAGCAGGATACGAACGCCCAATGTTATACCTCACAGCCGCACTACTCAACCGACTGAGCTACCAGGAACAAGGTTGTAGTAGGTCGGTTTAACGGGTCTATCCTGAGATTGCATCATCGCTCCATGTGTCGCTATGCCTTGTTGACTGGAGGTAACACTGTGCCGTACGGTACGATCAATAATTCCGCTCTTACAAACCCTCTACCTGGCCCATCCCTCAAGTAGTACAAGTTAGGCTCGTCTGCTTTGATGTCCACTTTATCTATGTTGTAAGTTTTGACTGACCATATAGGATCGGTGGCTCGCTCACGGCTATCACCCTCGTGTTCCCCCGGCTGGTATAGATACCTAACTAGGGCCCTATCTGGTATCTGTTTCTCCTTCCCACGCAATGGAGCAGCCGACTCTGCCACTTTTGATTTTAGTTTGATAGCGTCTGCCGGTTTCTTGTCGGTGACGGTTGATTGCCGACACCACCTTAGGTAACCTCGCGACCCATTCAGTCGATCGCTTCCCCGGGTTGGCCATCTCCCTCGCATACTGATGTCCGAATAAGCATTCAGCCAAAGTCCTATTGATTCTCTCAACTATGGCTTGGCTGCGATGGGCTCCTGCCGTGCCCACGCCTGACCTTTGTATCGTGTTTGTCAAACAGGTGTGACACGGCACCCATGAACTCCGGCCCGGGGTCAACTTGCAGCTCTGTTGGCCACGTCAGCGGACTGCGTTTGTATATGCGTTCGAATCCGCGCGCTACCTGAGCCGAATCTTTCGTGGTCAAGGGTTAGGCTTCCTTGTAGCGACTGGCCACATCCACTACGGTTAAGGCATACTTGTACCTCTTGTCGTGGGGTAGGAACAGTGGGTCTGCCTGGGGAATGCTACTGGGTATGTTAATACCAAACTTCCTTCTAGGCACGTAGCATGGTGCCGGTAAATAGATCTGCCACAGGGCTTGTTTTCAAGCCACGCTTTGGCCTCCTCCGGGGGTACTCACGCCATTTTTAGCCAGCTTATGTACAGCGCTAGCTCCTTTCCAGTACCCACGCGGGCTATGGTAAATAGCCTCAAACTTTCTCTTGTTCCGTGACATGTCACCTAGACAGGGTATCCAGTTTATATATAAATCTATGTTCTTGGTTTAATTTTCTCATGCCCGTACGCGTACTTGTTTATCCCATCAATAGCTATCCAACGTTTAGTGCCCATCGGCGACAGGGACGTCTTGTTTATAGTCAGTCCGTATATCCTATGCCCATCACTTCTAAGTGTGTTCATTTTATGTCTAAAGGTCCGGGTCTTGAACAGGGCTTCCTTGAATCTGGCGTGTTTGATGTGTTGTTTAACCACGTACTTCTTAACACCCTTAGCCTTCCGGATCTCCCATTGTCGGCCTTCAGGATGGAGTACATCTTAGGCCTCAAACCTATGTACTCGGCTATGGGTGTGCCAGCACACTCGTCCTTCATCTGACCTAGGACCTTTTTATTTACCGTGCTGTGTATGGCATGGGCCTTGGGGTAGTTACTGGTGTCGTTCAAATCGAGGCGTTTCTTCATGTCATCGTACACGTCCTCGGTTGGAATCTCCATCAGCAGGGAATCTGTGTCAGTGTACAGCACTTCACACCTGTCGTCGTACTGTTTCTTAAGCTCATTGTAGTAAAAGTCGTACATCAGGTGTTTGGATAAATCGAGGATGCTCATCCCCACGTAAACAGGCCGGTTGAATTTGATGTGGCTTTTCTTCATGTGTACGGCAACTAGGTCATCGGTGAATATCTTACTACGGTTGAATGCCGGACTGGCTATCCGTCTCCTGAGCTTGTCTTCCTCATTCGACCGAACCAGCTTCACGGTCACGCGTTTCCTCAGGTTCTCCATAGTCTTACCAAACACCGAGTTGTTCATGAGCTTGTAGAGGTTTTTCTCAAAGTCACTGGTGGCAAGCTTTCGGAGGTCTGTGTTCATTCTGATGTAAGGCTCAATCCAGGGGCTCTGGTCGAACACGAGCATCCTGTGTATTTTGGTCAGCCTCATACCCAACGACAGGTACAGCTGTAGGTCGCAATAGTGAACTATGTACTTGGTCTTATTCATTAAGTTGGGCACGAGTTTTTCAACGTCTGCCCCCCGCCAACCTAACAAGTTATGTTGGTACTCAGACATCCAGTCTGGGTTAACCCTCATACGTTCGGGGGCCAGGGGGTAGCTGTTGTGTGATGTGTGTAATGCCTTAGGGTACTCTAAGCCAACCTCGAAGATATAACCTTTGTTTGAATCTGGTGCGATGCTCATAACATCGACCTCATGTGACGCCCATTCGAATCCCCCTGTGGGTAGATACTCGCTCATAGCCCAGCCATACAGGTTGTTGGCGTCGAGGTAGAGAATGTGATTGGTTGGCATGCTCGGGTCGTAGCCCTTCACGTATTGATTATTTGCTTTCGCGTATCGTTTGGTTGCCATGGAGATCCCACCTCGCAAGCCTTTCTCAATGAATAGGTGCATGTCATAGTCTGTAAGCAATTCCAACCTAACTCCGGTCTTTTTCAACAAGGCATCCCACGACAGACCTGGGCTGGTGTAATACCATGCGGCGTCGAGTTTATACTGCTTGAAACATGTCCGCCTAAACGTCTCAAACACGTTGGCTAACAGCAGTACATCTGTCCTCAAGTACAGGTCGTGGTAGTCACCCAAATTCTTACAGCCCAGTTTATTCCATACATTAATAGCGTGTGAGTAATCATCTTGGGATATTTCCGAGTCGGTCAGATTGCTGTAAAATTCTCTGATGGGGGGTAGTCTGGTCTCAGCGAACTTGGCCCAGCCATCCATGTACTCATAGGGGTACACACCCTTCCTCATCAGCAGGGGTCTAGTCTCCGCGTCTGTGTATCGATCGGTGATAGGGAAGGTATTGTTGGCCTTGACCAGACTGTCGAGTGGCGACAGTAGGAACTGAACCGAATCAATAAACCTAAGGCCGTTTAAGCTGAAGGAGATGTATCTATCCATGTTGTTGGGAATGCACGTCAGGTTGCCGTCGATTTTCGCGATGGCCCGCATGATTAAGTGAGAGTCGTACCCTCTCAAGTTGTGAAAGACCACGGGGATGTTTATTGTCTTAGGGATGATTCTAAGCTTGAGGTTACGTGGCAGTGATCTCTGCGCTATACTTACCGGTTACGTGGCAGTGATCTCTCACCGAATCACCGTTAAGTGGTGAGTCACACACGTTACAATTAGTGCTACAGGCGTTAGCTAGCCGGTCGGCTTTGGTCATACGCATGGGAGCGACTGTATACAGTGCATTCCTGATAATTTTTTCTTCCTCCTGCAAACACTTTTGAAACCTTTCAGCCTCGTCGGGACCCCTATACACCACCGGAGCTTTCGTTTTCCCATCACATTGGACGACCACGTATCCAAACCCACAGGCTTCATGCTCTTGTGTTTTCTGTGTGGTTGGGGTATCCCCAACAACCCCGCCTGTGGGAGTACCCCCAACAGCCTCAACAGGTTTGACCAAGGCTTCAAAGTCGGCGTATATGATATAAGGCACAGACATTTGGTTCTTGTGGTTGCCGAATTTTAGGATATTGTCACCTTCCTTAGGCATGTCGACTCGTATAGCCGTCTGTCCCACACCTTGGCAATCCTCCCGGTGGGATTCTAATAAATCAGCTCGTGTGAAGCAATGTAGGCACCGTTCGCAGAAGTGGGTCTTTTCTCTGTGTGCCGATTGGTCATACAACAGCCTGCTAAAGTGTTTTATCCACGCGTAGTGGTACTTGTCACCTCGCTGGATCATGAATATATTGATAACGCGTCCCCCCCCTGTTTGAGGTCCCCCCAATGGACTGACTCTGTGTACTATTGTTGTGTTACCTTCGTACCCAAAGACATTTATAGCTAGATTATTCTGTTTTTCTATTTTAGTTATCTGGGATATTGGGGTGGGTTCATCTCTACCATCCCAGTTGAGCCCATCGTCTTGAGGATAACTAGAAGGCCTGTTCGAATTAGTGTCAGCTTGAAACAAGGCTTACCAGAGCTAACCTCGGGCAATCGTCTCCTCTATTCCTGACGTTGACCATGGCATGTTTTTTCCTATTGTAGGGGGGCAAGTCTAGGTATGACCCGCCTCTGAACGGCACGTAGTTAGCTATGTCTAGATAGACACTATCGATTTTATCTACAGCCCAAACGGACCCCAAGTGTGTGTAGCGTTCTAGGTATTCTCGTATCTGCTGAAAACTGGTATCGATTGATGCGTCTATGGTCTCTATATGGGTCACGATTTCTTGTTTACCTTGGAAGTAAGGCTGAACGTACTCAGTGACCCCATCCCCCGCCTACTTATCGAGTGACATTTTCACTGTGATCTGAAGCTTGATACTTCCCAGATTGTTTAGTTCCTGGGTTATTTTATCACCTATCAGAGGCTTGATATCTGTGATGTCTATGTTGCTATCAACATGCATGCGCCAGCCTCTCAAATAGTTACCTACAGCGCGCTCAGTGCGCATGAACTGTAGTTCAATAGCTCTATTCTGCCGTAATAGTTCTACATGCTGTGGTTTCCTCATACGGGAATATCCCCCTAAACCCAAATTGAGTACCTCGGCTTTTAATTTTTTTACAGTGGGAGGTTGCACTGCGGGGGCATGTGATAACAATGCGATTAACCCGGCTCTCCCCAGGTTTGAATAACCCGTGAGCCCAAGCTGATTTGCTTGGACTTTTAATTGTTTTACCGTAGGAGGGGCTTGTATGTTAAGTAATCTCAACAAGACTGGCTTCCTCATTTAGAGTAACCAATCACCCCTCTCTGTCTCGCGACCTGCTTAAGCTCGCGAATAGTAGTCATAGTTGCACACACCTAAGAATATCAATCTCTAATTGGGCTGCCATAAAGGTAAAAAATAGTGAGACGCTCATAAAATCACTAGATGGGCCGTTTCAATCCAGTACACTGTTGGATATAGTATTCCTTGAAGTTGTACATGTATTCCGGTATACTTGTAAAACAATTTATCTGGTATTGAGTCGTGATGTCCCGCCCACATGTGAAGGGGTGAGTATACTTAACACCCTCCTTAATCCATGCAACTTCCAATATGACCTGAAATCTGAAGCGTCCCCATAAGTTCAGTTCATCTTTGGGTATGTTTTTAACCAGAGATTCGATGTCCCTGGGGTCAATTTCCACAAACATAGTTATACCTAGGTGTTTACAGTCTCTAATTGGGGGTCTATTTTGAGGAGGCGCCTACGTTTTTTTATGTAGGCCTTTTTATTCTCGTAGATGAGGTGATGTCTGACTACGTTCGCCCCGTGAGCTTTACATAGGCAGTAGTGCCCTTTAACCCCTATACCACACATAGAACACAAGTAGTAAGGGCTTCCCATGTGGAAACAACAGTACCCCTCAGTCCTGCATCTTCTACCACAGGCTTCTTTCTTCCCCATAAGTATGTATTCGCATCGGTATGGAGTGGGCCTCATCTTTTGATATACGTATATGAGTATTTAGTCTAATTGTTTCGCAACCAACGCAGTCGCTGCTATACCCAGCGCGATAAAGACCAGTTCACGGTCCATTTGCCCCTTGGATGGTGTGTAATACTGAGCGAGTGTGGGCTTATGTAGGGATCCCAGCTGTTTACCTGTTAGTAGGTAGTATTCTCTCGCTGCGTCGTCGACATCGTGGAATGTTTTAACGGCATGGCTCTCATGCCTGAGTTGTTCGTTAATGTGATCGATGCTCTGGAGACGTTTTTTAACGTACTCGGCCTGTGCCGTCGGTAATTTTTCAATAGTGAGGTCATGTCACTTCCTTTCTGCCTGTATTTCAGCCGTGTGTGACTCTCGTAGTTTAGTGAAGAGGAAATTACTCCCGGAAAATGCTAGGGCATTGACTAACGCCCCACCGACCATCATGGCAATCGTAGCCATCCTATATTTACTTCATAATATTTTCAGGTAGTATCCCTTGTTTTACTAGGATGTCTTTTGTAGCCATCGCCATACCAAGGTTCATTATGAGCATACCCATATCCTGCAGGTTGAAATCTAGCTTGATAGTTGGTTGTTTAAGAACCATTTTAGTCAACCGAGCGTACCCTACGGCTAGACTGGCGACCACGGTGGTCCTTGACGAACGTTTTCCCCTCAGACATTATGTATATGATATAAAAATATTAAATTATAACATGATATGTGGGTTGACCTCTAATTGTGGAGCTTTCTCCGGGGGATCCCTGTGTCGTGTATATAACCATGAGATAGCCACGGCAGCAGTTACGCCTACAGCCAACAAGAGTCGAGTCGGGTGAGTCACCGTGATAATTTTATGTTGGTTACACCACCGTTTTTAACCGGCAGCTACTCTCTTAGGGTTCTTTTGCCTGTTTACTGTAGGTGGGTTCACCTCGGGAGGGTTCACCTCCAGTTGGGGTTGGGTCTCCTCCAGTTGCGGGGTCTCTTATTATTTTTCCTCTCAAATTGGCAATGCTTTGCCGTGATAATCGCCGCCGTCACCAGGGCTAACACCATCCCGTATTTGTGGTACAACTCGGAGTTGATAGAGCTCAAGGCGTGTTCAATAAGAGGGTCTTTCTCGAGGTCATCCCACAGGTAAAGTCGGCGCTTCGGGCGGATGGGAAGGAAGTATGGCGCAATACCAGTGTATATCTGGGTCATAGCCGATCCTATTGTCTTCGTCATCTCTGCCCCGAGTCTAAACTCGTATCTAGCGTACAGCTTATCAATTTCTTCAGCTGACATTTTGTAAATTTTATCGGGAGTGTAGTCTCCAAAGTAATGTTTGGCTTTGCCACCAACAGCCAACGCCACCAGTTTCTCTCGCTTGTCATCGTCCACTGGCACCAACAATTGTTCGAGCAGTTCATCACGCTCCATCTTATAATGTGATAAGTAAGTTTTAGTTTTAACTATATAATATACGATGAAGGCGAAACACAGAGAAATGAAGGTTATGTTACACAAGACGAACACTTCAAATACCATAGCTATAACTGATAAGTGCTAAACGCTTGAGCTAAGCATTGCTAAGCATTGCTAAGCTTTGCTAAGCATTTGCTAAGCTTTGCTAAGCATTTGCTAAGCTTTGCTAAGCATTGCTAAGCTAAAACACCCTATAAGCCACGAGTTTAGCGTGTTTAGTTTCAGCGAGCTGTTTCATCACCCGTTCCCGGTCTTATTTACTCATCACATCGTTCGAATCCAAACGAATCCCTGTCCTTGCAGTGACATAAGGCCACCCATCGCGTCTGCTCCCTGAGGTCTTTCAACACCAAGTTATACTTCTGCATTAGTACTCAGACTCTGTGATTTGCGTGTCGGCCAGAGAAGGCCAGGTGCGATAACATGTCTCTCTTTTTTGTTATCTCATGATTAGCGCTGCAGTCGTCCAGTATGAACAGTGTTGACTCCCCTTTTAAATTTCCTCGTGAAGAGCTTTCAACCAGTCCTGCAGGTATGTTCCCGGGTCGACTTTGTGTACGTCCGGGTCCGTCATCACTCAAGGTCTTTCCGTGTACGTTTTATTCATGCTCAGAGTAGGGCACATGATAACGATGTTGTCGAACACATCCTTGTAGTAACCCTCCAACATATCCAGCACGAAAACGGTCTTCCCACAACCAGTCTGCCCACACACTATGGCGCAGTGCGGGTCGCGGGGTAAATCAGCAGGCAGTGGCCTGCACCCATCAATAGATGGCTTGCACAAATCTCCCATTGTCTATATTAAGTTGCGCGTCCATAATAACGTACAGATATAATTTCAACTTGCCCGCGGGTTGAGCCTTCTTGGTAATCTGGATAGTTATGCCCTCGCTGCCGTTGTCTATGTGGCGCCCGCTACTGTGCAGTTTATCGTCATCTGTGGATCGCATGTCGAACCACAGCGCGTACTTGGTGGTCAGGTATTCACCGATTTGCACGGAGGATAGGTCCAGGTCCTTGGTTATGTATGGGTGTTGTTTGATGGCTGGTAGCTTTTTTATCTCATCCCACTGCTGGTATGGCCTCATACCATGACTGAACAGCTGGTTGGGCACGCCCTCGATGGTCACTTCCACCATTTCAATGTCGGGGTTAAAAAACTTCTCGCTGTCCCTCCGGAACGGCTCGTAATCCTCCACGGGGACGACCAGGATACCTTTCATCGATCGCGCTGGCACGTTTAGGTTGATATTCCACACAGTGTCGCTCTTATCCCACATGACTGATCTATGCCTCAGTATGCGAGTACTGGCTTCGAACCTGCCTTGCCAGCTCCGGGCTAGTGACCATGTCAAACTCCAGAGAGATGTTGTCGATGGTGTAACTGGCCTCATCACAGTTCGGCGTACTTGCCAGCTCCGGGCTAGTGACCATGTCGAACTCCAGAGAGATGTTGTCGATGGTGTAACTGGCCTCATCACCGTTCGGCGAACGCACTACTTTGCTGTAGTCGTTAAACGTTAGCTCGTATTCAAGCCTATCCCCCAGCACAGCCTGGTAAAACGGCGTGTGCCCCGTGAGCAACTCGAAGTCGAGCGGCACGCAGAACCTGTTCCCGTACGCTTGATTGATGGCCTTTTCACCGTCCGTGATCTTGGCTAACTGGTCTGCCGTGAAGCCATACCCTACGCGCAACCGAGTTGATTTGCTGATACCTTGGTACACGTCATTGACGCGTTCTCCCTCGCTTTTCCAGAGATCCCCATAGCAGTGAAACACGTTGCTGTCCTCGATGCTCAACACCTCATTACCGCTGATCTTGAAGGTGGTTTTCTTGATAATTGCTCCACCTACATTCCGCACTAGCTCGCGTTTGTCGTTGTCGGAGGTCAGCGTGAGGTTGAACGCCAGTCGAACCGTGCCTGGTACAATGAGGTCATTCTCGCCAAGGTTTGGGAATCTAACCAGCAGCGTTTGGTTCTGGTCTATCTTGCTGGGATTGTTGGTGATGGTCACCGACTGGCGCATGGCTCTGACGCCTAGAGGCTCTCTTGATCTTCTGAAAGTACATTGTTATATAAATGAAATATATAAGTTTTAATACTAAATAATGGCTGAGTACATACCTATGGATGATATGTGGGATGATAGTGCCCAGGCATTCGAGGATGAAACCTCATTCGAGATCACGCAAGGTAACGAACTCGTGAAGCATGCCGTCAACGGGTTTTATGATGGTTTAAAAGGGGATAAAAATTACGTAGAGCCGTGGGGGCGAGACTATTCCAAGTTTTTTGTTGATAGCAATGGCACGCTGCGACTGAGGGGTCGCCCGGAGATCAATCTCATGAATAAGTGCACGAGAGAACGGCTTGCCTTATCAACACTCGGCAGTCGCCATGGGGGTGACTTTATCCGCGATGAACTAGGCTTCATAGATTACGGTGGCGCACGGCCTAAAGCCCTTCCCAAGGAGGCCGTTCAAGATCTGCAAGACGTCAGGGGCGCCACATCGGATCAAGACATGACTGATAACATTGAAAAGCTGTTGGCCACTCACCATAACAAACCCTTACCCGGGTTCGAATTTACTTTTCGGGAACTATGGGGGATGGACAAGGCCATGCAAACCATTCGCGGGCATCTCGTGAACTACACGGCCAAATTGGACGCGATAGACGACCACATCGCCCATGAAAAGGCCAAACTCGGTGAAAGGAGGACGAGGCTCTGAAAGCGACCATCGAGGAACGAATACATAATTTGGAAGAGGAAAAGAAGACCCGGCTGGAAATGGCATCCTCCTTCTGAGACCAGCTTCGATCCAAGGTCAGCCGCGCGTGGGAAACCGTTGATCGAGTCCTCTACCAGGACACCACGCTAGCTGACAGGATTCGGATACTGTTCCGGGAGCAAGGGATCACCATCGCCAGCATTCTGACTGCATTGGGCTTCATCATATCAACCCTGGTGGTGTCATTGAGTGGGGGTACCCCGTCGCCTGCCTGTGGTAGTGGCACACCAGCGGTGGGGGTGTCAAAGCCTGGATAAAAAAAACTTAGGCCCTGGCTAAACTGGATGGTAAGGCCGCCGAAGCCCTGCCCGGCATCCTGGGTAGCATCGTCTCGTAGCTGCTGAGCGCTCTGGCTAAAACGGCCACGTGGCTTAGTCAAAACCTGTGGGCAGCCATCGTCGCCGTGGCGGGTTTGGTATACGTAGCGGCTAAGGAATTTTTAACCAAATAAGCCCCAAAGTTACCCCACCAACCACCAGGGCTGTTTTACGATCGATGTGCTGCTGCTGTGGGGGTGACCCCACAGGGGGTGTTGGTTGAACCCTAGGCTCCGGGGGTGGTGCCACTGGGGGGTGTTAACATCGAGGTTGACGCCCAACGTTTGTTCCGCCGTGGCTTTGACTATTTCGTTGTTGTATCCCACCACTTTTTTTACTCTCAGTTGCATATTACCAGGAGCCATGTATAGTCCCACGTCGAACACGTAGTCGACTTTTGACCTGGCTTATTCCAACACGTTTTGCTAGCGTTTGATGGCACTCGGGAGATCAACTGGAGCATTGATAGCATCCTCAACGTTAACAACGAACTGTTTCTGAGCGTCCTAAGCAGTCCCCTTACCGAGAATGTTGGAACACGTTTGCATCCGAGCCCCCAACAGCGCCCACACGTACGTTCGAATTGAGTCGTTCAATCTGGTGACACCGGCATGAATAAACCCTTTCGACGTGTCCAGCATGAACATTTTCCAACCGTCTGCAGTTGACTGCTCCACTTTCTGGACGGTGAAAGCAACACCACCTTTAAAGTTCATACGGTCATCCCTCCATTCATTACTCGACGAAGCAAGGTCCTGGCATAGTACATCTCGTTTCAGTAAATCATCACTGACTTCTTTCACGGGTCGCCTCCCATCATATGGAATACCCAACCCATGTTTCGGCCCCGGCAAACGCCAATCCGTCTTCGGGTTTAGTTCGAATTCGCTGCAAATACGTTCGTAGGCCCGTCTATCGTACTGGTTGTTTACTGCGTTCCACACCTTTTCCTGCGGGAGCGGTGCGCTGATCTCTTTAAGGATACGCCTGACCTGGTAGTACACGTGGAACTTGAATACAGACTGACTCAGCGGCCCACGCCGAGTGTCGGCCAATGTCACACCACACCCCGTTGTAGCACACCACACGGATAAGTTGAGTTGATTCTGCCAGAACTGCATCGGGTTGTTGAACAAAGCGTGGACTGCCTTGATGTTAGTCACTGAAAGCTTATACAGGCCGAACACATCTAAAAGCTGGGAGTCGAAATACATCCCATCAGCGACCGCGATCTTCATGGATGAGAAATCTACGTCCAGTTTAGGGTAAAACACTCCAGGGGAGTAAGACACTCCTTGCGAGGATACTCCTCCATGGAAGTACATTTTAAAACTATTATATAATGAGTATATATACTCTAACATGTACATAACACTTTCAGGAATAACGAGCGGTGAGGCCGTTCAGCTGACGCACGCGATCGATAATACGTCGGGTCAACTCGAAGTCGCACTCTGCGCTATCATATACCTACCGCAATGGACTAGCATCAACACCAGCAACAATAAGCTGTTCGTCAGCCAGATAACTGACGGCTACTACAGCGTGTGCTCGCTAAGCGACGAGGTCTTCAAGCCCCTGGGAGCCGAACTCAAGATGAACGACTCAAACGGTACAGTGGTGTTAATAAACAACGGAAGAAACTCCTTGAGGCTCGGCCGGCCATTAGCGAGGACACTCGGTATGTCGCCTGACGAAATAAAACCAACAAAAACCGTCACAGGCATGAAGTTACCCGACCTAGTACCGTATCGAGAGCTGTACATTCATCTCGGTCAGGTGAGCACAACGTACAACATTCAAGGGGGTCACCCTTCCACTATACTGAGAGCAGTGCCGGTTAAAACTGAGAAATACAACGACGGTAGAACCGAGGCGTTTTCACCGCGGCAGTATAAGAGGTTGACTCAGGTCAAAATACCTGAGCTAATAATATCGGTGTTAGATATAAATCATAATCCCGTGAATATAGAATACCTCAGTATAACGCTTCACATAAAATGACCAGCGCACAAGGGCCCGGGTTGAAAAAATGCATCAATGTGGGGATCTCCTACCTCGGGGACACACGCTGATTCGGCGCTCCCGGAGTAGATGGTAAATTGTATGCCTTGCAACTGAAAAACAACATTTACAAACGCGTTGAAGTCCCCTCCGGTGGAGCCCTAGGTGATATAGTAGATACCTCAAGAGCGGTCGTCAACACTAAGTACACCCTAGTCAACACCGATGATGATAAATGGATAATAAACCCATCGTTCGGGGGCAAACTGTTCGACTTAGAAGATGTTGAGAGCACTACCGTCGCCCGAAACGAGCCATATACGCTCGTCTTCACCGAAGATGACAAGTGGGTGTTGTTACCCGATAAAGACGACTGGTTTCTCAATATTAGGTTCGGCTCCCCCTACGTGTTCACCTAAACAAAGTCGTGAACAATGGAACCCTGCTAGTGGCTTACATCCCGGCTCAGAGACGTAGCGTAGTCATCAGCCCAGTCGCCAGTATGGCAACCCACATGCTATCGAGTAAACTGGGAATGCAAAACTTGGTATTGCAGTTGGTGTCTGAATTCGAAGGCGTGGTCACCATCCTGGAAAGTCTACCGGTGAACTCAACACTGATCATCAAAGTCTACGTAGGGGAACCATCTCGGGGTGATATCGAAATCGTGAAGGGGGTCAAACTCGGGTGGGCGAAACGACACCAGTATCACGTTTGCACAGTTTACGTGCGGGTGGGTGTCGACTCCAAAAAACACAGTCTGCAGGGTGTCACCGTGATCGTTGAAAACACGATATCACTAACCAAGATCTTCCTACCTGACAACATACACTTCATGGGGGTGAAGTTCACCCCTGAACTATCATCAGAAAACCAGTTGGAAATTATCTCGTAATAGTATTATAGCAATGACCAGTCATCGTCCCAACACTAGGCTTAACGACCTAGGGGACACGGAGGGATTTGATCAGCCTGGTGAGGAAGGCTCATACGTCCTACACTTGAAAGACAACGTGTATAGGCGGGCGGCAATGACCGATCATCTACCCAAAATCACACTCGGGAACCTAGGAGATACGGAGGGGTTCGATCAGTGTGGCAAGGAAGACTTATATGTCCTACACTTAAGAGGTCGTGTGTATACACGAGTGCCTCTGGCAGAACCCAAATGGTTGCTCAACATTACCCTCACCTCGCCTTATATCTCATTAGACCAAGATGGGAATTTCTCTAAAATTAAGAACAACGGTGTCTTGCTTGGGGATTTCATTCCGGGGTCTGATATAATACGTCCTAAGGTAGCACATTATGCAACGAGCAACATGTTAGAGACACGCTGGGAGGAGGAGTTAAGGTTTACCGGCCCCAATTTCCGTCAAGATCTTATGATTGCTAGACGAAACTTCACACTCATCATAGAATTCGATCTCATCATACGCGATGTATACCCGCCTGAAACAACAAAACTACAATTTTTGTGTGGGGTGACAATAAACTGGCGTTCCCCGAAACGCAGAAATTACGAACCAACCCTTCACCGTTTCATTATACAAATGGACCCCAAAAAGGATTTTAGTGACACTTTACACCACGGGGGAGTTAGTGTGATCTCAGTGTTACCTATTAGCCTCTCACTATTTCCCTGCACACAGATTTAAGGCTTATAAGCTTTAAGTACATTCGACGGTCATTAACTGAAGATCAATAAAAAAATATTTAATCAGATATATTATAGGCACACAGAATGGGGCTATACCCAGTCGTAGAGGAAGTCGCTAAGACACTGGAAACCGTAGACGGGTTCCGCTTGAGACAGTTATGTGATGTAAAACGCCAAATAGAACAAGACCGCGACCGGAAAGCACTGTGTAAGAAGTACCATAGAGCTTTCAATATCGTGGATGGGGCTGATACTGCCCTTATGACAACCAGCATGGTGTTAGGGGCGGCAGGTGTTTGGTTGTTAGCTACCATCGGGGCTACCCCCGTAGTGCTAGGTATTGAAATAACAGCTGGGGTGGTAGGGGTGTTAGGGTTGGCGCTTAAGTTTGCATCACGCAGACTGCATCGTAAGGCATTGAAACACGATGAGATCAGGGTTCTGGCTGAAGCAAAGCTGAACACAGTAAGTGAGCGGATTTCCACGGCACTCACTGACAGTAAGATCTCCGAGGAGGAGTTTCGTTCAATCCTCTCTCTGAGCTCACAAAATATAACAAAATGAAGCAAGAGATTCGATCCAAGTCTCGTAAGTCTGCTATCAGCGAGGATGAGAAAAAAAAGTACATAGAACAGGGAGTACAAAAAGCCCGGCAAGCCTTTATTACGAACACCAAAGAGATTATAGGCGATTCACATTAAACTGTTTCATCGAGGTAAACGTGGCATAGCGGCACGTTAGACGCAGCCCAGCATTGGATGATGCAATCTCAGGATAGACCCGTTAAACCGACCTACTACAGCCATGTCCCTGGTAGCTCAGTCGGTTGAGTAGTGTGGCTGTGAGGTATAACATTGGGCGTTTGTATCCTGCTGGCGTCTCAAACTTTTTTATAGTAGGGGTAATGATAGCAGGATCAAGGGTCCGACCAAAGCCTTATTTCACAAATAAGGCTTTGCAGAGGCTTTTGTTGGACTTGATCCAAAAAACCCAATGTATATACTACTGTAGATCACCACACTTGGGACCATGGGGACTTACAGTACCTTTCCTACCTGCATGGACCCTAGCTTCCATCCCTTCAGCCGCTGGCGATTGTAGAAACTTTAGCCTAAATTTTCCCTTGTGATGGATACATCAATACTTAATATATTATTAGTTTTACATTTATATCTGTGATATTCTAGTTGTTTTACCGACATTCGTTGACATATTTTTTTATGATCTACCTTTAATTATTATTACAAATACTTTGATTTAGTTACGATTTGGTTGAACTATTGCCAAAGTGACTTTGAATTTTAAGCCACTCACTCACTTTGAATGATTCAGTGGATGAACCACTTTTCGTGGATGATTTCAATGTTTCTTCTCGTGAAAAGAAAATATGCATACGATAGAGACTTAATTACAACTATGTCTCAACAAAATTCATAAATGGTCAAAAGGAAACGGTTTTAAATTTTCTAAATCCCAAACAAACAATACAAATTGTATACATTTCTGTAGAACAGATAAACCGCATAAAAACACACCCATCAAGGTTGTAAAAGATACCAAGTTCTTCAGACTTTTTTTTTTCTCATCTAACTTTCTTACCACATACTTTAATAATAAATGCCTGAAGGCCCTTGACTGTTGGAAGTCATGTCTAATTCAAAGTGGGTAGGGGATGAAACCACCCTCCTACACCTATATCGATCAGTGGTCCGTTCAAAACTTGATTATGGGGCCAATGTATGTGGTGGGCCCTGCCAAAGAAATCTAAAACTATTAGATTCTGTCCACCACCAAGGTCTAAGACTTTGTCTTGGGTCCTTCAGAGCTTCTCCTGTTGACAGTTTCTACGTCGAGGCCGATGAGCCATCTCTTATCCTTACAGTATGGAACGAAAGTAGTTTCTAACAAATTTAACCCTGCATGTAACTGTGTCTTCCAACCGTCTATGATGATTTATACAGGATATCTTCTCTTGTCCCGCCTCTTGGGCTCAGAATATAACAATTGTTTTCTTGTGGGGCATTGAACTAGAACATGCCATGCAAGATATATTCATTTGTAATATTATTTAGAGAGAGAGATGCTAGTTTTATTTCTTTATACTGTGATATTCCAGTTGGTTTTACTGTCCCCAGTTGACAGTGTTTTAAATAATGTACATGTATTTATGGCGAATTTAGCCACGATATGGCTGATACATTTACAATGTGACTGTAAAGTTTAACTCACTCACTCACCGTTAGTGGAGCTTCGGGAACATATTGACTCCTTGTCCCTATGGGGCTCCATTAAGTTAAAGTCAGTGTCAGATAACCATACCTAATGCTTCAGATTTCAGCAGAAATATACTTACAGAACCTGTTTTCTTCCAGTAAATCCAACCTTGGTCATTTGTTGAATTCTTGGGTTTGCTGGACGGCGCATTACTGGATATTCTGCAAATCAGCTCCTTTGGGTGGAATAGTACATGACTACAGCTGGGAAACTCTTCACATTTAGTGAAGCACTGTAGTTTCCCGTATGGTTTGAGTTCAAGAAGAGTAGTAACATGAGGACGCTGCTGTTGCTGTACATATTTTCGCATTACCTGCACATGCTGTGTCACAACTAAGACTCTGTCCATTGAGATGCAAGACAAGATAAAATACAACCAGCGTGCTTGAGGCATCATTGTTGAAAACCAGGTGTCACCAGTTTGAGCGGCTTGATCTATAAATTGTGAAATTGTTTTTGGCCAAACTCTAAAACGCTGTTCCTGCTTCGATCTTCTACAAAAACATAAATGAACAAGTCATGACACTTTTCACGGATTTCTGAGAAGTATGCTACTAAATATTTATAGAAATCGTTATAGTTCATATAAACAACGGAACAGCGGCACAAAAACGGTCAAACAATTTAATTCAAGTATTTAAATCTGTAATTGTATCAAATGATGTGTCAAGAGCTATCAACACATGAAATATTCAATTATGTTTTCCACTGTTAATTTACTGTGTTCAATCAGGTTAATATAGATTAATCAGTGGAAATAAATATATAATGAACACACTTTCCCACGGGACACTTTCCTCACGTTCATTGGAAATTAACATAAAGGCTGTCGTAAAGTTCAAGTATCAGTAGTGTCCTGTTATGAACAATGTATCACATATATGTGTATCTTCATAGATAAGTGGAACCTAGATTTTCCAAGAGTACCATTTCTATATATTCAAAACAAATACCACTGATCTATTCGTCTATAACATATCGTTAGAAGTGGATCTAGCATTTATATTTGTTATCACTACCTCAGAAGTTTTCTTGCTGAGGAGAGGTATTTGATAGGACAGGAACTTCTAACTGGTTAATTATACGTGTTAATCAGTAACCGGTTATTGTTCGATGATTGGTATTTTAAAAGAAATAGAATTGTTGGGTAAAATCTGAATAATATGTATTATTAATAGATAAAAGATCTATATTTGGTAGACAAATTAGTTACTGAGATTGTTAGTGACTTTATCTATATCTGTGATATTATGGTTGTTTTTCCCCTCCTTCGTTGTGCACTCTTGAAGAGTAACCTGGGTAACGGTAATAGCTCTGCGGCTCCCTGTGTTGCGCACTTGTTGTGGTGGAGGATTCTGATGGTTGATGGCAAAAGGAGCCTGGAACCGTGTTTCTTTTGCCCAACACACTACTTTAGCCCTGACTTCACCATGACGGGCAATCGACCTGTTACGCCAGCCCTGCGGATCGAAAATATTGTTGCACATATTCGAAATATTATTTGGTCTTGGTGGTTTGTATGGTCTTTCATCTATGAAATTGCCAAGAGTGCTATGCCAGAATGCGGTGGCTCATGGGTTAATCTGGTGCTGTTGACCGCTGAATTCTATGTCTTCTAGGTAATTGTTATGGGCCCATCCAGCCTGACAATTAGTAGACACATATAGCTAATCATGGCATATCTACTGGATTAAGTCACATCTGAATCCCTAATGTTAACATGCTGGAAATTCGGTGCAAAATGACGTCCGTGTTGACAATCCTTGGCCGGTGGGGAGCCGCGTGCTGAAAAAACTAACAGCTCGCAATGAGAAAAAAAAGCGATGACCCCACGAACAAAATGGTTCAAATGAAACACATCCTACAAACGTTAATTCTTGGCCTCAATCTCTCGCAATTGAAGCTGCAGACCCTCTACCGATCAAGTTCAACCCGTTTGCCATTTCTAAGGTTATTTCTGGAATTTGTTGAGAGGTTAAAAATGTTACCCGTCTCCGTAGTGTCTCGCTTCTCATGTAGTGTGCACTGAATTTGGTGTCAGTGAAGGTTTTGGCCAATATTGAGGCCGCTGTGTCCGTGCACAGGACGTTAAACTCTTATCGTGGTATCATACGAGACAGGGCTCTCTGTCTCTATGATATGTCAGAGGTGGGCATAGCTGCAGAGCTTGAAACTCAGGGTGTCAGGGCGGTTAAACGTTTTCATCTTCGAGAAAGAGGGCATAATCACTAAAACGAGCACGTGTCAAGTTACTTTTTCTCGATATCTCCTTCCACAATCAATTAATGAAGGTTATTTTAACATTGGAGTGGATGTATATGTCCCCAATCTGCTTCGATGCTACAGATGTCAACCTTTCGGTCATGGATCGCAGTGTTGTCGAAACTTTGTTGTGTGTCACCGTTGTGGTGACTACCATGAGAGAACCGACTGTCGGAAGGATTCCCAGACAGATGAAGCTGATACCGAGACGACATCACAAGAGTCTGTATCAAAACCAGCTAGCAACCAATCTAAAAAGAAGAAAGGAATCCAATAACCCCCTATTGTTCTTTCACGGCCAGATGTTCCAAGACAGGAAGCATTCGGATCCCTCGACATGCAGATTACTCTGTCCTCACAGGAAAGGCGGAGGAATAATTCCTCCTCACATTCCCGTAAACCACCGCCAATTGACCCCCATGACTCAATTGTCGACTTAAATGCGCTCAAATTGCAGGGGACTGAAGAATAACTTTAATAAGATACATATATTAATACACAATTTTAATCAGTCAGAAAGGTACACAAAATATCTTTAATCTAGGACAATATAGTGATTATCACTCCTTTTCTCCTTTGGGAGATAAAATAAACTGGACGTGCTTCCCTGCCTCACTTAATACAATTCTTCAGATTGTTGCTGTTTGTTGAACTCTGCACATCGTCTTGACTCTGTGCAGCTTGGATATTCCTCCTTTAATATTCGACAATCGGATCTTCAAATCTTTGTGATCAATTCCTAAAGCCATATGTTATCATTGGCGAACTCAACCCGCTTTGGGGAAATGTCCACACTAATAATAAAAGTAAAATCATTGAGTAAATCATTTCCGATATTTTCTTATTTGCAATGCTGATCATCTCATCCAACTACGGGAACATATTCTTCCCTGGACCTATCACTCACTGATTCAACCTTATATTGGTCATTATATGAGACTCTGTGCGTTTAACACACAAAACATTATCTTTTCAACAACAGTGAAGATACTATACACTTTTTTGGATATACTAAAAGTCATCTCCATATCCGTAAACCTTATGTAATCATGAATGAAAACAGGCCAGAAAATGTAGGAGGAAAGAAATTCGAAAAATATTTTAGCCTATAACTTACTATCCCTAATGTAGACAAAGTTAAAGTTGCTTAAGGTAAGCCTGGACATGCTTTTAAACATAATAATCGTCAGTCTTTGAGAAATTATGTTACCAAAATATATTCATGTCCACCCATGTCAAAGGTGTGGAATATGATCCAAAGAGTAAAGGGCAAAGGTTCCAAATCTACTGTTCATCATTTGAAAGACGGTGTGATTTATTAACTAATAAAACTGGCATTGCAAATAAACTTGGTGAAACTCTTGCCAAGCATTCATTTTCATCAAATAATGTCCCTGACTTTCTAAAGTATCAGAAACAAGAGAGAAAAAGAATACATTTTAACTCAGACAATGGTGGAGATTATAACGACTTTTTTTCGTTACATGAGCTCCATACTGTCATTGCGCAAGATCATGATACAGCAACAGGGTTTGATAACATACACTAGCAGCTCCTGAAGCATTTGACAGATTCATGCTTAGAATCCTAGACAATTTTGATCAAATGTCCAGCGAATTTCCCAATTTGGACGATAATGCCATTGTTGTCCCTTTAAAACTTGCCTGGATCATACTGATCAGTCAAATAGCAGACCAACCTCTTTAGACTCTACTAAATATAATAGAAACGTTAATCCCTGTGTAATTATTTACATCATTTTTGTATTTGAAAAATAACTCCAAGGCACCAGTTCTTGGAAAAAGAAGTAGAATCGTATCGTAGGTTTATAACGAACACAGTTATAACGAACTATGTTGTTGGCTGTATATTTTAGTCGAAATGTGTTAAACGAATTATAACGAACTAAGCTTAGTGCTCCCTTTTGAGTTCGTTATTACCATAGTTTTCTGTAAATATATATTACAGGTATTCTAGAAGTATAACTTTAAGAACAGGCTTTACAATTTCTATAGTTAAATAACCAACCAATCCATCCCATGCCTGTTCCCGTATACCGGGGAATTTTCGAGGTATCTAATTTTCGAGGTTTTAGATGTTAGAAACGCAACCTCGAAAATATTACATTAATGAATTTTTCCAAACTTCAAACCTTTCTTAACTCTGTAATGCCTGTCTACAACTAATCTTAACGTTCACTGACCCTGAACGGCCTGAAAAAACAAAACAACAGAAATGCAGTGTGGAGACTATTTAATTGTGTTGTAATTGTTGGTCCAGAATAACATGCATTACAAAAAATAGGTAATTCAATCAGTGTCTTACAGGTGAAGTAAAACCAACAGTCAATACCCTCGATGTCACGCTCTGGCCAAACGGACTGCATCGGCGATGCCAGGTTTGATGAATGCGCGTCTTAAGGGCTTGTTTACACAAACAGTGAGCATTGGTCCGGCAATTCATGTTTCTGGCCACTTTCTTCTAACCTCAAAATTAAAATTGTCTAAAATATTTATATATTTTTGACCCTCAAACCAAAAAATTTAAATCACCTCGAAAGCTCTGGGGGTCTCAAACCTCGCAATTTCATTACCTTGAAAATTTGCCGGTACTCTTTTTTTAACCTTTTAATAACAGTTATATTTTTTCGACTCGGGTTATTGGAAAATCTAAGATATTTGAGGTAAGGTCGACACCACTATAAAATTGCAAATTTCACTGTATGTCGACAGCAATTTCCTTATCACTGAAATATTCAAGCCATTCTTGTATTTCTATAGTGTTACCTGATTTGTTCAAGTATAGTTTTTAAGTGTATTCCAGAAAAAACTTTCAAGGAGAAATATTTCCAGCATCTCTCTGATCCTATCAACACAATGTGATGAGCTCATTTGCGATTTTTTAGAGTAGGCTCTGACACCGTTATCGCTTGCGTGATAACGGTGGTAGAAACTACACTGGAACGTCGCTCTCACTGTAACAAAGAAGTTGTCCATCCAAATAGTCTTATCCCTCCTTACTGCCCCGAATTCTAACTGCTTCAGTAGGTAGGAGCCCATGTGACGTTAAATAATAACTCACTCACTCACTGTAGGTAGGACAACGAGGTAGTGAGAGAGTTTAGTTTTACGCTGCTTTTAGAAATATCCCAACAGAAATTGGCTTTACTAAACCCAAGATAACAGCATAAACGGTGAACAATGATAATTGTATAATGTATATCTTTATGTCGGGGACTGTTGTAGTACTGACGGTTAGTTGGAAGAACATGTGTATGTGAGTAAAAACACTAACACAGCAAAAATAACTTGGTTTCCGCAATGCGGAAACCTTGTGGAAAGTGGACTGAAACTTAAGTTTCCACCTGGAATCCAGTGAGTTTCAGTTCTTTTACACTGAGTTTCCGCAATAACGGAAACTTACAATTACCCACTTTCTAAGGGTTTCCGCAAGGTTTTTCCGTTACCCACAATCCAACAGGTTTCCGCAAGGTATCCGTTACCCACACTCCGACAAGTTTCTGTTAAGTTTCAGTTAACTTTGAATCCATTAGGTTTCCGCAAGGTTTCAGTTATTAATAAGACTCCAACAGGTTTCCGCAGAGTTTCAGTTACCAACAATCCGACATAGTTTCCGCATAGTTTCAGTTACCCGTTTCAATTTCAGGTTCACAGGTTTTCATACGCGCTTCAAAGAGCCAAATTTAAACATTCTTCTTTATTCATATCATAAAGTCTTGTTAAAAACAATATAAGCAATTTGTTATAATCATGACATTTACTTAAAGAAAAACAGAATATATAATAAGATTCATTGTTTTATTTTCTCAACATGAATATGAATTAGCATTTAAGGCAAATAAGGATCATACACATAACTAGTAACATAACACTCAAAAACAGAGCAAAACATTTTGGCATAACTCAATCCAATTTAAGAAATTATATATCATTAATAACAAAGTAGTAATTTTTCATCAGATAAACTTTCATTCACTTATTATCTTGAAATAGCATGTTAGATATGAAATTTATTTCTAAAATCATGCTAATGGTGAAAAATAACAATAACATACAAATCAACACAGTAATTAAACATAGCTGCATCGGACATTTATTTGCACGCCTTGGTATTCTGCCACACACTCTATGTCACAACTATCGCCAAACATCCACTATGATATACATCATACAATAACACAACAAACACCTTACAATACAAAAATAAAATAAAAATTACATTATGAAATTGGAAATAATTTCAGTTACATTGCAAGAGTTGGTCAGTTAGCCCAATAAGAGGCATCCCTGGGCGGAGATACCTCCGGATGGTTGGATGCCTCATCCTCGTCCTCACGTTGGCCATGACGAGAGCAGTGGAGATGTAGATTCTTTCCAAGTTCAGTGTCGTCGTGTATGCCCTAAGCTTGCTGGACTCCCAGGCAAAGGAGACGGAATGCAACTTATTGACGTCATCTTCGTCATTCACGACTGGTGATGTCATGTCTATGGTGAGTGTTGTCGCTACCTTTTCTTTCGTCTATCTGTCCAATCGATAGATGCAAGTCTGTTTAGGCGTTGTGCAAGTTTCTGAAAATGGCAGATAATAACGAATTACTAGGTTATTTTGATAAATTACACAAACATCAATCAACAAGAAACTGAAAATGCCAAGCGTGATTTAAAATGAGTAATCCAAAAGGAAGTTTGAATAAAAGAGAACTTAATTGAACAATCACACTTTGCACTAGTTTTCTTAAGACTCAAATTATGCAATTCATCACACGTCATTGACCAAATGAAATATCTTCTTTTCTAAAGAGGACACACAATCTATACAAAATTTGCTCTGGAGTTACATGATTCCCAGACCAGGTAGTAATACGTTATGTATATATCTGAACACTTATTGCAATTTCTATATAGCAATAATGGTACTAGTAATAGATTTCATCAAATTGCTATGTTCAATCTCTTACAGTTCGTATTAAGCCCATTTCTGGTGTCCCCCGCCGTGATGTTGCTGGAATATTGCTAAAAGCGGCGTAAAACCAAACACAGTCAGTCAGTCGTATTGTTGAAGGCACAAGTATATTCACCCAGTAGTGACAGTATGCTTACACCATTAATTCTTTGAGATGTATTTTGAAGTGAATAATACAAGAATGTTTATGGATGTCAAAGTCTTTATTATGTGAAAACACAATGTTTCAGAGTGAACGCTTACACCTGACGAAGGGGTAATCATTCACTCTGAAACATGTTTTCACATAATAAAGGAGTTGACATCCATAAACCTTGTCTCTACACTATTAATTTGAAATTATTTACTATTTATAATGAAAGTCACTACAGATAGGTCAAAATTACCTTCACATGTTCCTGCTGACCATCCTTGGTCATTCATTATACAGTCTCCAGACACACCATCAGATTTGCTGGAAAAAAATAAACAATAACACGTTACTTTTCTTTGCATTTCCCAATTCATTCATTCAAGTTTTTAAAAAAAGCCCGAACAATTGCAGCGACATTTATACCAACAAGCAAACTACAGATGTATCACTTTAGGTTATGCAGTCAGTAACTGAACGGCCTGACATAAACATTCTGATGAATGAAGTTTAGTTATATCATGTGACATAACCTTGGAGTAATTACGGTATTGTAAAATCAAGGGGTCAGTTTGACTGCACATTCACACAGGTGTGAAGTAAAGATTTATTTGGTCCAATTAGAAATCATGATTAAGCTACCGGTTATTCAAATCCATTTGCAAATGAAACTTTAGTATGGTTCATTTTGTGAAAACTTTATCTAGGGAAGCATAATAATAAAATATTCAAAGTGAAATTATGTCTTTGTTTCGTAGTACCATAAACACATACCTTCAGTAAGAGAGGGTGATCTTTTTCTCCAGGAGTAGTCGTGACACATGTTTCCTCACAACAGCCTAAATGAATAAAACAAATCCATTAATATATAATCTATTTGCTATATTTTTCAAACTTGAAGTGAATTTTTAGATAGACGTATTTTACTTCACCATCGTTTGAAAATAGTTCGAGCAGAACTGTACAGTCGTGGGACTAAAATATACTTCAGTCGGCAAAATTCTCATAGACTTGCATGCTATTTTAGTGTAGCTGTGTAATTTTCATTAATTCAGTTTTCCATATTTGGTTGTCAAATTTTGCAGGTTGTTAGGAAATCATCTTGGTCACAGATACATAATTTTCCGCATTGTAGTTACATGAGCAACATATATATATAACATTGCGTATTCTTTCTCCATGGAACGCCATGTTAAAAAATGCCATAATCATGACACGCACTGAATTGAAAATAAAACGGAAATGATGTCTTTGTAGCTGAGATGATTCATGGCCCATGTGCAAAATATGAACAATATCAAACGGATATTAAATAATTTCAATGTCTAGCTGCACAAAATTAACACGTAAGTCGAATAATGCATAGTGACGAATACCTAAGGCCAATGGCTGTAATTCGACAGATTAGCTTGTTTACCAATCCGGATTTCAGTACGTAAAGTAAATAATAATTCATTAAACGTTATTTAACAACAAAATAGTTTTTCGCAGCCAATTCCATCTTTCTTTTCCAGGTAGCGAATTCTCTCTTCCAGTGCTTTGAGGAAAACTGAGGCGGCTATGAAAATGGCGTATCGCAATATCTTTCCGCGTTATACAACAAAATAAACATACACTATACACCTAAAATGTCAGCTGTGTGTTTTTATAATGATTTAGGTAGTCTCGCGTGGACGTGATCCGGTCGCCATTGTTTTATTTGTTTATATTGCCGACATCAAAGGGGAAATCGAAAGGTGGAAATGAGCAGATTGAATGTGAGTACCCAAAGTGACAACAGTGGGCTGTTATGAGCTTAAGGGTCTTTTCATCGCATTATGGGCACTAATTGCTCCTCCTCAGTGTCAAGCATCAACATGTAGGCCTAGAGATAATTAACAGTGAACAAATCTGAATACATATTGACGTTACTTTGAAAGTCCGGATCGAGCGATGTGAACTTGTGTTAGTGGCAAATAGGTGATTTTTCCAAAACCCTGTCAGGAGTAGGCAACATACGAAAATATTTCTGCTGGACGTAAAACTTCATCATGTGAGTAATTTACCTATTGAACTCAAAACATGCAAGTGTATTAGACATGCTTATATCATGTTCATTCTTTTCAGTTCTACACCTAGATCTACGTATACTATTCCCATGCATTATAAGTTTACTTATTACTAGTTTAAATGTAATGTCAGCTCATTATATCTGAGTGAGTGAGTTTAGTATTACGCCGCACTCAGCAATATTCCAGCTATATGGCGGTATATATCCAATTATACCAGTTCATCTATTTTAGTGTAAGCATATTTTATTCAAAACAAATTGAACCAGGATTGGTTAACAAGCCGCAATGGCTTATTTGAATACCTCTCCATTCCATTGATACACGAACAAAACAAATAATAAATAGTATGCAGCATGATAGGAAAGCAAGCAACTCATCTATTTTTTTCATTTTATAACGATTAAAACATATATTACATATACTTTACACTCATAGCTTTTTGTAATAATTCGTGTAATCAATTATTAAACCTCTTAGCCTTACAATGCATTGACACAATTCACGTATAAACTTTCTAAAAGAATCATTTTTTCAACATACAGATACGTATTGTGGATCCGCTGATTGACAAGAGGCTTGGCTTGGTAATCATTTATAGTTACACCATACCATGCTCCTAATTTCATTAAAGGAAATCTTAAAACAATACTTTTTATTCATCAGCATTTAGTCAAAAACAAGTAAACACTAAATCGATACATAGAATAAATGTAATCACTCAAAATGTAACAGTGCGTGGATTCCAGTGTAATTATAAGTTGATATGTTTTTCAGTTCCAAGAAAAAGACCAGTTTTCTGTCCGCACTGCCAGTCGTTTGTTTCAAGGAAACAAGGAATCCGTCTGGAATGGACGGCAGTTTCTCGTCAGGTTAGTCGTCAAAGATGCTTCACTTCATAGGTTTCACATAACGACTTCAGTTTGATCTGTCCCTTTGTTATCCATCATATATCAATAACGAATATATTTAATTATTGTATATCAGATATGTAACTGTAACTGAAAGTGAATAAGTTGTGTTACACATCTTACAGTTTTTCAATTAAAGTAAATAATATTTTATGTTATTATATTGCTGTCAATGTTTCCTTGGAGGGTTGATAAAACTAAGAAATACCCACGATTTTTCATTCATGGGAAATGTTAGGTTTTGTATGTTTTTCTCAGTTTAGTTGGTCATTTCACTTTGAAATGAATAAGATCACATATATAATCAGGTGTCACATTCAGTGTTTAAACATGATTCGTATCTATTTAAAATATGTATGTACCCTCTTACCTACGCTAAGATTTCAATTGGCGATTTGGTAGATGTTACCTTGAATATGAGTACAGTAACAGTAATAAATATTACCACAATTTGCTTCAGAATAATGCGTTGGCTACTATTTTCTGGTACCAATCAATCAAATAAGTGACATGTCAAATGGAAGATACAATATACACGTATACTACAGATCTTTCCTTTGTAATTGTGAAAAAAATCGTTTGGTTACATCTACAAATTAGTCGTTCTAATTTCATTGTGATCAGATGTACCACTGTGCATGTTTTTGAATATGTATACATGAGTTACTTTGTCTGTTTTTGTAGTTTTTCTATGCATTGTAAGAATTGTATTTGTAGGATGATGCAGAGTCTGTTTGGGACGATGACCATGGCAACGATGTTGTGCCAGACATCAACCAGGAAATCATCTTATTCACCCACAGATCTTAAGTAGAGCATACACCATCTGTTTGTGGTTGTGGACTGGTTCAAGCCTTGTTGTAATCAACTTGGTTATATTTCCCCTTTTTCTGTGTGGCAAAACAAATGTCTTATCTCAGGCTCTGTTTCATATGTACCAGATCAGAGGATGGCTGTCTGCTCAGTATGAGTGCAATAGAAGCTTCATGATTGTCAGCAAGTCTTTACTATGTGAGATTGTTAGTGTGTATCTGTTAAGAAGATACATTGAGGCAGCTACATACATACATACATTGTTGGGTTCTGTTGAAATGTGAGCTATTCAAAATAATGAAACAGATGATTCATATCAGTGACTGTGTTGTTGTTTTTCGTGTACAATGTAATAAATGGTACGTTCACAAGTTATGCAGAATGGTAGTGAGTTACAAAGTCACATCGGCAGCCATATCGTGACTAGGAAAGTTGTAAATCTAAATTTATAAATGAAATAAAAACAAACTTATGTACTTACCTGTCTTCGAAGGACAGTAAAAGCTAGTCTATCACAAATGTACACTAAAAACTGGCATGTAACCATAAACACTTTAACAGTACAGTATAACAATGGGCTATAGATTGCAAACACCTGAAGGTTGATCAACATACTAGGGACTACGGGAACGTACAGTACTTTTGTTCCCTGCATGGACCCTAGCTGGATTCTGTATATAGAAATTATCTTGCAAATGTAACAGTAAGTAAATATTGTCCCCCAATGGAACAGCACAAAGCTAAGTTTGCCATTTCATCTAAGCTGAAACCAACAGAAACCTAGCGGAAACCTACAATACCCGGTATCCAATAGGTTTCCGCAATAACGGAAACTAAGTCATTTTGCTATGAATGTTTCAGCGAACTGAAACTAAATGGAAACGCATAATGATAGTTCCCGTTGTAGAAACCTGACGGAAACCTAGATTTGTTAGTTTCAGTTTTGTAAACTATGCGGAAACTCGCATTGTCTGTTTCCGCATACTGAAACCTAGCGGAAACCTACATTACCCAGTATCCATTAGGTTTCCTCAAGAACGGAAACTCAATTGTTTTTGCTGTGTAAAATAAACTGCTTGTTCCATCGTCTCACAAACTGTCACTGTCACAGTGTAAAATTAACATGGTTTGTCGCGTTGGAATTGTCCGACTCACTTAGCCGTGTTAACCTTCTCGAAAGGAGGGGTACACAGAGTACGTGATTCAGACTCTGTACTGATCACTTAAAACATGATGTTTTAATATTTCCACATGTTCGGAAACCACGGTTTACTAATGAGTGAATGAGTGAGTGAGTTAATATTTAACGTCACATCGGCAATATTTCAGCCATATAGTGACGAGAAATGTTTTATACAAATAATAAATAAAAGTTGCTAAAGAATCAGTCAGCGAAGGACTGTAAAATAACTAGAGTATCACAGATGGAGTCTAAAACTAGCATGAACATGTAAAACTATTTTATTTACGAAGACAATACAATGTAAAAACAAGCTATAGATCGCCAACAACTGAAAGTAGATCACCATACTAGGAACCACGGGGACTTACATTACTTTTGCTACATGCATGGACCAAAGTTGGATATAAACCATCCCTTCAGCCATTGGCGACAGAAGAGAAATCTAGCCATAAATTAAAAACACACTTATTCTATGATTAAAAAGCAGGTACACTTAGATTGACTAAATGTTTTGGGACTTACGGTTTACTAATGACTAAACAGACCAGAAAGAGTAAAAAGAAAACTGGAAACTATTTTGGCCGACATCCTATAGTCTATAATTAAGATAAAGAAAAAATTGTCAATGCCAAGGCTCCACGCACATTTAAACAAACTAAGCGCCAGTCTAAGGGGCACTTTTCCTGTACACCGATTTCAAAGGTGTGGAACCTTGTTCAAAGAATAAAAGGCAAACGTTCAAAATCTACTGTTCACCATTTCGAGTGAGTGAGTGGGTTAAAATGTATTCTCAAGTCAGCAATATTTCAGCCATATCGTGGCGAGAAAACCTTATACAGCAATAAAAATGTATGAAATACATGTACAGTTTATAAAATCATGTCGCCAAAGGACAGTACAACAACTAGTACATCACATTTCATTTAAAAGTAGTTTGTAATTCTATAAATTTCTGCCGGAAATATAAACTTCATAAAGACCCGGAACTATTTTCATATTGCACTCCACTCAAAATTGTCAAGGAGGCCAAGTTCTTGGGTCTAATTTTTGACTCCAACCTAACGTTTCTGTCACATATTCAATCCTGAAGACGAAATGCCTAAAGGCACTTGACTTGTTAATATTCGAAGTGGGGAAGGGATCTACCTACCCTCCTTAACTTATATCGATCACTGGTCCGTTCCAAACTTGATTATGGCTCCATTGTATATGGTGGCGCCTGCAAAAGCAACCTAAAACTATTACATTCTGTCCACCACTAAGGTCTAAGACTGTGTCTTGCTTTACGTCGATAAGCCAGTTCTTCACCAACGCCGTTATAAAATAATCATTCCAGCGTATAACAACATTGTATTTCAACGAGTCAAGTCCTGCATTTAACTGTGTTTAATTCACTTTATGGGGATCTGTACAACAAGAAGTGTTATCTTGTTCCACCTCTTGGATTAAGAGTCAAACCTTTTATTTATTTCTTCTCATTGGCAATTGGTAAGGCCACAAGACGACTTACCATTATCCACATTTAAAGAAAGTAAAAACATTTAAAATGAATGAAAAATATAGATACGAATGTAATCAATTAGAATGGAAATTTAGTACATGCACATCCTTATTTACAAATGGGTCCAAGGATGGTAAAAGTAGGTATCAATAAACCACATGAAATAAAATCAACGATTGGTTACGCCTACTTGTGTTGTCAGTCCAGATTTGAAGAGGTCATAATGCGACGATGTCGTATTGGACACAGCAGATTAACACATGAATGTTTATTGAAAGATGATGGATGGTCCTCTGACTTGCATACGTTGTGATGAGCGATTCACGACCAAGCATGTCCTTATTGACTGTGTTGATTTGTCCATCACAAAGGATACATATTTCAATGTTGAAACAATGAACCATCTCTTTAATCATGCTGCTCGTCATTTAACCCTTGGATTAAGAAAAGAAATTAAATTAGATTTTAATTATGTGTAGATAGTGGTTTTTGAATATAGGTAGAGTTTAAGTTCTAACCTCGATGGTACGAGGCTGTATCCGAAGGGTGTTTAAGTATTATAAAAGTAATACGTAAGTTCCAAAAGCTTCAAAGTAAATTTTGACCTACAGTATTATAGTCGTAGAATATTTGTTGCTTTAAAGAAGTTCAGTACAATCACTATTGAATGAAGGGGTGGTGTAAATCCAGCATTAATCAATGCAGGTAGCTAAGGTACTGTAAGTCCCCATGGTCCCTAATATGGTGATTTACCTTCAGTTGCTGGCGATCTATAGCTCGTCTTTATGTTGTAATGTCCTAAGTAATATATACGTGTAAGTGACATTCCGGTTTTAAATCTCTCACAAACAAACAAAGCAAGCGTAACCAAAATGTACATGTCGGCTGTGAACAAGTCGCATAAAATTATTCAGGTTCCACAGAATTGTAAATACACGTCACTTAGTTCAATACTGTATTATTCCTTGCCGTGTAAACTAGGTGTTTTGAACGCACATCACAACATAATCTACTTTTGTTTTCCAGACAAAATACACATGAAACTTAGTTAAGTACCCCCAACATATTTCATCACAGTAATATAGCTATCGGTGATGATGGTGTGTCAATCATGTCATTGTTTAATAGCGCATCTCAGGTATTGAAAATACTGATTCAGTTTGAAAGGGTTTGTCCAAACCGAGCCCACAAACATGTGAAGCTTGCTACCCAGTCAGTTATATGACGAAAAGCAGAGAACGTTGTCGCGTTGTTCCCAATCGTTATGCATATATATAAATATGTATCAGTCAAGGCTATTTTTATGGATGTTTTATTCTAATTCCGCTGAAGGAATCAGTGATGGGATCTCCAAAACCCATCGGCTTATTTAGCGCAATGACTCCCAGGGAGATGTGTGCCCTCGAACGATGTGGTGTTCATCCGCAACCTTTGTACAAGACAAAGAGATGCAACTCGGCAAGTAGGCATCACCTCGACACAATTTACTAGGAACCCTCGTAATTAAAGTCTTTCAGCTAATAATCGGGCCAGCTCCTGCTTAGAAACAGCCCCCACAGACACCATGATGTAGAGGATTAATAGAAAACTGAATTAGAAAGCTCACAAGTGTTAATGTACAGTCAAATTCACCCTCACTCCTCTACATAACTTTAGTCAAAGGATGTGCCCGGCAACGGAACAAATTCCACTGCAATTCGAGAATGACACACTTCACTGATGGTGAAGTAGAGGGCAGTGAGTGTGAATCTTGAACACCTCGGCATCGGAGGTTGAAATAAAATTTAACATAAAGTTCATACTTTATTCAGCAGATACAAGGGAGCAGTAGACCGTATGTGGTACCGTCCTTCATCTGCAAACTGGTGTGTCTATTGGACATCCGTGACAGACAGGTCCCGCAAGCAATGTGAAGAAAAGACTATCAGAACGCTAAAAGCAGCTGTTGTGAGGAGCCATCGTCGAGGCTAATACACGTGTTTCGAGAGAATTGGTGTCGGCTGGAGGTGGTAACTCTGCAAAGGATTCAGCTCACATCCTGGATATGGTAGTCCGGGGGGTCTTCAGCTCTAGAAGCAGATGAATGTAGAGGCGCTTATGTAGCCGTCTATGATTATTGGAGGCGGCAAGGCAGATGCGTAGAGCCTTAACAGTGCAGAGTGTCAAGTCTTCAGTATGATCAGGCCCATGTATGGTGGACAACCGGGGAACGGTGAACGTTTGATCCAGTTGCCCTGACAACTGATTTTTCGCGATGAAGTCCCAATGGAGGCCTAGGGAAACCATGCCATGCTTCTTCCGCTTAAACCTCACCTGACTGACATCAACCTCGTGAAGTGTCGGAAATATGAGTATCAGTAGCCAAGATTAACAGGAAGAAACTCACGAAGGTCACTTGCTCAAACTCCTTGTGCCATTTAGGCTCGTAGTTTCCGGACACCAGATGAACTAGGACAAGAGAAAAGTCTCAGGCCGGAGGTCTGATCTTCCAGGAGTGGTCCAGTAGTCTGTAAGAACGCAACAGATACTGGAGCTCGAGAACAGTGGATGGAGTGAGTGAGTTAATGAGTGAGCGAGCGAGTGTCACATCGGCAATATTGTAGTCATATCGTGACTAAAACTAGTTCTTAATTCATTATAAATTCATTATTCTGCGACCTTTCGGCGACACAGGTTTTCTATAAACTTCTCTATCACCTGAATATATGTTCAGTAAGAAACAATGGAGCAATTATTGTCTCGATATATGCTAGTGTAATAAGTGTTCGCCATAACATTACTGTTTCGCTTTCACTTACTTTAGGCTATATGACCTCTGACCACAGTTACCCCCCTTCACATTTACCATGACCCGGAAGTAAAATATGAGATTATAGTGCCTTGTTTAAATGGGCTGTTCTGCTTGTGTTAATTTTTTCAGGGTGACTTGTGATACCCTAAATGAAAGGTAAGACATTGTTCTTTATTGCAAAATTTGTTTGGTCTACAATCTACTCATGGTATTGGCACCAGCCTTCCTTGATTTGACCCCAAGTTCAAGGCTGTCTAGTGTGTTTCGGCTCGTAACTTCCGGTGACCATTGTTTACAGTGGATACAGCAAAATTGACATGGTCGATCCAGGCTCATATTTTGCCGATTAAGTGATAAGCGGCAGTTTGGTCAGCATGCAACAGGAGAACAGCCTACGACCGATATTAATTATGGTGCAATGGCATGTCACTGTAGATAGCAAAGAAGGAAAATAATTGTGGTCTGAGGCCATATGCCCGCACGCGCTGTGCGTCAAAAAGCTAAAAATTAAAAAGCGGCAACGTCGAAATGAGCACTTAGCTAATAATTCAATAATGTCTATTGATATTGTGGAAGCTGAGAGACAATACTAATATGCCACCAGGAACACGTTTAAATGCGTAAAACAGTTGATATTTCAATCAAAACAACACTGTAATAATCTGTAAATAAATTGAAGGCATGTTTCACACGACGGCCCGCTCACGTTTTGTGTTAATATATTCGGATTCCGTTTGCTCCAGTTTTCGCGCACTACACGCGGTGGCAGCACCAAGCAATGGCACTGCATGGTCTGTATCGTAACCGGGGTATTTCGTTGAAAACAGCTTCATGCACAATTATATCAAAGGCGATGCTTGTCTGGTGACAGATTTTTTTCAAGATTTCGCAAGTGGAAGAAACTGTTTGCTGGTAACTTGATCGCGACTGTGAGGTCTCGTATCTCATGTTGCCGCTTGATGCACACCTAGATTATCGTTTAGTCTCTGAATATATAAAATTTTGATAGCAACAAACAAACCCATTATAAAATGAAAAGTTGCCCCCGGAAAACCAGAACCTGAGGAAATCTAGACTTGCTTCATTTAGGGCTTTAGCATTGCAGAAATGGCTAGGCAGTAGGGAAAATAGTATTGTGGTTCTGGGACTGTGAGACAAACTAGATCCACACCCCGAAACAGCTAATCACAGTGCCACAGTGTATTATATGTTCACTCAGTGGGTGAAATTGACCTTTTAGTCTTAGGCCAGTGTATATCCTTGTACTTAGATGCATATCTAGTCGGTAAGCAGATAGGGAACGAAGTAATTCATGAACCACTTGCGATCAGTTCCGGTAGGCAAAAAAAACCCCCTCAAAACGGCTCTCATTCTGACGCCTGATATTCAGGGTACCAGACTGACTTTTCGCACAGATATATGTTTTCCTTAATTTAAATACATATCTACCAACTAATAGACAAATGAAAAACCCCAAAATGTCCACACCCATTACTAATTTCAGGAACTAACCAAATCTGTAAGACTTGAATTCAGTAAAATTACTAAAAGGCCAAATGTAGAGATAGCATAACACATTACAACCGGTTTTATCACCCACACTGCATATTTTGACTGCATCAGTGCTGGTCACCCACTATTAGACCATGGGGCTAGTACTCATTGACTTGGGCTTGCTCAAATAATGAGCCGATACTGCAGTGTTGAGGAAGACTTGTAGTTATAGTTTCATGATGTACCTCTCCATTGTCACTCTTTGCTGTTTCCTCAAATAGCTGAACTGCACACTTTTAAATCAGCTACACATTTCCTAAATGTTCATGCAGAGGAAATGTGCATCTGCTCTCTTGAGCATAATATGTTTCAGTTACGTTTTTATGTGAAGAGTTTCTAACTTTCACAGATAACTTTTTGAACCCTGTCCCTTTGGGTGTTTATGTGCAGTATATATCTTCCATTGGTCTATCAGGGTAAATATATCAGTGTATAGTGATGAAATGTATATTTTGCACCATTTGCATGCTAATAATACTAATTACCTTAATCTGGGTACACAGAGTGTAGCCTACCACCTTATTACCTACAAGTAATGGCTGTCTGGGTCAAACCTTGTTTGTTTTTAGTAACCTGATACATTTTTTGGCTGGTAATGACAAGAATTTCTAATTACCGAATAACACTTTTGCTGCTGCTGAGAGATCCTAAAAGATAAAAAACTTTTCTTGCATTTGGCCCAGGACTAAAATCTTGTCAGTACATGCCACTGCCACTTAGCCAGCAGAATTATGACCAATACATCCTCCTACTCAGAGCGTGACTCACTTGACAACAATAAATGTTGGTTACGTTGTACTTTTCTGCACTTGGTCCAAACTTGATATAGTTCTAAATGCTAGCGATGTTCAACTTCTTTTATTTTTAAAAAATGGTGGTGAAGTTAAACATGTCTTTCAATACAAGCAGTAAGAATTAAAGCCTCTTCCTGTTGTAAGTTACCTTTACAAAAGCCATAACAACAGTTTCAGAAAAGCCTCTTTGATGCATCTATTCAGGTAGTGTGCTATTCATCATTGGCCCATCATCGGCTAACAGTTTCCGCTGTCGACTGCACTGGGCAGACAGTATTGGCATAAATCATAGAATCTATGGTCGTTATTAGGAATAGTAACTTTGAACAAAAGTTAAATAGAAATCTGAAAGAAATCAACTTATTTTGTATTTCTGTTGAGTTTTGACATTTATGCATGGGTGACAAACAAAATCCTAAACGTGATTTAGAAGCAACCCAGAATAAAGACATAACGTTGTTTATTGTGTGAGTAAATTGAAACAATGATATTATGGGTATTCTTTAATTCCATTCAAATTGACTTGATGGCACAAGTTTTCTCATTTGGTCACCCTTCAAATCAAGTTCATAGTTGACAAAGACTGTAAAATGTCAGGAAAGGTATAGCCTGTCGTCATAGTTCCTGAACTGCATTATTTTTACTTCTATTACTTACTATTCTTCCTTCCTGCAATGATAAAACCCTTATTGAAGCAAGTCTAGATTTACTTACTTGGTTGGAATCTCCCATCTTACTTGAGCTCCTTTTCAGTTGAAAAGGAATTGTTTGTTTCTATCAAAATTATAAATATTCAGATGCTAAGTGTTAGTCTCAGATGGTCCTGTAGGACCTGAAAATCATATCCTATCCAATTTATGCCTGGTAGGTTAATTTTATTTCACAAAAGTTTCTGAATATGAAACATTGTAAATTCATAATTTATGTATGTTGTTAGGATGGTATTTTACATACATTTTCAGTTCAGAAGAATGAATATAATTTTGTAAGCTCAGTTTGAATTTAAGTTCATTTTGAAAGTAATATTGTTAACATTTTAATGTTACATAATGCAGACAATTATGAATGGGATCAAGAGACGTTGAGGTTGGCAGAGGAGAAATGTCATCTTCCAATTGCGGAATCAGGGAGGAATCTCTGAGGCATTCCAAAGGGAGGAAGGGGTAGGTGATGTGATCCAGAGATCAAAACCTTCACGTTTGTAAGTTTAAATTGTCAATACAATTTTTACAACTTTGTTAAATTTATGTCTACCTTAAACGGGGATGTCACGATACATACGTTTCATGAATCGATACGTATCACGATACTCATGACATGATTCGATATGTATCATGATACCTATTTTCGCTGCATCATTGCGTAAATTTAGTTACATTTTGAAAATTAATATTTCATATTTTATAATTGTCCATGAAAAGATCAACATGTTTTATTCTCAGAGATTAAAAATTCCAATTTCCCATCTTTGTCCGTGAAAAATAATCATTTATAACTCTCATAACATCAAAAAAGACATGAGACAATTGAAAAATGTAAACGAAACATATTAAACCATATTTAAACTGATACTTTCAAAACTATATATCGATAGAAAAAGTATCGATACATCGATGTATCGTGGCATCCCTAACCTTACCAATGTTCTGGCTTACTTTAGAATTCAGCACCACAAACTTGCATGAAGTAAACCCCATGAAGTAATGCCTCATGAATCTTTGCAAATTGTTTACGCCTTCTCAATATTAATACAGTTATCTTGAATGGCAGTGTGCCGGTCAGTACTGTGTGCAGCAATACATGTTTTAGGTATTATCTCAATACAAGATCTTTTACTATTGATGATTAGAAGAAATTCAAAATGCCCAAAAGAGATTAATTGATAGACATGGAATAACCTTATACACAGATATGTCTTTGATGACATGTATGAAGAGCTTAAAGAAAAACTGCATTTACTCTCATAACAAGCATTTCCATATTGTGCTTCTGTCTAGAAAATGAAATTTTGAAAACTGGCAGAATTTGCTCTTTTCAAATGTCAATAGGGTAATTTTCATCATTTTAAAGCTTTTCTATTGACTTTTGACCGTGATTGATGTCCAAACATTCACAATTAAAAAATTAATCCCTGCAATAATAACGTCTTTTATAGAGGTATCATTTTCACTTTTAAGTTACTATCTACTCATGTCTTTCCACAGTTTAATAGAGAGCTGACGCGTGTCGTGTTTCGTAGTGCACACACTTACGACCAAACCCATGAGAAAGTACTGGCATTTCCCAATTCAGAGTATACAAATTAACATATTGCCTACATTTTGTTGTTTTTCTGTAGTCAGTAATTCAATCTGCCATTTGATAATCAGGTGTATGAAGGTTCTGACACCAGTCTGTTCATATCACAGGGGTGAGGGGTGGGGATGGGTGGGTGTCTTAATTAAATATGTTTTACATAATAGTATCAGGTTTTTAAAGTGGTTGTTACCAAGTGATTCATGTAATTGTTACAACATTTGCATTAATGTTTTGGTGTCCTTCATACACATTAAATTCAGCAAATGATGCATATTAAAGACAGGTCATTGGTAAATCAATCAAGCATTCGCCACTTAATTCCATTGTATACAACTAGGATGTGTTATCTTTGACGAATAGGGTTATTGTGTTGACCATCGGGCAACTTATATATGTATATATATATATATATATATATATATATATAAACACCAGCATTAGGGAGACCAAATGTATTTAACAACCAGCATTAGGGAGACCACAAACTTAGGGCGACCAAAAACCGGTCTCCCTAATTTTCAAGCAATCATCCATTATGCAACACAGAACTGCTTTAATATTCTTTTAGGTCATATTCTTTATGTAATCATTGTCTTTAATATTATCAACCGAAACTACTTATTTCGTGACTTTAAAAGGCTACGTATAGATGAGAAGCGATAGTCGTATATAATACATGTATGTAAAAATACGCCTGAGGGAGACCGACCCAAAAAGGCACATAAGAGCACTATTTGGATATATATGTTTAATTCTGAACCAGATAATTATACTTAGTGTTCTTATTTCTACGTTTTGTCAGCAAAACATAACTGTATGTTATTATTTGATGAAAACGAAAAATTCTGACCGTGAAACGGCGTTCGTGTTGCACGCCTCGAGTCGAGATCGACCTTCCTGCGCCACACTTGCATTTTCAATACTTTTTTCATTGAAAAGATTAAACCCGGGACGCATTGTTGTCGTCATGTTTCAAAACAATCACAAAATAGTGTACAATTTGTTTTTTTTCACCTTAATATTTTAAATACCGTTTGTGCGGTGCTTCGTTACGGACTTTTCACAATGACCGACGACGGCCATTTATATGCTGCTGCCGCCGTGTTCCTTGCGCTATGTCGACCTTGCCGAAGAATATTCCAAGGTAGGTGTTATCTGAATGTTCCTGCAATTATATACTATGAGGATTTGTGTATTGTGACAAATGAAAAATAATCAGCACTTCATCAACTCTCGGACACTTCTGCAGTTCACACGGCAACTTGGTTACAGTTTTCGTTCACTGAGGCAGTGCCAGGCACTGTATTTTGCTGGTTACATGTAAAATCTGTTTCATTAAAAATGATGAATGAAATTGTAAGCTGATTGTAATTAGTACAGATTTAATACCTACATGAATAGCAATTTCTGTCAAAATTTGGAAAGCAATATGATTTTCGACCTCGAACATAAAGGTCATGGAGGATTCCGTTTTCCGATGATTTATTAAGAAAACTGCATCTATTTAAACAACATATATTAGACGTACCAATCGGGTTTAACATGGTTGTGTATGGGATAGGTTAAAATTAAGTTGGTTCTTAATCAGGTGTCATTCGATAGCTAATCAACAGAAAGATGAAAGAAAATTATGTACACTGGCTAGCGACCAGTTATCGCCAATACATCTGTATCACCTATGTGTGCAGTTCCGGGCAATTACAATTCCGGTATTTTTTCAAACGGTATTTGACTACAATACAGGACAACAAAAGAAATTTCTTCACGGCAAGTAACATAAGAGAAAAACTAAATGATAAAGTTATGAACCCTATCACAATTTTTTGACTTCGTCCCATGACCTATATAATAGCAAATTCAATTCCACAAGTCATTAATTGTTTCATTCCGTATCAATCTACTGTGAAAGGAACACTCAAATAGTCGCACAATCAATTATTCAGGGTTACTCTATGATATAAATATACATTATTTCACGAATGGCATGAGAAATTCAGAATGGTGATAACTGTTACAGTTAGTTGTGAGAAAACATCTATTTATACTTCCATGATTCACTTCCGCCGCGTAGATAATAACATGATCGGCGACAGAAAACGGGCTGGACACATCGTTTAATAGCTAATTAAATATCATGATTAATTTTGTTTCATTAATTCAACGAACGACGGAATAAATTTGGAAATACCGCTAAAATAAGGAGACAACTGTTCGCTAGCCAGTACACGTAGCTTAAGATGATTTCAAAGATGTTTGCAAAATATAAATATACAACGCTCAAGACCCGTGTTCGATTCCCCACATGGGTACAATATGTTTAACACATTTCTTGTGTCCCCTGCCGTGGTATTGCTGTAACATTGCTCAAAGCGGTGTAAAACTATACTCACTCAATCACTACTATTGAGACTGATCCATCTAAGCTTAAAAGCTCAAACTAAGCTTATTTACAATGTGGCACTAGCCATGTTCACATGGATGAGACTGGACATTGTTGATGCAGAAAACCCCTGCAGATTATGCACAAGTTGCTAACATCGAGGCCAGTCTGAACCACCTCCCTTCCTTAGTGATGTAAATATTACTAAATGGGAAAAAAATTACATGTACTTTTATCATATAAAATTCTACCACCAAATCCATGTTGAACTATGAGCTTATTAAACTGTACCCGTAATGTTTAACCAGGGACCCTGAACCCCAAAAGCATCAACCAAAGTTTGGACTCTTAATTGACATAATCTGATGTGTGCTTGAAATACCATTAGTTGTTAACAGTAAAACCCAATGTGTCACATAATCTCCATTCAGTTTTCCGATGATTTATTAAGAAAACTGCATCTATTTAAACAAAATATATTAGACATACCAATCGGGTTTAACATGGTTGTGTATGGGATAGGTTAAAATTAAGTTGGTTCTTAATCAGGTGTCATTCGATAGCTAATCAACAGAAAGATGAAAGAAAATCATGTACACTGGCTAGCGACCAGTTATCGCCAATACATCTGTATCACCTATGTGTGCAGTTCCGGGCAATTACAATTCCGGTATTTTTTCAAACGGTATTTGACTACAATACAGGACAACAAAAGAAATTTCTTCACGGCAAGTAACATAAGAGAAAAACTAAATGATAAAGTTATGAACCCTATCACAATTTTTTGACTTTGTCCCATGACCTATATAATAGCAAATTCAATTCCACGAGTCATTAATTGTTTCATTCCGTATCAATCTTCTGTGAAAGGAACACTCACATAGTCGCACAATCAATTATTCAGGGTTACTGTATGATATAAATATACATTATTTCACGAATGGCATGATAAATTCAGAATGGTGATAACTGTTACAGTTAGTTGTGAGAAAACATCTATTTATACTTCCATGATTCACTTCCGCCGCGTAGATAATAACATGATCGGCGACAGTAAACGGGCTGGACACATCGGTGAATAGCTAATTAAATATCATGATTAATTTTGTTTCATTAATTCAACGAACGACGGAATAAATTTGGAAATACCGCTAAAATATGGAGACAACTGTTCGCTAGCCAGTACACGTAGCTTAAGATGATTTCAAAGATGTTTGCAAAATATAAATATACAACGCTCAAGACCCGTGTTCGATTCCCCACATGGGTACAATATGTTTAACACATTTCTTGTGTCCCCTGCCGTGGTATTGCTGTAACATTGCTCAAAGCGGTGTAAAACTATACTCACTCAATCACTATTATTGAGACTGATCCATCTAAGCTTAAAAGCTCAAACTAAGCTTATTTACAATGTGGCACTAGCCATGTTCACATGGATGAGACTGGGCATTGTTGATGCAGAAAACCCCTGCAGATTATGCACAAGTTGCTAACATCGAGGCCAGTCTGAACCACCTCCCTTCCTTAGTGATGTAAATATTACTAAATGGGAAAAAAATTACATGTACTTTTATCATATAAAATTCTACCACCAAATCCATGTTGAACTATGAGCTTATTAAACTGTACCCATAATGTTTAACCAGGGACCCTGAACCCCAAAAGCATCAACCAAAGTTTGGACTCTTAATTGACATAATCTGATGTGTGCTTGAAATACCATCAATTGTTAACAGTAAAACCCAATGTGTCTCCAAATCCAATCAGACGAAATATCTAGCCACATCATTATGCATGAAAGTATGCTACATCTTCAGAAAAAGAACAAAGATTGTGTTTGTTTTTCATTTTTGAACAGTGCAACTGCAATCTTGAATGTAGTGGCGGTCCAATAAATTTAAATAATCAATGATTGGTCGCAATTACTAAACGACCAAGCAATCAATCGTGTTTTCTCATAATCGAATGAGGGAGTTTAGTTTTATGCCACACTCGGCAATATTCCAGCTATATGGCAGCGGTTGTAAATAATTGAGTCTGGACCAGACAATCCAGTGATCAACTGCATGAGCATTGATGTTGACCATCAACGGCATTGGGAAATGATGCCGTGTCAACCATGCCAGCGAGCCTGACCACCCGATCCGATTAGATGCCTCTTGCGACAAGTATGTGTTACTGAAGACTCATACTAACCCGTACCTTCACCGGTCTTCTCGTAACCGAACACAAACAATTTTGGAAGTTATGGAACACTTCTTTACATTAAACATATTTTTACAAGGTTGGTTTTGTCTCTTCCATTTCAAAAGCACTACAAGCTCGTACCAAGTCATGACTGAAATTATCTCATAGGAAATTTATATTCCTAACATACCAGGGATCATTAAGGATTTTTAACATTCCAACTGCATTTTGTGCACTTTGCAAAACACCCGAAAGAACGAACTGTTTTTGGTGCTTTAACCAAACATAACCAGGAAAATCTGATATATGTTGTGCCAAGTTCGACATTATTAGTTTCTGTGAGTCGTTCGTACGCAAAGCCAATGAGTTCAGCGATTTTCTCGTCGGCTATACAACAATAAACTGTGTGCATGAAAAACTGCCTCGGCTTGGCCGATATAGCGGCAGCATTACTGTTTTGATTAAGGACCACTTATTTTCAACTGGTCTCATTAGCCGTATGTACACTAATTTCGAAAATTGTGTTGTACTTCTGTTCTACACAACTAGTTATGGATGGGAAATGGACACTATTTTGATATTCCAATATTTGTCGCCAGAAAACTCTCCCATATATAAGGGAAGTGACACTGGTGGTGGCGCGTGGTCCTGTGCTTAAAGCTCAGGTCACAAATCGGTGAAGTTAAGCATCCTCGAGCTAGGAGAGTCCTTGGATGGGTGACCGTGTTTAGCAGCTTGACTCCTGAGAGTTACTAGGACTTGAGTCCTGCCCCACAACGAAGCACATGTGACACATGTGGTCTCATCTTCGGCAAGTGAGTTTGTTCAAAATTGACTCTGTTCACCCAGGAGGAAAATGGGTACCCGGTGGAAGAAGGTTATATTACTATAACCTTCTAGCGCCTAACAGGCAGCTTGGGTTATCCGGGGTAATAATGGCCTTGATTGTTAGCGCTATGAGCATACCTAGTGCGCTATATAAATGGACACATTATTATTATTATGGCATGTGAGTACTTGAAGATTATTTGTGCACAATCACTGCAGATCACCCTAACAAACATCTGGGTTTTTTGGGGGGTTTTTTTGGTTTGTTTTGTTTGTTTGTTTGTTGTTGTTGTTTGTTGTTGTTTTGGGGGTGGGTCGGGGGTGGGGGGTGTGTGTGTCTGAATGCTAGAATGAAAGACTTCTTCGATTATATCCCAGATGATAATGTTGACTGTGTATATGAAAATGATGATCATCTCAAAGATATATTTGTTATGCCTCGATCTTCTAGAGATCAGGTTTATAACAATTGTGGGAAAAAACTTGCTGAATTATGTTGCACTTTTGGCATTCATGCCTTAAATGGTAGATTAGCAAATGATTTATGTGGTCAATTCACATGCTTTACTTATAACGGTTGCAGTGTAGTTGATTACATGCTAGCTTCTTCGTCACTATTCCCTTTCATCTCGCAGTTTAATGTCGGCACACTTGATAACTCATGTCACTTTCCACTGTCGTGCACACTCAATATCAACACACTTAACAGTAAACTCCCCTCCACTGCTTATTCTAATACGCGTACCTCAAATAGTAATGTACAAGAGGGTAAACAGGATAAATGGACAAAATATATGTGGTGCAAGGATGAAAACAGTGCATTCATTACAAACTTTCGGCCATTGTTTAATAATCAATACAGTCATTTAAATGCCCTCATCCATAACAATATCGACCAAGCACTTTCACATTTAGTAACCCTTTTCCAGAAAGCAGCTGATCACACAAAAATCCTTATATAATGGTTTATTTCCTTCACAAACGTGAACTCAACCACCTTGGTGGGATCAGGACAAATATGCAGCACTATACTCTGCAAAAAAAGAAACGCACAGGTGAAAACTCAGGAATGTAAACACTTTATTTTGTTTCCAAATAAAACTTTAACTAATGATCGCACGAACGTAAAATTTCACATGGATGTTGTCAAGAGTCAGCTTTACAACATGCAGCTATCATTTGTCTCTGAAACCATTGCACCGGGCGTACAGATGGCGTGGAGGTCAGTACCTGTTGTGACCACCTCGAGCTTGCAACACAGCTTGGCACCTCCTGTCCATGGACATGATCAGTCTTTGAATCCGTGCTTGGGGATCCTCCTCCTCCATTCCTCCTGCAAGGCTTGAGACAGTTGTTGCAACGTTTGGGGTTGAGGCTGACGACGTCGAACGCGTTTCCCAAGCTGGTCCCACAAATGCTCTATTGGGTTCAAATCGGGGATTTTGAAGGCCAGGGAAGAACTGTGATGTTCTGATTCGTCAGGTAGTCCATCGTGATGCGAGCCACGTGCGGTCTGGCGTTGTCCTGTTGGAAAACGTGACGTTGAGGGTTGATGACAGGTAAAAGATGACGTTGCAGAATTTCATCCCTGTAACGAATTGCAGTCAGGTTACCACGGACGCACCAAGTCACTTCTCCCGTTGTAAGAAATGGCCCCCATACCATCACACTTCCTCCAAATCTGTCCGCTTCAACTACACAATTACGGGCGTAACGTTCGTTTCTCCGTCTATAGACCCTCGTCCTACCATCGTGTCTTTGAAGTTGGAAACGAGATTCGTCGCTGAACCAAATTCGCTGCCAATGTCTCCAATTCCATCTCTGACGTTCCTGCACCATCGAACACGTGCCAGGCGATGATGAGGTCGTAGTGTGCATCCTACGTGAGGTCGTCGAGGGCGTATCCCGTGCTGTCTGAGGCGATTTCTGATGGTCTGGCGGAGACGCGGCGAAGACCTGGGACGTTCTCTGCTGTTTGTGTTGCTGGGACGGCCCGGTTACGTAAAATGGAACACCCGGATGTAGCGGTCCTGTGCAGCATTGGTTACCCGTGGTCTACCACCCGAGGTCGGTCGCGGGTCGAGCCCAGTTGATTGTAGCGCCTCCATAAACGGGAAATTGTTGTGTGATGCACGTTGAAGTGTCTTGCAACTGATGACTGAGATTCGCCAGCCTCAAGACGTCCGATGGCGATGTTCCGGTCAGCTTCGCTAAGTCGTGGCATGTTGAATTCGTCAGTAAACTGGCGTTGAAAGTGAATTGAACACGTTAAACTGCCTTCCTCATATACCCTACACACTGGTGCATAGGTGAAGCAACTTTCACGTGCATATCGTTCGAAGTGTCATTTACACGTGAAAATTTCATGATATTTTCAAAACCATCATCAAACAACAATATTTCATGAAATGGTGTGTTTGAGCGATACTTAATGGATATGAACAAGTATACATTATGTTTGGTTAAAGTAACCGGGTTTTGTTTGCATAGAAATAAAATAAAGTTAATTTTAATTTCAATTTCATTATCACCTGTGCGTTTCTTTTGCAGAGTATATAGATGGTAAGGGGATATTTTTCACTGCTGTTTTCAATAATGTGTATGCCCTTAATGTTTGCTGATGATGTTTCGGCTCTTTCGGACACTTGCATTCATCTGCAGAAAAAGATAAATACCCTTGAATTATTTTGCGAGGAAACCGAAATTAAAGTAAACCTTAAGAAAACAAAAGTGGTTGTTTTCAGAAATGGTGGGCCTCTTAGATCTTATGAAAAGTGGTATTTTAATGGGGAGCAAATAGAAACAAAATATATTTTTATAAATATCTTCGCATCATATTTACACAAAAACTTGTTTCGTCCAGGGCACACTTATGTTTAGCTTCTCAAGCTAGAAAGGCAATTTTATCAGTTAATCACTTTCAAAGGAAATTCAGAAACATTAACTGTACAGATCTATTCAACATTTTTGATGCACTGATCACACCAATATTATGCTATGGATCAGAATTATGGGGAACTTCCTATTGTAAAAGTATTGAATCGGTACAGCTTGATTTTTTTAAAAAGTATCTGAAAATAAATAGGTCATCTTGTAATTCCATTGCCCTGGGTGAATTTGGCAGATTGCCCCTGCAGCTTAATTACATGACCAGTGTAATCCAATATTAGTGTAGACTGTTACAACTTCCTCATTGCAGATTACCTTTTAAAAGCTACCTTATGCCAAAGTCTTTAGATGATAGTGGTAAAACTACATGGGCATCAACATTTAAAATTCCTCTGTTTCATTTTGGTTTTGGATATGTTTGGTTGAGCCATGATGTTGGTGATGCAAAAATGTTTATAAGTTTATTTAAACAAAGATTATCAGATAATTTACAACAGTCCTGGTACTTTTCCCTGAGTAATTCTTCCAAATGCAACTATTATCAACAATTTAAATCAGCGTTAAATGTTGAATGTTATTGATTGTTTAACCTTTCAACACATTTAAGAGCTGTTTTAGCACAATTTAGGTGTAGTAATTTTAAAAAAGCTGTAGAAACTGGGCGCTATAACAACACTGATTATGATCAAAGATTTTGTTTATCATGCAAATCTAAAGGTCTTACCTATATTGAAGATGAATTCCATGTACTGTTCATTTGTGAATCCTATTCACACCTAAGAGAGAGGCTTATTACAAAATGTGTCAAAAAGCCTTATACTGTATATTCTTTAGCAAATCTTTTCAAGAAAACTAATGTAGACACTGTAAAATCTGTTGCCTTGTATCTATTTATGTTAAAAGGATTATTATAAACACACATGAAAGCACATTGTGCCCCTGACTACACTGAAATTTCCTTTGAATGTATTTTGGGCCTATGGCCTTTTACTGCGAATAAACTCTGTCTCTGTCTCTGATATATGACACTGATCTATCTTTGATGATTGATTGGTTGTATTGAACCAATCATCATTTATGAGATTTTAACCAATTCCCAACACTATTTGAGTCAATGATTATTGTGAAAATTGTTTCATCACAAGAGACTGTGGGGTAGCCTAGTAGATAAGGCTTCATCACTTGTCATGCCAAAGACCCAGGTTTGATTCCCCACATGGGCACAATGTGTTAAGCCCATGTCTGGTGTCCGCAACATGATATTGCGAGAATATTGCTAAAAGCAGCGTAAAACTAAGCCCACTCACTCATCACAATAATTTATTGTTTGCAATTTTTTTTTGACAAAAGTGTTGTTACAACATTTAATTTCATGACTTAACAATGCCATTTAGAAAGAGGTCAAATGTAACGTTTGTTATATTTGTGCTTACACTTAGTACCTACTTTAGTACTTTTTTTATAGACAATTACATGATCTTTAGCTCCTGTAGAAAGTGGCAAACATGGATTTAATTATGTCAGCTTCTATGATTACATGACCAGCACCCATGGAACTGAAAGGGAGCCAGCAGGATTAGGTGGTCCGACTTGTGGGTCAATCCCAATTCCATGCTCATCAATGCTCATGATATCAGTCCTTTATTATCCCCCACAACAACGAAGTTGCGGGGGATATAGAAACGAGTTTCTAGCTGTCCGTACGTCCGTCACACTTCGTCTGTGGCATATCTCCTTAACTATTAGTGATAACTTAACCAAACTTGGTACACAGGTCAACCATGATCCCTAGATGTGCCTTTTGGGGGTTAGACCCAGATGATTTGAATTTTATTTTGTGTGGTTTCCATGGAAACATGACTTTGGCTGTGACTATGAGGATGTCATCTTGTTGCATTTCCATGGCAACAAGTTAGGCTTCAACTGAATTTGGTGGTCGTGCTCCATTCTGGAGCAGATCTTAAAAACCTTTCAATACCCTCCTTCCACTTTGCTGTATACACTCCATGCATATTTGACATATCAGAATTAGTAGACATATTCATAAAGATTATTTTGCCGTTGCGGGGGATATTGATGACTTTGTATATCAATAATTATTGATTGTTGGGCTAAGTCATGTCAAACATTAGCAGCATAATTCGATAAATTATCATGGAAATGTCAATAAATCTATTGTATTAAACTAAATTACTGGCTGTTGTCATATTTGAAAGTAATGTCACAGAACCTTTTTTTTCTAGAATCAACAAGACAATTAAGAACCCACAAAATCTCTACACAGGTTGAAAACCACAATGAATGTTTGCACTGCGTGTGCTGTCTGTCAACCCCTGAGAGTTTCTGTTCCTCAGCGCCTATCTTCAAAATGGAATAACAAAGATCAGTGGTACCACAGACAACTGACACACCGGGGTGACAACAAGGATTGCTCAGAGATCATTGGCGCTGGAGACACCTGAGAAGAGTCCGCTACATGAAGCAGCAGGGAGTCCCTTAGCACTAAACTGCTGAACGAGAATTAGGGAGACAGTGAGTTGTAAACCAGCGTTATGAAGACCAGACGGGATATATAATTGTAAACCACCATTAGGGAGACCAGACAGTATATACAGAACTGTAAGTCACCATAAGGGAGACCAGACAGTATGTTTTAGTTGCAAACCAGCATTGGAGAGACCAGACAGTATATATATACACTTGTAAACCAGCATTAGGGAGACCAGACTGTATACACAGTTGTAAACCAGCACTAGGGAGACCAGACAGTATATACAGTTGTAAACCAGCATTATGGAACCAGACAGTATATACAGTTGTAAACCAGCATTAGGGAGACCAGACAGTATATACAGTTGTAAACCAATATTAGAGAGACCAGACAGTATTTATAGTTGTAGACCAGCATAAAGGAGACCAGACAGTATATACAGTTGTAAACCACCATTAGGGAGACCAGACAGTATACACAGTTATAAACAAGCATTAGGGAGACCAGACAGTATATACAGTTGTAAAGCAGCATTAGGGAGACCAGACAGTATATACAGTTGTAAACCAGCATTAGGGAGACCAGACAGTATATATAGCTGTAAACCAGGATTAGAGAGACCAGAGAGTATATACAGCTGTAAACCAGCATTAGGGAGACCAGACAGTATATACAGTTGTAAACCAGCATTAGGGAGACCAGACAGTATATACAGTTGTAAACCAGCATTAGGGAGACCAGACAGTATATACAGCTGTAAACCAGCATTAGGGAGACCAGACAGTATATACAGTTGTAAACCAGCATTAGGGAGACCAGACAGTATATACAGTTGTAAACCAGCATTAGAGAGACCAGACAGTATACACAGTTGTAAACCAGCATTAGGGAGACCAGGCAGTATATATAGTTGTAACCCAGCGTTAGAGAGACCAGACAGTATATATAGCTGTAAACCAGGATAAGAGAAACCAGACAGTATATACAACTGTAAACCAGCATTAGGGAGACCAGGCAGTATAATCAGTTGTAAACCAGCATTAGGGAGACCAGACAGTATATACAGTTGTAAACCAGTATAAGGGAGACCAGACAGTATATATAGCTGTAAGCTAGCATTAGGGAGACCAGACAGTATATACAGCTGTAAACCAGCATTAGGGAGACCAGACAGTATATACAGTTGCAAACCAGCATTAGGGAGAGCAGACAGTATATACAGTTGTAAACCAGCATTTGAGACCAGACTGTATATATAGTTGTAAACCAGCATAAAGGAGACCAGACAGTATATACAGTTGTAAACTTATACGTATACTCTAAGGAGGAAAATAATTTTACAGTTCTTTAACCCCCTATGAGGATACAGCCACTAACAATCTCAGTTACTTAGCTAAACTACCAATCATAAAAAGTACATGTATTTACAAAACATATAAATCACCATTTGTCAATCAATTCTATCTCTTTTAAAACTTCGATATACATTAATATAACAACTATACTATGTATAAAAAAACGAGAATCTCTCAGATATTTGTAAATTTTGATGAAAACAGCATGGAATAGTACTGCTCTGAATATGTCATTGTCAACTGCTTTTTCTTTCCAGCTATTGAGAATCCCCAGAGGTAGGTGTCGTTTTCATTGATGGAGCCAAATTGCCATTTCTGTTCTTTGCTCCCCACAAAATATAAAGTCCTGTCCAACATATGTTTATTTATCGATGTATATACTATTAAATTGTAAAAAGCTATCTAAAATGCGTAAAAATGGCATATTTGTCAGTAAGTAGAGACCTTTGTCTGTTGTGCAGTTATAGAAGTTACTGAGCTTCTTTAAGTGGCGGTTGGTAGGATGAAGAGGTTCACGTTGTATGGATTCACCTCTTTTTGATTGCATAGGATACGACGTTCGGTGTAGATGCTTGATAGCGGCGTTATTATCCCCACCTAACATCCATGGCAAAAAAGATGACGTCAATCCTTATAACATGTTGTTCCTTGACGGTAATGCACAGTAACGAACAATATATTTGACTTATTATATCCTAATGTCTGTTAAACGAGAATGTTCCTTCTTAAACTTAATGAATGGTAATATTAACAGTAACGAACCATATATTTGAGGTTTTTATCTCCTAGTGTGTGATGAACAAGAATATAATCACTATATCCATCATGGCACACATTGTATAATTTGATGTTGTGTTTGTGTGTGTAAACTAGACCTACACAGACGTCCAGGGCAGAAGGTGCAAGACGCCGACAGAATTACGAGACCATGGAGCGGCCAAGTGGAGGTATAGCAACGATACCATATACAAGGAAGAATAGCAATATATGGATGAACACCTTCTGTATTGCTGTGAGAGCGACGTTACCAGTGAACACCGTTATTAAGCAAGTGATGGACAGCAAGAGGATAGAGAAGCATATCCACAAGTTAGAGGAGATGTTTGTACAGTACAATAGGGGATTAGGAAGCCAGACACAATAAGAACGGTTGGCCTTTGATAAAAGGCGTTAACAAGCCTGCAATATACACAAGGGGATAGTGGAAACTGTAATATGCATAAAGGGGGTGGGGGGTTATGGATGGTGAGGATCTTTGATGAGGGTTTGGTCGCGGTTGATTGATGTCTGGAGTCTTTTGATGTAGATAGCTTCTAGTGTCCTGAGTTTACAGTTTGTTAGGTTTGTTGTTAGGGTTTTGGCTCTGTCCGACTGGACCCTGTGGTCGCGTTGCCTTGGATGTGATCTGATAGGGCTGATTTGGATACTGATGCCTGATGCTCTTTGACTCGGGTTTTCACCTACATAGGCCTGTACACAATTGCATCGGACGTGGGCAACTGTTTGCAGTAGTAGTTGTTTCTTGCTGGTTGGTTCTCTTAAAAACACATTTATATTGGCCTGTTTTTTCCAAGATTCTCTGGATTTTGTGGCTGACAATTCCGTAGTAGGGGAGGCATATGACAAAGGGTGCAGATTGTTGGCGGGTAGATTTCTTTGTTTTGTTGTTTAAGTTCTGTATGGTTTGTTGCTGTTCGGGGTAGTTGTTGTACTGGGTGAAAACTTGTTTCAGGTGCTGGAGTTCGGTGGTAACGTCGCTCTCACAGCAATAAAGAAGTTCATCTATATATTGGTATGATACAAACTTCTAAATGCCTCTCAAAGAAAATATTATATACAGTATATACTGAGTTATGTGCACGGCCAAATGGAGGTATAGCACCAATATTATCTATAGCATATACTTAGTGACGTGAACGGCCAAGTGGAGGTATGGCACAAATATTATATATAGCATATACTTAGTGACGTGAATGGCCAAGTGGAGGTATAGCACCAATATTATCTTTAGCATATACTGAGGGACGTGAACGGCCAAGTGGAGGTTTGGCACCAATGTAATATATAGAATATACTGAGGGACGTGAACGGCCAAGTGGAGGTATTGCACCAATGTTATATACAACATATACTGAGGGACGTGAACGGCCAAGTGGAGGTACGGCACCAGTATCATACATAGCATATACTGAGTGACGTGAACGACCAAGTGGAGGTATGGCACCAAGGTTATATATAGAATATACTGAGGGACGTGAACGACCAAGTGGAAGTATGGCACCAATGTTATATATAGAATATACTGAGGGACGTGAACGACCAAGTGGAGGTATGGCACCAATGTTATATATAGAATGTACTGAGTGGCGTGAACGGACAAATAGAGGTATGGCACCAGTATCATACATAGCATATACTGAGTGACGTGAACGGCCAAGTCGAGGTATGGGTTGTTTGGGTTCCAAGGATTTAAGAATTGTGTACATATCAAGCCAAACACATTTTGCTTCATGAAGACATTTAAATATAGTAAATTTACGTATACACGAATATGCCTAAGTCAGTATATGTTGTAATGTAACACCCAACTGAGTAGACACGTACTTAAAGATGTGAAACCGGTAGATCCTGGTTAGACTTGATCGACTAACGGGATCGCGTAGGCGACTAACGGGATCGGGTGGTCAGGCTCATTCGCTGACTTGGTTCATATGTAATTGTATCTCAATTGCGTAGATCGATGTTGACATTGTTGATTACTGGATTGTCTTGTGCAGATTCCATTATTTACAGACCACCGCCATATGGCTGGCATATTGCTGAGTGCGACGTTAAACAACAGACAAGCCAAAGATATGAACTGAATCTTTGCCTTTTCACAATTGTGCGAGTGAAAGGTTCTAGCAGTGGAGCAGGTCATGCCCTATCATTGCGTAGAACGCCGGGTGTCACCCCTGAATTTCAGTGATACAGTCATATAATCCTCACCGCTGGTTTGCTAAATACACAATGCAATTTGTTTCGATGATTGTTAAAAGCCAAATTTCGGGGAGAGATGTTAGACGGAACAGTATGTCAGCTTTGGGAATTACTTGTCTGGTATTAATACCTTTGTCCAATGAGTATGTGTTATATGCGAGGTGCTGAGAGTACGTACATCGACATCGGAATGATCCCAAGGAAAGGTAATGAACATTGCAGATATTTTACGTCGCATCTGCAATAGATCAGCTCTATAACGACAGGCACAACACGTAAAAAGAAAATGAAAGCAATACATCAAATCATTATATGACATTTCCAATCACCTAAACCGTTGGATGCAGATGTCCTACAGCAGTAGCTGGATTAACCAGCCTTGGAAGTGGGCAGAGCCTATGAATTCTACTTCCAATGAAGATCCGGGTTAGAACTGATCTTCAGCAATCAACGCTTTTCGTAAGGGTCAATTAACGGGATCGAGTGGTCAGGCTTGCTCTCTTGGTTGACACGTGTCATCGTATCCTAGTAGCGGATGCTGATTGTGTTAAACATGGAATGAAGCAATAGGTGGACTAATCAGTCTTGGGTGTTGCCTGTGAATTCTTCTACCCGTGATTATCCGCTTCAAGCAGAATGAGGACAACACGAGCCAATGGGCAAATCGGGATATGCAATGTTCTGTTTTGTAGCTTCAATGCTTTCACAAGAACTAACGAAGGACTCACACCCTTAACACCTTGTTTTCAGATTATTATGTCTCAGTCTTTGCGTTCCTCATTCCTGTCACTTATGGGTCGACAAAGTATGCATGGGATTTTCCGCTAGATCAAGCTGACTGGTCAAAAAATAAGTATTTATTTTCTGAAATAACACAATGTTCGAGATGACGATCCTGCTCACATTTATGGCAACCTTGGGTTTGAAGATAAAGAAACCACACGACAAGAAACACGACAAGAAACACTTTGGAGCCGCTTCAACAACTACAGTTCGACCAACGATCTCCCGAGAAGTGGAAGGCCAAGAATCACCACCCCCTTTCAAGATTGGTACATCCGGGTCCATCACCTGCGTAATCGTCATGCCCTACCAACCAGGTTTTAGGAGAGTGTCAGCTCAAGCGATTAGGAACCGTCTGAAGGAAGCGGGTTTACGTGCCTGTAGACCAGTTGTTGGACCTGTACTACGCCCCCTAAATCGACGCCGACGACTCAGATGGTGCAACAACGTAAGGATATGGATTTTACAAAACTGGAGGCGCATCTGGTTTTCTGATGAATCACGTTTTCCTTTGCAATGTCACGACGGAAGACAGCGTGTGTATAGGAGACGTCATGAACATTTTGCGCCCATCTTCGACCGACAGGTGGACGTTATGGCTCTGGGAGCCATCTCATACAACCAGAAATCAGACTTGGTGATCGTCCAAGGGAACCTGAAAGCCCAACGTTACATCAACAACTTGTTACAGCCTCACCTTCCGATATTTGACCAACAGACACAGCTTTTTCAACAGGACAACGCCCGCCCTTATACTGCACGTACAACAATGAAATTTCTGCAGAATTCCAACGTCAATGTCTTGCCATGGCCCTGTCATTCACCAGACCTCAACCCTATTGAACACCTGTGGGATACTCTGGATCGACGCGTACGTCAACGTCAGCCGCCGCCACAGACCCTGCAACAGCTCGCCGTTGCACTGCAGGAGGAGTGGAGAGCCATTCCCCAGGAGAGAATCCGGCGTCTTATCCGTTCTTGTCCAAGGAGATGCCGTGCAGTGATTGCAGCTCTTGGTGCTCAAACAAGATACTTGGAAAGACGCCCCCTGGTGACACACTGGTGTCTGTGAGATGGCTTTTGAAATGACAGTTTTACACATGACCATCTTGGTTATTATTCTGCCAAATTTCAGACTTCTTTCTTAAATAATACACATGCTGTGTCTTCCTAAAACTTAAGATAAAAATCTCTAAAATACAGGAGTTGGATTACTTTTTTGACAGAGTTCATCTACACTGTGGGGTAAATCTGTAAAGATCCATGCTTGTCGATAGAGGCGACTAACGGGGTCAGGTGGTCGTGCTGTCTTTCTTGATTGACACATCTCATCGCATCCCAATTGCTTAGATCGACGCTGGTGCCTTTGATCCACGGCTTATCTGGCCAGGACCTGATTACAACCATTTAGCTGGAATATTGATGAGTACGTTAAACAACAGCAGCAGCAACAACAAACAAAACAAAACCAACAAGAGACTGTTGGGTCATACCTCGAATGACCGTCTTTGCCTCTATCACCCGGAGTGCTCAATCACACTTTGATATAGGCTAAAACTGGTTTTGCCTGAAATTGGAGACGCCGGCAGTGTCAGCCAACCTGGTGTCTAGAAGATGATACACAAATAAACCTCATCTAGTGGGCAAGCATTTGAATTTGATTCACAGTGTATGCTGAAATTTTGTATGTTCACAGGAACTGCTTCGGGTCAAGCCTACGGTGACATCCAGCTTGAAATGAGCGAGAACATACGAAAAGAAAGAGGTACTAAGACGTTGATAAAGACACCATATAGCTGTGCGGAGTCGTACAAAATGCACATTGACTTTGTAGGGGTGCATATTTACTCAACACAGCTATGCTTTACCATCTGGTTTGGTCGGAGGCGGCGGGGTAGCCTCGTGATTAAAGCATTCGCATAGGCCTGGATTCGATTTCCACATGGGTTACAATGTGTGGAGTCTATTTTTGGTATCCCCCAATATGATATTGTTGGAATATTGCTAGAAGCGACACAAAACGAAACTTACATCCTCACTCACCCCGGTTTTCATGATATCAGTGAATAGAACCGGTGGCCCAGAGGTCTAAAGATGAGTCCTAATTTACTATAATTATGGTTCCTGGTTCATTGTAATGTAGAGTTCAATAATGCACAACACAGAAACCGCCTGTGCAACAAGGCTTTGGACCGGCAGGTTAGATATGTCCAAGATGTCACCCTCCGCATCTCGACATCCTCTGCATCTCGACACCCTGTAAGGGAATGTGTGTTTCACAAATGATGTTCACAGATGTAGCAATACACGATGGTTTGGAATTCACTTCTCACACTCAGCTGTTGTTGAACTGACTTGAATCACTGTTTATGTGCGCAGACTCTTTGTCAATAACCTTCTCAGTAGAAGCTGTTCTATACTCTTCATGTGGTTTAATGTCCTGTTTGTTAGTGGTGCCTTATCTTCTGTAGCACATGGTCCTGCCCTATCATTGGTACATGATGCTGTTATGAGTGATACATAGCCATGTTTATCAGTGGTTCGTATACCTGTTTGTAAGTGGTACATAGTCTTTGTATCGATGGTACATAGTCCTTTTTATTAGTGGTACATGGTCCTATTTGTCGGTGGTTCGGGATCATGATTATCGGCGGTACATAGTCTATTCTATCAGTGGCACATAGCTATGTGAGTGAGTGATACGTATCCCTGGTAATCAGTGGTTACATGCCTTATACAAGGGGTACCAATTCCTGATTTTTATTATTATTATGCCCAGATAAACATCCAAACATTTGTAATTAATGGCAGCTTTTATTTCCTGCAATCGACTTTTATTGGAAAAATGTATTTACAGTGTATAGAAAGGCATTACAAGATACAAAGCTTATTGACTTTCAATATAGATTTCTAGCTACAAGGTATTATTAAGACAAAAAAGGAATTGGTCAAAATGAAAAATAGTTGATAACAGTTTGTGTTGTTTTTGCAATGATGTAAATGAGAGTGTGTATCATGTGTACTGGGAAGGTCAGGAAACTCAAACCGTTTGGATAAACAAATTTGGCTCAACACTGTTTATCCTCATCCATTGATATTATCTAAAAACATGATTTGGTTTGGTACTCCACATGAAAATGGAACACTAAATCACATCATCATTGCGCAGTGACATATTCACATATGCAGTAAAATATGCTTCCAAATTTACCTTTATATATTAAACTGTAAAATAAATATTCTTTTTGGAAAATCATATATCAACAACTCTCGTTTTGTAAGTTAATGTTACATAGTGTCCTGTGCATCAGCGGTACATGGACCTGTTTAACAATTCTATACACGTCCTGTTTATCAGCGGTACATGGTCCTGTTTAACAGTTCTATATAAGTCCTGTTTATCAGTGGTACATGGTCCTGTTTAACAGTTCTATATAGATCCTGTTTATCAGCGGTACATGGTCCTGTTTAACAGTTCTATATACGTCCTGTTTATCGGCGGTACATGGTCCTGTTTAACAGTTCTATATACGTCCTGTTTATCGGCGGTACATGGTCCTGTTTAACAGTTCTATATACGTCCTGTTTATCAACGGTACATGGACCTGTTTATCAGCGGTACATGGTCCTGTTTAACAGTTCTATATACGTCCTGTTTATCAGCGGTAAATGGACCTGTTTAACAGTTCTATATAAGTCCTGTTTATCAGCGGTACATGGACCTGTTTAACAGTTCTATAAATGTCCTGTTTATCAGCGGTACATGGACCTGTTTAACAGTTCTATAAATGTCCTGTTTATCAGCGGTACATGGACCTGTTTAACAGTTCTATAAATGTCCTGTTTATCAGCAGTACATGGACCTGTTTAACAGTTCTATAAATGTCCTGTTTATCAGCGGTACATGGACTTGTTTAACAGTTCTATAAATGTCCTGTTTATCAGCGGTACATGGTCCTGTTTAACAGTTCTAAATACGTCCTGTTTATCGGCGGTACATGGTCCTGTTTAACAGTTCTATATACGTCCTGTTTATCGGCGGTACATGGTCCTGTTTAACAGTTATATATACGTCCTGTTTATCAACGGTACATGGACCTGTTTATCAGCGGTACATGGTCCTGTTTAACAGTTCTATATACGTCCTGTTTATCAGCGGTACATGGACCTGTTTAACAGTTCTATAAATGTCCTGTTTATCAGCGGTACATGGACCTGTTTAACAGTTCTATAAATGTCCTGTTTATCAGCGGTACATGGTCCTGTTTAACAGTTCTATATAAGTCCTGTTTATCAGCAGTACATGGTCCTGTTTAACAGTTCTATATAAGTCCTGTTTATCAGCGGTACATGGTCCTGTTTAACAGTTCTATATAAGTCCTGTTTATCAGCGGTACATGGACCTGTTTAACAGTTCTATAAATGTCCTGTTTATCAGCAGTACATGGACCTGTTTAACAGTTCTATAAATGTCCTGTTTATCAGCGGTACATGGACCTGTTTAACAGTTCTATAAATGTCATGTTTATCAGCGGTACATGGACCTGTTTAACAGTTCTATATAAGTCCTGTTTATCAGCGGTACATGGACCTGTTTAACAGTTCTATATAAGTCCTGTTTATCAGCAGTACATGGACCTGTTTAACAGTTCTATAAATGTCCTGTTTATCAGCGGTACATGGACCTGTTTAACAGTTCTATATAAGTCCTGTTTATCAGCGGTACATGGACCTGTTTAACATTTCTATATACGTCCTGTTTTTCAGCGGTACATGGTCCTGTTTAACAGTTCTATATACGTCCTGTGTATCGGCGGTACATGGTCCTGTTTAACAGTTCTATATACATGTATATCCGTGCTGTAAAACAACATGTTGTCCTTATCTGTATTTATCCTTTTTTTACCGCAGCAAAAGACAAGAAAGTAAAACCAACCAAAGCACAGAAAGACGACGACGGTAAGTTGGCCTCTGACTTGTAGCTATTACTTTAATAGCATCAGAACTGAGAACAAGCCAGTTATAAAATTCGTTGTTTCAGCTGCACACTAAAGTATTCGAATGAGATGACGGCGGTCAGATAAATTACATCACCGAGCCTGACCACCAGATCCATTTGGGATCCGCAAGCCCCTGTCTCGCAGTTCCCTGAACCACATTAGTTTCTTTACTACCTAGCCCTCCATAGAGCCCTATATGGAGCAAGTCTAGATTTCCTTTGATTATGAATTTCCCATCTCACTTGGGCTCTTTTTGAATTGAAATGGGTTAGTTTAGGGATTCGCATACATTTTAGCGTTAGTTTAGGGATTCGCATGAATTGTTCGGCATCTTTGTAATCCGGAATCACATATTGTGGTTTGAGATAAAATGCTTTAACTTTCACAAAGCTACTGTGAGTCTTCACGATACTACAAATGATATATTAATCATACAATCATAAAGGATGTTAATATGATTAATAAATGGGTTTTTAACATAAATAATAGTTGTTTGTCACATGTTGAAACACCGATGGTTACCCATATGTATGTTACCTATATGTTTCACTGCAACCGAGTTGATAGCCCATATTTAATAACTGAGTTAGAAACCGTATGGTCAAATTGTTATGACTACCTAATCATTTAGGAGTTAAAAACTTAATATATTTGAAAATTACATAAATGTAAAACCGAATTGATACTCTCTAAACGGAAGCAAGCATATGCATGCTTAACACGCCTGGATGGTGGTAGGATATTTCGGATATAAAGGATATTTATTGTGTTTTTTTAAAAGTTGCTTGTTAAGGAAAATTGTATATAATTGTATTTTTCGAGTTTTAATAATTTTATTATTAATAACATTTCCATCAGTCATATTGGTGGCCAAGCTGAAGTAGTACGACAGTGTTGTATGCGTGCGCTGTGAAGCAGTCATAAAATCAGACGAATTTTTCAATCCAATGTGATAGTTCATTCATTTATTTATGTATTGATTCCGGTGTTTGACGTAGTCATCGTAGAGTAAAGGATATCTTTGTTCAATGCCCTGTCAATATATTGTCTTCAAAACATTACTTAAAATTATTTACTTTACAATTTAATGAAATGTATGTGACATCCATGGAAGTCGGCAGGGAGTTAAGTTGTACACACAATGGCGGATTCTGTATCACCATTATCACTGACTTACATCTTTTTTCCTTCGCAGAGCCAACCTATGAAAACACCGTCGTCAGGAACTAGTCGTTTTCATAACTATAGCTACTGATTTCATCACGTGACCTGGGCACATATCTGCATCAATCGTCAGGAACTAGGATAGTGACATCATCACATGACCTGGCCACATATCTGCATCAGCGATTAGTATTTACCATAATGTATGTTAGCATGTGCATGCCTATCTGTTGTTTACCATAGTTGGCCCAATGCCTATTAAACTAGCCCCGTCGGTGCAGTTTGGCTGTACCTAATTGGCTTCTCTCCCGTTATCTTATTGTTTTCATTGATCATGAAATCTGACATATTGATTTCTTGTATGTACTCTATATGATGACTGATTACTCTATATGATGACTCATTACTCTATATGATGACTCATTACTCTATATGATGACTCATTACTCTATATGATGACTCATTACTCTATATGGTGACTCATAACTCTATATGATGACTCATTACTCTATATGATGACACATTACTATATATGATGACACATTACTCTATATGATGACTCATTACTCTATATGATGACACATTACTCTATATGATGACTCATTACTCTATATGATGACTCATTACTCTATATGATGACTCATTACTCTATATGATGACTCATTACTCTATATGATGACTCATCACTCACCTGACGATCGCCAAGAAGTAGTTAAAGACAATTTAACAAGCTCATATCCCATGTAAATGTACAACAATGACCTTATACGTAGCAATTCTTCTTTGTTTTTATCATTTTCAAAAACACACAACGGTGACGACAGTTGTTAAATTTTTACTTAGAAATCACTAGACTTCGCTTTTTATCCTTAGAGGGCAAACCTTTTATCATTTGTAGTATGCTTTGAATGTAGGATATGTACCGTTTCCTAGGCAACGCAAGTGGTAGTCTAGATCACCTTTTTTCTGTACCACAGCGACAATTGGCTCAGTTGTCACATTTCCATCCAGATTTCTATGTACTTAACTGAGAAAGTGTAATCTTAAATATAACCAATGTAGCATTTCGAAACCTTCTAAAAAGCATACTTGTCTCCTGAAAGACAAGAACTCTTTCGTTTAGTTGTCCGCAGTATTTTGTGAAAGTGTATCGCTCTGAAACATGATATCATTTGATGTCTCACTGACAAAAAAACATGGACTTAACATATGTCCAACACAGGTTGGTTGGTAAAGCAAACGTTCAACACAAGAAGCCATGTTCGATTTTCCATAATGGTTTGTCAGGATGTTGGTACACCTGGCAACCTCTCCTTCATTTCATATACTCATATTCTTCCACTTAAATGTCACTCAGTACCCTCGGTCCTGCTTTCCTTCTCCATGATATACGTGTATGACTTGTACCACATGCTGTCATTATGAAGAGGTGAAACCTCTTTAGTGATCCGACTGTTGAGTTAGATTGCATCGCTCTGAAATGTGATGTAACTGATCTCTCTATTGACATGCGCCCCCCCCCCCCAAAAAAATAATAAAGAAAGAAAGAAAGAAAGAAAGAAAGAAAGAAAGAAAGAAAGAAAGAAAGAAAGAAAGAAAGAAAGAAAGAAAGAAATAATATATAAAAAAATATATGAACACGAGGTCTCATACAGGTTGAATGGATGTTAAACCATTCACCATTCTAACAGACATTATTTATCCAATATACTTATATTTCATTTCTCAAACATTATTATTGGATTAAAAAAATATCATTCCTTATAACGTTTGTTTGTTTGTCAACGTTACAATATTTCAGCTACATGGAGGCGGTCAGTAAATAACCGAGTCTGTACCAGACCGTCCAGAGATATAAATCCTGAGCATCGATTATAAATAATTGGAATACGATGACCTGTATCAGTCAAGTCAGCGAGCTGGACCTACCCAATCCCGTCAGTACAGCATGGGTTGCTGAAGACCACCTCTAACCCACATCTGTCAATATATACGATGTCCTGTATCAGTGAGGTCAGCAAGTCGGACCTACCCTATCCCATCAGTAGAAGATGGGTTGCTGAAGACCACCACCAACCCGCATCTGTCAATATATGTCACACCCATCTTTGACACATACCAGTAATATATAGGATGTCCCATTCGTTTACCACACATGCTGTCAATATATACGTTGTCCAACCCATCCTTTGCACATACTATCAATATATAGGATGTCCCATTCCTTTTCCACACACGCTGTCAATATGTACGATGTACCACCCGTCTCCCACATATACCGTCAATATGTACGATGTACCACCATCTTCCACATTTACTGTAATATTGGAGTTACTGTAATATTGGAGTTCGTCAAGAATGTGTCTTGAGTCCCTTCTTGTTCTCCATTTTTATAAACGACTTAGCTGATAGTATTGAATCGTTGTGTTATCCGGGCATACAGTTACATCCGGAATTAACTCAGTTGTTTCTCCTTCTATTAGCTGATGATATCACTCTATTCTCTGACACCATCCATGGGGTACAAAAACGTATTAATGTCCTTGAACAGCATTGCAAGGAATACAAGCTATATGTCAACTTAGATAAATCTAAAATTTTTGTTTTTAGAAATGGTAGCATCCTTACTAAGCTCGAAAGATGGTATCTAGGAGGTCAATTAATTGAGTTCGTTTCTTCATATAGATATTTGGGAATAGTATTTTCACAAACATTGTCATGGCATAAACATTTTGAGAGCTCTATTTTGCAATCTAAAAAGGCTTTGTTCGGTATTTTGAAAAGTTTATCAAAATTCGAGCTCATGAAATGTGATGTCTTCTTCAGAATGTTTGACACTAAAGTAATGGCTATTTTGCTTTATGGTAGCGAAGTATGTTGTCTAGACTGTGATCGTATTTCATCCATTGGAACAGTGCATACCCTAGCTTGTATATACTTACAATGCGTTAAACTATGTACCCCTAGCCACGTTGTACGTGGCGAAGTCGCGAGATACCCTATGTATATTTTTACGTACAAACGCTGTATTATGTATTGGTACAAACTGTTAAATATGCCTTCTATACGTTTCCCTAAGACATGTTACAATTTATTACTGTTAGATGCTTCAAATGGTAAAATTAACTGGACATCGAAAGTAAAAAAATCTATTGTATACAATGGGTTTTGGATTCTATGGGAAAATCAATTTATTCCTAATATAAATATTTTTATTTCTGAATTCATATCCAGAGCCCAAAACACATATTTACAGGAATGACATTACTCGTTGTCTAGTGGCTCAAAAACTGACCTATATTCTCAATTTTAATTTATATTTGGTGTTGAGCCATATCTCCATTGCATAACTATCAAGAAATTTCGTATTGCCTTAGCGAGATGCAGGTGTAGTTCACACCAACTGAATAAAGAAACTGGTAGATATATAAAGAAACCAAAAAACTCAAGATTGTGTGAAATGTGTTCCTCTAATTATGCAGAAAATGAGTACCACTTTTACTGAATTTTACTGTCTATGATGATCTACGTAAACGTTTTATCCCTGTCGATGTTTTCACCCATGCAACCTTGTGTAAATTTAATCGACTGATGAGTAATGCTACTCCTCTTGTTATAGGAAATCTTGCCGTGTTTATCTTCTATGCTATAAATCATCGTCGCTACAGCTTGAAGGCTGCCAATGTATAACGTTGTACCATGGGCCGATGGCCTACATTTACAAAGACTATACTAGGGATATACCGTCAATATATATGATGTTCAAACCATCCTCCACATATACCATCAATTTTAAGATGTACCACCCATCTTCAACATATACCGTCAATATGTACGATGTACCGCCCATCTTCCATATATACCGTGAATGCATACGATGTCCTACCCATCTTCCATATAAACTGTCAATATATATGATGTACCACCCATCTTCCACATATACCATCAACATATATGATGCACCACCCATCTTCCACTTATACCGTGAATACATACGATGTCCTACCCATCTTCCATATAAACTGTCAATATATATGATGTACCACCCATCTTCCACATATACCATCAACATATATGATGCACCACCCATCTTCCACTTATACCGTGAATACATACGATGTCCTACCCATCTTCCACATAAACCACCAATATATATGATGCACCACCCATCTTGCACTTATACCGTGAATACATACGATGTCCTACCGATCTTCCGTATAAACTGTCAATATATATGATGTACCACCCATCTTCCACATATACCGTCATATATATATATATATATATATATATATATATATATATATATTGCATACATAAATAAAAACAGAATGCCTTTTTCTCCAACATGTTTCGTTCTTTACTCTTCAGGGAGATTGTAGTGGTTACAGTATGACGTCATTACATATATATTGTGACGTCATAATAGGGACAACATTCTAGAGTTGGACAAAGTAAAACGAATTTTAAAAGAACACTACTTCATAGACAAGTACAAACCAATGTTAAACCATTGCAAGCTGTGACCTTGTCGCTCTAGAATGTTGTCCTCCTATTATGACGTCACAATATATATGTAATGACGTCATACTGTAAACCGCTACAATCTCCTGAAGAGCAAAGAACGAAACATGTTGGAGAAAAAAAAAGGCATTCTGTTTTTATTTATCTATGCAATATTTATGACTGAACACCTGTACTACTTTGGACATTTTGTGCGTATATATATATATATATATATATACATTTATATATATTATATATATATATATATATATATATATATATATGTTGTTCAACCCATCCTCCACATATAGAGTCAATATATATGATGTAACACCAATCTGCCACATACACCGTCAATAGATATGATGCACCACCCGTCTTCCACTTATACCGTGAATACGTACGATGTCCTACCCATCTTCTACATAAACCGTCAATATATATGATGTACCACCCATCTTGCACATATATTGTCAATACATACGATGTCCTACCCATCTGCCACATATACCGTGAATACATGCGATGTCCTACTCATCTGCCAAGTATACCGTGAATACATACGATGTACCACTCATCTTCCACATACACCTATCTTTGACACATAGTGTCAATATATACGGTGTAGCACCTATCGTCCACATCGTCCGCACATGCTCACTCTTTGCAGATTATCTTGTTAATGAGATACTCAATAACTACCCTCCTCGTGCTCCTCCATTGCCTCTGTTGTTCGAACTGTCACATGCGTGATCTGAAAGCTGGAGCGAAATTCCCTAACCTACTCCTTCCACAAACTGTTCAGTCACACATTTATCTCGGCGTTTGCCTTGGTAGGGAGATAAGGGCAGGCTTGACAAAGACGGTGTTAATGGTACAACTCATGTTCACATCTATCGAGGTGTTTTTTAACAGTTCTGTACAGTGGCAACATACGACCACGCGGGAGACAACAAGCAGATAGGACACAACAAGGAAATGTGTGTTCTGGGTACGAACAGTCCTAGACAAAGATAACTTAGAGACGTCAGTGATGGGACAAATGAAAATCAGTGAAACACCTGAACGAACTAGCAAGCCAGAACGACGTATTATAATGCTGAAAAGAAATTCCTCGATATTCGTAATAAGATAATTAATTACAGGTAATTACTGTTCTGGGTTAACAAAAGAAGTAGTATTTTGCTATCTTCGTTTTTTCGAACCTCAATTAAAAACGTGTTCGTCTTTTAAATAGAAGCGACAAACCCTTTCCACATTTATACATAAGAAATCTCTGCCAAGGGCAGAGTCGATTGTACAATTGTTACCTGATCATCAGCAGATATTTGTTTCAGCAGTATTGCAGGTGTATGATGCTGTGATACCGGATACCTAATTATATACATTCTATTGTGCGCGTGAGGCTCCTATATATAGAAGAAACAGAGAGCGCGAGCCTGCGAGCGATCCAATAAAAATACGAATTGAAGGTTAAAATCGAATTCCTCACCTTACCCCCGGTTTAGGAAACCTAAACTGGGAATTTTAACAGCGTTCGCTGATAGGCGGATAGGTATCCGGTATTCTGTAATCTTACCGATGCTGTTTCTAAACAAATCGGATCTGAACCAGACAAGCCAGTGATTGTCATCATGCGATACGATGACAGATCGTATGTTTATGAATCACTTTGAGGTAGCGATGATGCCAGGTGTTCGCTAAAAGGCTCATCCTGCCCCGCCAGTGGCACCTGTCATAGACATATGCTACGTCTAGTCATTTGTTCACCTGAAATAATTCGGGAACGTATAGTATAAGTCAAATTAGGGAATTGCATCGGACATCATTTTTTGTCATTGATGCATCAAATTTGGAAACTTCCTCCACATTTCTACCATAAAACTTCTTGGAAGCTTTACTGACGCCTTGAATGTTGTAACCTGGAACAAACAACTTTTGAGCAAGAGTGATATGACGCTCTTTGAAATCCTGATAAAAAGAACACGCTCGAATGTATCTTAAAAGTTGTGAATTGTGAACTAATTCTTATGTGCGCTTTATCATTTATGACTTGAAATAGGTGAACGGTGAGAATGTTGTGCTACTTTCGTTCAATATGGCTTCATGGTGATTTCCTTATCTCCATGTGCTTTCCTCGGAGATCCTTTTCGTAATTTCGTTTTCGTCATGAAGTCACGTTCAACAGTCGACCAACCATGTCTTGAAATTAAGTGGTTGTTTCATCCACTTACACCATTGAGACTGTACGTAGCTCCTCAGATTGAAATAGAAAGATTTGACCATCTAGATTAGGTTTTCGTAATATTATAATATTTGTCAACAACTGCCACATTCTTTGCTCTTATTATAAGTCAACAACTGCCACATCCGTTACTTGTAGTTTATGTCAACAACTGCCAAATCCTTTACTTTTATGATATGTGAACAATTACAACATCCTTTACTCTTATTATAAGAGAACAACTGCAACACCATGTACTTTTATTATAATTCAACAACTGCCACACCCTTTACTTTTATTATAATTCAACAACTGCAACATCCTGCAATTTAATTACAAGTGAACAACAACCACATCCTTTAATTTCTTATCAGTCAACAACTGCAACATCCTTTACTTGTTTTTTATGTCAACAACTGCCACACCTTCTACTTTTATGACATGTGAACAACTGCCACATCCTTTACTTTTATTATAAGCGAACAACTGCCACATCATGTACTATACTATAGGTGAACAACTGCCTCATCCTTCACTCTTATTATAAGTCAACAACTGCCATATCCTGTACTTGTATTATAAGCGAACAACTGCCACATCCTTTACTTTTGTTACAAGTGAACAACTGCCACGTCCTTTACTCTTCTTATAGTTAACAACTGCAACATCCCTACTTTTATTATAAGTCACCAACTGCCATATCCTGCACTTTTATTACAAGTGAAGAACTACCAAATCTCTAAATTTATTATAAGTAACCAACTGCCACATCATGTACTATACTATAGGTGAACAACTGCCTCATCCTTCACTCTTATTATAAGTTAACAGCTGTCACATCCTATACTTTCATTACAAGTGAACAACTGTCTCATCCATAACTTTTCTTATTGTGAACAACTGCAACATGCCTACTTTTTTTATATGTCAAAAACTGCCACATCTTGTACTTTTATTACAAGTGAACAACTGCAACATCCTTTAATTTATTATAAGTCAACAACTGCCACATCCTCTACTTTTATGATACGTGAACAACTACCACATCCTTTACTCTTATTATAAGAGAACAACTGCAATACCATGTACTTTTATTATAAGTCAACAACTTCCACATCCTTTATTTTTATTACAAGTCAACAACTGCCACATCCTTTACTTATATTATCAGTCAACAACTGTCACATCCTCTACTTTTATGATATGTGAACAACTACCACATCCTTTAAGTATTATAAGTCAACAACTGCCGCATCCTTTACTTTTATTACAAGTGAACAACTGCCACGTCCTTTACTCTAATTATAAGTAAACAGCTGCCACATCCTGTACGTGTATTACAAGTCAAAAACTGCCACATCCTTTACTTATATTTTACGTGAAGAACTGCCACACTATTAACTGTTATTATAAGACATCAACTGCCTATTCTATTACCTGTATTATGAGTGAACAACTGCAACATCCTTTAATTTATAAGTCAACAACTGCCACACCATGTACTTTTATTATAAGTCAACAACTACCACATCCTTTAATTTATTATAAGTGAACAACTGCCACATGATGTACTTTTATTATAAGTCAACAACTACCACATCCTTTAATTTATTATAAGTCAACAACTGTCACACCATGTACTTTTGTTAAAAGTAAACAACTGCCACATCTTTTACTCTTATTATAAGTGAACAACTGCCACATCTTTTACTCTTATTATAAGTTAACAAATGCCACATCATTTACTTTATTATAAGTGAACAACTGCCACATCATTTACTTTATTATAAGTGAACAACTGCCACATCATTTACTTTATTATAAGTGAACAAATGCCACATCATTTACTTTATTATAAGTGAACAAATGCCACATCATTTACTTTATTATAAGTGAACAAATGCCACATCATTTACTTTATTATAAGTGAACAACTGCCACATCTTTTACTCTTATTATAAGTTAACAACTACCACATCCTTTACTCTTATTATAAGTGAACAAATGCCACATCATTTACTTTATGGCACCCATGAAGGGCCACCTCCTCGTGGTGGGTGCTGGGTAACGCTAAGAGCCCTTCAACCCCCCGTTGTGGACCCGGGGGGATATTTGGTCCACCAACCCGTTTGCCGTGGGTTGCGCCCCTGTGTCGGTGGAGGACGGGAGGCTGGTGGTTGAGGGCACTGGTTCCAGGAACAGTGTTCCTTTGCCCAACACACCACTTCGCCCCTTACTTCACCTAGACGGGTGGTTGAACTGGCCCGGTTCAACCAATCGGCTGGTCACGCCAAGCCCTGTGTGTACTACAATTGTGAATTGTAACACAAAATTTTGGGATTTATGTAATGATATTTTTAAGTCTTGGCCAATTTTTGATCTCATAATTTCAAATACACTATTATATGTATGTTTTTGCCTAGAGTCGTATGCCCAGAAGGCGGTGGCTCATGGGCCAATCTGGTGGAAGAATAAATCTTTTACTTTCTTCTGCTGGAGTATATCATCCGAGTATCCTTGGTGCTGCAAGTTGGAAACCCACTTGTTTTAGCATTGTCTTCATGATACTCCATGGTGGGTGGGGAGCTCGGATGATGAACCCTTAAACACTAACCATGGCTACCGAAACCCTATTACTAAAAAAAAAGAAACGTCCTCTTGACACAGATCCTGAGGTTAATGACCAACGACCGACCACTTCTATTGAATACTGGCCACGTTTTGTAGTGCTTGAGACTGTTGACAAGACTCCTTTAAAACTGAACCCTTTGCTGTTTCAAAAAGGCATACAAGGCATTGCAGGTGATGTCAAACAGGTCAAACGTTTACGGACAGGTTCTCTACTTGTTGAATGCAGTAGAGACATCAGGCAAACAACCTTCTGTCAACTAAATCTTTGTCGGTATTCCTGTATCAGTCTCGGCTCACCGAACGCTTCACACCAGCAAGGGTATTGTGAGAGACCGAGACCGACTGTTTGCTGATATCCTAGAAATTGACATTGCATCAGAGATGAAGGAACAAGGTGTGCTCTACGTGAAACGTTTCACTGTCCGAAAAAACAATGAGATCCAACAAACGAACACCTATTTGTTTTCATTCTCCACTCCAACTGCTCCTACTTCCATAAAGGCTGGTTACTGTCAAATCAAAGTGGATACGTACATTCCGAATCCACTGAGATGTTTCAAGTGCCAGAAATACGGCCATGGTGTAAATACTTGCACATTGTCTGTTGTGTGTGCTCACTGTGGTGAGAAGACACACACGACAGAAGATTGTGCAAGTAATTATAAGAAATGCACAAATTGTTCTGGAGACCATTCCTCTTTCTCTAAAGACTGCCCAATTTGGAAGCTACAGATGGAGATCAATAAGATCAAATTCACTCAAAATATTAGTTTTGCCGAAGCCAAACAGCTTGTCCAAAGATCTGAATTAAAAGAAACGTATGCCTCCAAAACCAGGACTCCATCTGAGGCAACACTTAAAGTAACTACATCATCTTCAAGCTGCCAAAACAAATTTGACTTGGGTGAACACCACTTCCACAGATTTTCTCCACTGCAATATCAATTCAAACAGTAGAATCACTTCCTGACAGGTCCGACAGTCAACCAGAGCCAGATCATGATCATGGTACATCATCTCAGTCTACCACAAGGTCTCAATCGCAAGCTCATGTACATCACACATTACTAAAGGAAGAATAAACCTAAGCCTGATTACTCGAAAAAACAAAGTGGCAGAACCCCAAAAGGGTCTGAAAATAAAATTAACCTTTACAACAAATATGGATCACTTGAGGACATGGACGTGTCCGAAAATGTCCATTCTAGGGCACAAAGCTTGTCGCCCTCCAAAACAGTGCGGGTAGATCCCCAATAAATCCCCAAAAGATAGTTTCTTCGAACAACATCGTACAGTGGAATTGCAGAGGACTACGGCATAATTACAATGAGTTACAGTTATTAGTCCAGGATTGTATGCCGTCAGCATTTTGTCTGCAAGAGACATATTTAAAGCAGACTGATTCTTTTGACCTACGTCATTTCAATGCTTATCATTATTTCTCACCTCCAGGTGACAGGGCCACTGGAGGATCTTCAATCCTAGTCAAACAGAATGTTATCCATAGCCCTAATACGCTTACTTCTAATCTTCAAGCAGAAAGCAGTGCGACTCCACTTTACACGTTGCATTTACATTATGCTCTTTGTATATCTCACCGTCTTCAGTCATTCAGAAGACTGATCTTCAAACTCTGTATGACCAACTCCCTAAACCCTGTATTATTATGGGGGACTTGAATGGCCACAACCTACTCTGGGGTAGCATAACTACAAACGCTAAAGGTAAACAACTGGAGGAGTTTTGTTCAGACAATGATTTGTGTATTTATAATGATGGTTCCAACACGTATCTACACCCTGGTACAGGAACCTATTCTGCTCTCGACTTATCAATCACAAATTCAGAATTACTAAATGAATTTGAATGGTCAGTCCATGATGACCTATGTGGAAGTGACCATTTTCCTACTGTACTGAAACCTGTAAGCCCATCTGATATTACTCCATATTCGAGATGGAACTTTCAAAAGCTAACTGGCCTTTGTACCAAGCTCTGTGTTGTAGCAGACTTAAACCCGAACTCTTTATAGAATGTACTGATCCTATAAAGATTTCTCTGATGAACTAATTAATATTGCTGATGAGTGTATCCCCAAATCCTCTGCAATTCCACACATACGAAACCATGGTTCACCAATGAGTGCAAACAGGCTAGGAAGGCACGGAAGAAAGCTGAGAATTATTTCCGTCGCCATCCTATGGTCCATAATTTGAATAAATTTAAAATTTTAAATGCTAAGGCACGGCGTACCTTCAAGCAAAGTAAACGTCAATCCTGGCGAACTTATGTCTCAAAAATAAATTCACGAACGCCGATATCAAAAGTATGGAATATGATCCAGAAAATAAAAGGTAAGGGTTCTAAATCTAGCATTAAGCATCTGAAAGATGGAGACGAATTATTAACTAGTCAATCTGATATTGCAAATAAACTTGGAGAAACTTTGGCCAAACACTCTTCCTCATCGAATTATTTACCTCAATTCCAAAAATTATAAAACAACAGGAAAAGAAAACTATTAATTTCATTTCAGATAATGGGGAAGATTACAATGAACTATTTTCTATTCATGAGCTTCATACTGCTCTTGATCAAGCTCATGATACGGTTACAGGTGCTGATAACATACATTATCAGCTCCTGAAACACTTACCGGATTCATGCTTAGAAACCCTTTTAAACATTTTTTGATGATATTTGGACTTCTGGACAATTTCCTTCTTCATGGCATGATGCTATTATTGTACCCATCCCTAAACCTGGACGTGATCATACTGATCCTTCGAATTATCGACCAATCTCATTAACTAGCTGCGTTTGCAAGACCATGGAGCGCATGATAAATAATCGACTTGTGTGGTACTTGGAAACTAATAACCTTCTAACAGACATTCAATGTGGTTTCCGTAAAAACAGAAGTACTATCGATCATTTAGTGCGTTTAGAATCCCTTTATTAAAAAATGCCATTATTAAAAAACAACATGCAGTGTCGATCTTTTTTTCGATTTAGAAAAGCATATGACACCACATGGAAACATGGTATTTTTAAGAGATTTACACGATTTTGGATTGAGAGGCCGTTTGCCTCTTTTTATATCACAGTTTTTAACGGACAGGCAATTTCAAGTTCGCGTGGGTTCTACCCTGTCTGATCATTACAATCAGGATCAGGGTGTCCCACAAGGCAGTATTTTATCTGTCACACTCTTTAGTATTAAAATAAATAGTCTGTCAAAGGTTTTAAGTGATTCAATCGATGGATCTCTTTTTGTGGATGATTTTAATATTTCTTGCCGTGGTAAAAACATGCGAACTATTGAGAGACAATTACAAATTTGTCTCAACAAATTTGTCTCAAAACCAAATGCCTGAAGGCACTCGACTTGTTGAAAGTCGTTTCCAGTTCAAAGTGGGGAGGGGACCAAACCACCCTCCTTCATTTGTATAGATCACTGGTCCGATCGAAACTTGATTACGGCTCTATCGTATATGGTGGGGCCTGTAAAAGCAACCTCAAACTACTTGATTCTATCCATCACCAGGGTCTAAGACTTTGTCTTGGGTCTTTCAGAACCTCTCCCATTGACAGTCTCTACGTTGAGGCCGATGAGCCATCTTTAAAACTTCGCCGTATCAAATTGTCCCTACAATATATCACACAAAAGTTATATTCTAATGAATCCAATCCTGCTCACAGTTGCGTTTTAATCCTCTTTATGAGGACTTGTATAATAAAAACCTTCACTTGTTCCACCTCTTGGGATAAGAATCCAACAATATATTTCTGCTGCTGGCATTGAGTTGGAGAATATATCTCCTTCCCGTCTTCTTTCTTCTCCTCCTTGGCAATTAGTGAGGCCTCAAGTTGACCTAACACTGACAAAGTTTAAAAATCCGAAACTAACGAATTACAGTATAAACAAGAATATAATCAATTAAAGAATAACTATAATACATACAAATCCTTATTTACAGATGGGTCCAAGGATGGTGGCGTAGTGGCATGTGCCACTGTCATTGATCCAGAACAATATCTTCTAGAATACCTGATAACAGCTCTATATTTACAGCAGAAGCAAACGCCATCTTAACAGCTCTTAAATATATTCAAAGACATCCCAAAACATAAACAATATATAATATTTTCTGACTCTCTTTCTTGCCTTCAGGCGATTAAAAATCTCTTGCAAACATCCACTTTTAATTGAAATAATCGAATTATATAATGATCTTGCTACTGGCCAATGCGACATCGTCTTTTGTTGGTTACCCAGCCACGTTGGCATTTCTGGGAACATTAATGGCTGATCTTGCTGCTAAGGCAGCACTCAACAAATCTGTGACACCACTTCTTATTCCATATTCTGATTATAAAGCCAGCATTAGAACATACATCCGCGATCTAATGCAGAAGAAGTGGGACACCCAAGTAGGTATTAATAAATTACATGCAATAAACCCTACATTGGTTACACCTACTTGGGTTGTCAGTCCAGATTTGAAGAGGTCACATATGCGACGATGTCGCATTGGCCACACAAGATATACTCATGAATATTTACTGAAAGGCGAAGATCCTCCGTTTTGTATCCCTTTGCGATGAAAGAATCACGGTCAAGCATGTCTTGCTTGACTGTGTTGAATTCTCCATCATAAGGGATAAATATTTTAATGTTAAAACTGTTTGGGATCTTTTTAACACTGTTCATGTTCATTTAATTCTCGGTTTTTTAAAAGAAATTGATTTGATCACTGATTTTTGATTAATATGCTCTGTAAGTAGATGTATTTTAATGATTGGTAGTTTAGATTGTTAACTTAGATTGTTAGTGGCTCTGCCCTCAAAGGGGGTTGACGTAGCGTAAAATTATTGTCCTCCTGAGAGGGTACGTAAGTCCCAAACATTTCAAGTCAGTTTAAGTGTACCAGGTTTTTAATCGTAGTATATTTGTGTTTTTAATGTATGGCTAAATCTCAGCATCAACGCCAATGGCTGAAGGGATGGTGTAAATCCAGCTAGGGTCCATGCAGGTAGCAAAAGTAATGTAAGTCCCCATGGGCGTTAGTATGGTGATCTACGTTCAGTTGTTGGCGCTCTATAGCCCGTATTTTGTATTGTATTGTCTTCTTTAATTGGAATATTTTAACTTTGCGCTAGTTTTATATTTATAACTGTGATTCTCTAGTCTTTTTACTGTCCATCGTCGACAGGTTTTAATCTTTAAAATGTTTCTACTTTTCATTGTATGGCTTGTTTTCGTCACGATATGGCTGCAATATTGCCGATGTGACGTTAAATCTTAACTCACTCACTCACTCACTCACTCATTTACTTTATTATAAGTGAACAACTGCCACATCATTTACTTTATTATAAGTGAACAAATGCCACATCATTTACTTTATTATAAGTGAACAAATGCCACATCATTTACTTTATTATAAGTGAACAAATGCCACATCATTTACTTTATTATAAGTGAACAACTGCCACATCTTTTACTCTTATTATAAGTTAACAACTACCACATCCTTTACTCTTATTATAAGTGAACAAATGCCACATCATTTACTTTATTATAAGTGAACAACTGCCACATCATTTACTTTATTATAAGTGAACAAATGCCACATCATTTACTTTATTATAAGTGAACAACTGCCACATCTTTTACTCTTATTATAAGTTAACAACTGCCACATGATTTACTTTATTATAAGTTAACAACTACCACACCATGTACTCTTATTATAAGTTAACAACTACCACATCATTTACTTTTATTATAAGTGAACAAATGCCACATCCTTTACTTTTATTATAAGTCAACAACTGCCACAACCTTTACTTTTATTATACGTAAACAGCTGCCACATCCTTTAATTCATTATAAGTCAGAAGTGCCACACCATTTACTTTTATTATAAGTAAACTTCTGTCACATCCTTTACTTTTATTATAAGGCAACAACTGCCACACCATGTATTTTATTTTAAGTCAACAACTACCACATCCTTTAATTTATTAAAAGTGAACAACTGCCACATCCTTTACTCTTATTATCAGTCAACAATTGCCAATCCTTCACTTTTATTATAAGGCAAGAACTGCAACATCCTTTACTTTTATTAGAAGTAAAGAACTGCCACATTCTTTACTTGTATTATAAGTCAACAACTGCAACATCCTTTAATTTATTATAAGTCAGAAGTGCCACACCATGTACTTTTATTATAAGTAAACACCTGCCACATCCTTTACTTTTATCATAAAGCAACAACTGCCACATCCTTTACTTCATTATAACCAAACAACTGCCTCTTGTTTTACTTGCATTATAAGTCAACAACTATAAAATCCTTTGCTTTAATTTTAAGCCAACAAATGCAACTTCCTTTACTTTTATTATAAGTCAACAACTGCCTCATCTTTTACTTGCATTATAAGTCAACAACTATAACATCCTTTGCTTTAATTTTAAGCGAACAAATGCCACTTCCTTTACTTTTATTATAAGTCAACAACTGCCACAGCCTTTACGTTTTATAAGTCAACAACTGCCACATCTTTTACATTTATTATTAGTCAACAACTATAACATCCTTTCCTTATATTATAAGTCAACAATTTCCGCATCCTTTACTTTTATTTTAAGTCAACAACTGCCACTTCCTTTTCTGTTATTATAAGTTAACAACTGCCAGATCCTTTACTTTATTATGGTCCACAACTACCTCACCCTTTACTCTTATTATAAGTGAACAATTGTCACATCCTTTACTTTTATTATGAGTAAACATATGCCACATCATGTACTTTATTATACGTGATCAACAACTCCATCTTTACTTATATTATAAGTCAACAACTGCCACGTCCTTTACTTCATTATAAGTGAACAACTGCCACGCCCTTTACTTTTATTACACGTCAACAACTGCCACACCCTTTACCTTTATTATGAGTCAACAACTGCCACATCCTTTCCTTATATTATAAGTCAACAATTTCGGCACCCATGAAAGGCCACCTCCTCGTGGTGGGTGCTGGGTCACGCTAAGCGCCTTTCAACCCCCCGTTGTGGACCCGGGGGGCATATTTTGGTCCACCAACCCGTTTGCCGTGGGTTGCGCCCCTGTGTCGGTGGAGGACGGGAGGCTGGTGGTTGAGGGCACTGGTTCCAGGAACAGTGTTCCTTTGCCCAACACACCACTTCGCCCCTTACTTCACCTAGACGGGTGGTTGAATGGGCCCGGTTCAACCAATCGGCTGGTCATGCCAAGCCCTGTGCATTCTATTTTCTATTGCACAAATTTGATTTATTTAAATGATCCTGTTTTGGGCTTTGGAAAACAAAAACATTTCACAAATTTTGAATTGACTTTAAATGAGAACGATTGTTCCTTTTTTGCCTAGAGTCGTATGCCCAGAAGGCGGTGGCTCATGGGCCAATTCAGTGGAATAATTAAACTTTTAGTTTTTCTGCTGGAGTATATCATCCGAGTATCCTTGGTGCTGCAAGTCGGATATCCACTTGTTTTTAGCATTGTCTTTATGATACTCCATGGCGGGTGGGGAGCTCGGATGATGAACCTTCTACGCTTACTATGGACTACCAAAACCCCCAAAAACGAAACAAACGTCAATTGGACAGTGATGATGATGACCAACGACCGTCTACCTCAATTGAATATTGGCCACGATTTTTAGTTCTCGAAACTCTTGACAAATCCCCCTTTAAAATTAAACCCTTTTGCAGTGTCAAAGGGTGTACATGGTATTGCAGGTGAGGTCCGCAATATCAAACGATTACGCTCAGGCTCTTTGCTCATCGAATGCAGCAGGAAAACGCAATCAACAAATTTGATGTCAACTCAGCTGTTTGTTGGAATACCGGTTTCGGTATCTCCACATAGAACTTTGAACACAAGCAAAGGAATCGTCAGAGACCGGGATCAACTATTTGCAGATATGAGTGAATTGGACATCGTCTCTGAAATGAAAGAACAAGGAGTGACATTTGTGAAACGATTCACAACACGGAAAAACTCTGAGACTAAACCAACAAACACTTACCTATTCCATTTTTCTTATCCAACTGCTCCAAAATCAATTAAAGCAGGGTATTGTCATCTCAACGTTGATATTTATATTCCCAACCCATTGAGATGTTTCAAATGTCAAAAGTATGGTCATGGTGTAAACAACTGCACAAATTCTATTACATGCGCTCACTGCAGCCAAAAAAACCCATGTTACTGAAGATTGTGATAGCAACGTTAAACAGTGCACTAACTGCTCTGGTACTCACTCATCTTTTTCAAAAGAATGTCCAGTCTGGAAACAACAAATGGCAATTAATAAAATTAAATTCACAAGGAATCTTAGTTTTGCTGATGCCAAAAAACTTGTTGTTCAGACACCAGAACCAAACGAGTCTTATGCTTCAGTTACGAGATCCGGAACACATCAAAATGTAACTTCTATTGTGTCCACTTCGTCAACACAATGCCAGACTAATTTGACATGGGTTGACTCTGATGCACCCAAGCTCTACTCTCCTGACCAGTCAACACAAACCGTTGTATCAACATCCACAACAACTGCTAGAGCAGAAGTTGAATCTCGGCCATCTTCCCAGGAACAATCATCATCACAGTCTACTTCCAAACTTCCGTCTGGAATTAATGGGAAGCAAGTGTCGAAACAGAAAAACAAACCAATAAACGAATCGTCAAAAAAATACCATAGTGGCAGAGTCTCAAAAGGGACAGAAGACAAAATCCAAATTTACAATAAGTTTGGATCTCTCGAAGACATGGATGTCTCTGAAAACATCCAGTACAGGTCTCATAGCTTGTCGCCCAAAAAAAAGACAAGGGGTAGATCTCCAATCAACCCACCAAAGACATAGTTTCTTCACGTATTGTCCAATGGAATTGTAGAGGACTAAAGACCAACTTCAATGAATTACAGCTATTGATTCAGGATTTACAACCATCAGCTTTCTGCTTACAGGAAACCTACCTGAAGCAGGTGGACAATTTTAATTTACGTCAGTTCATTGGATATCATTCTTTTTTCTCCTCCGGGTGACAGGGCCACTGGAGGATCTTCAATCCTTGTTAAGCAGGGTATTATCCATAGTCCTTTAACGCTTAAAACTAATCTCCAAGCCGTTGCAGTGCGGATTACGTTTCACGTGGCTTTTACATTATGCTCGCTGTATATTCCGCCTTCGTCAGCAATTCATCTTGTTGATCTCCAATCGCTCTATAATCAACTTCCGAAACCCTGTGTTATTGTGGGTGACCTAAATGGTCATAACCCGATCTGGGGTAGTACAAACACTAACACTAAAGGTAAACTAATAGAAGATTTCCTCTCAGATAATGATCTCTGTATATATAATGATGATTCTCACACTTACCTTCATCCTGCAACCGGCACTTACTCTTCTTTGGACTTGGCCCTGGCTGACTCTAACCTTCTCAATGAATTTGATTGGTCAGTCCATAATGACCTTTGTGGAAGTGACCACTTCCCAACTATACTTTCAGAAATAAACCCAGCTGATTCTCCATCTTACACAAGATGGAATTTTTCCAAGGCTAACTGGTCCTTGTATGAAACTATGTGTAAATCAAAACTGAAAACGCATTTTTTCAGTGATGTAGCTGATCCTATTCAGGTATTTTCTGACGCTTTAAATGATATAGCTGATCATTGTATACCAAAGTCCTCTACGAATCCACATGTGCGGAAACCATGGTTTAGTTCAGATTGCAAACATGCTAGAAAAGCGAGAAAAAAAGGCAGAGAAATATTTTCGCCATCACCCAACTGTCCATAACTTGAATAAATTCAAAATACTTAATGCGAAGGCACGTCGTACTTTCAAACAAAACAAACGGCAGTCTTGGCGGGACTATGTGTCCAAACTTAATTCTCGAACACCTATGTCCAAAGTTTGGAATATGGTGCAAAGGATAAAAGGTAAAGGATCAAGATCTGGTGTTCATCATCTGAAGGATGATGACACACTCTTAACCAGTAAATCTGATATAGCAAATAAATTGGGAGAAACGTTAGCTCAACATTCATCTTCATCAAATTTTACACCGAAATTTCAAAAAAACTAAAGAACACGCAGAAAAAAAGAAACTCAATTTTGCTTCAGATAATGGGGAGGACTATAATGAGGTTTTCTCCATTCATGAGCTGCATACTGCCTTGGGGCAGGCTCATGATACTGCTACAGGTTCTGATAATATTCATTATCAGTTACTTAAACATTTACCGGATTCCTGTTTAGAAACTTTATTAAATATATTCGATTACATCTGGACAACGGGAAATTTTCCTTCATCATGGCGTAATGCTGTCGTCATTCCTATACCGAAACCTGGCCGCGATCACACTGATCCTTCAAACTATAGGCCAATATCGCTTACTAGTTGTGTTTGTAAGACCATGGAACGAATGGTCAATAACAGACTAATATGGTACTTAGAAACAAATGAACTGATTACCGATATCCAATGTGGGTTTAGGAAAAACAGAAGTACCATTGACCATTTGGTTAGACTGGAAACTTTTGTGAAGAATGGTTTTATTAATAAACAACACACCGTATCTATATTTTTTGACCTAGAGAAAGCTTATGATACCACCTGGAAACATGGAATTTTAACAGATCTTCATAACATGGGTTTGAGAGGCCGTTTGCCAAATTTCATATCACAGTTTTTGACAAACAGGCATTTCCAGGTTCGAGTGGGATCCACCTTGTCTGAATTTTACGATCAAGATCAGGGTGTACCACAAGGCAGCATATTGTCGGTAACGTTGTTTAGTATAAAAATCAACAGCTTATCTAAAGTTTTAAACGACTCTATTGATGGGTCGTTATTTGTCGATGATTTTAATGTTTCATGTCGAGGTAAAAATATGCGCACAATTGAGAGACAGTTGCAAGTCTGTCTCAATAAAATCAATGATTGGTCCGAACAAAATGGTTTTAAGTTTTCTAAGTCTAAAACTAACTGCATCCATTTCTGTCGTAAGTATAAACCACATAAAGACCCAGACTTACATTTATCGGGTACTCCCATTAAAGTAGTTAAAGAAGCTAAATTCTTAGGTATCATATTTGACCATCATCTTACATTCCTACCTCATATCAAATCTCTTAAAGCAAAATGTCTGAAAGCTTTGGATCTCTTGAAAGTTGTCTCTAACTCTAAGTGGGGTGGTGAACAGTCAACCCTCCTACACTTGTATAGATCGCTGATCCGTTCCAAGCTTGATTATGGTTCCATCGTCTATGGTGGAGCTTGTAAAAGTAATCTCAAAGTGCTTGATTCTATTCACCATCAAGGTCTGAGACTATGTCTTGGATCTTTCCGAACTTCACCTATTGACAGTCTTTACATTGAAGCTGACGAGCCTTCCCTAAAACAACGCCGAATTAAACTGTCCTTACAGTACATAACCAAGTTATATGCTAATAAGTCTAACCCTGCTTACAATTGTGTGTTTAATCCTCTGTATGAAGATCTTTACGGTAAAAAGTCATCGCTAATTCCACCTCTGGGAATACGAATTCAACCTTTTATTTCAGCTGCTAATATTGCACTCACTAACATATCTCCTTTCCGCCTGTTCTCTTCTCCACCTTGGCAGTTGGTCCAGCCAAGAGTTGACCTGACATTAACCAAACTCAAGAAATCAGAAACAAATCAGTTACAGTATAAACAAGAATATAATCAATTAAGAAGTACATATAATACATATAAATCTATATTTACAGATGGATCCAAGGATGGTGGTGCAGTTGCTTGTGCCACTGTCATTGGATCCAAAACATTATCAACTAGATTACCAGATCACGCTTCCATATTTACAGCCGAATCAAAGGCCATTTTAACTGCCCTCAGATATATCAAACAGTCTAAACATAAGGACTTTATTATTTTTCGGACTCGCTGTCTTGTCTTCAAGCAATTAAAAACAATTCGTGTCAGCATCCTGTTTTACTTGACATAATAGAACTACATAATAATCTTGCTACTGGCCAATGCGACATCGTCTTTTGTTGGTTACCCAGCCATGTTGGAATCACTGGTAATACAGTGGCTGACTCTGCTGCAAAGTCTGCTCTCAACAAATCTGTGACACCACTTCAAATACCTTATAGTGATTATAAACCAGTTATAAGAAGTTACATCCGGGATCTTATGCAGAAGAAGTGGGACACCCAAGTAGGTATCAATAAATTACATGCAATAAAACCCTACATTGGTTACACCTACTTGGGTTGTCGGTCCAGATTTGAAGAGGTCATTATGCGACGATGTCGCATTGGCCACACTAGATATACTCACGAATATTTACTTAAAGGTGAGGATCCTCCGTTTTGCATCCCTTGTGATGAAAGAATCACAGTCAAGCATGTCTTGCTTGACTGTGTTGAATATTCCATCACAAGGGATAAGTATTTTAATATCAAAACATTGAAGGATCTTTTTTACTACTGTTAGTTCTCGTTTAGTTATTGCCTTTTTAAAAGAATTAGATTTGTTAAGTGATTTGTAAATAGATATATATTTTATCATTGGTAGTTTGAATTAGTAACTGAGATTGTTAGTGGCTGTACCCTCAAAGGGGGTTGAAGTAGTGTAAAATTATTGTCCTCCTGAGAGGGTACGTAAGTCCCAAAACTTTCAAAGTAGAATTTTCACATACCAAGTTTTTAAACGTAGTATTTTTGTTCATTTAGATTTCGGCTAAATTATCCTACAATCACCAGCGGCTGAAGGGATGGTGTAAATCCAACTAGGGTCCATGCAGGTAGCAAAGGTACTGTAAGTCCCCATGGACCCTAGCATGGTGACCTGCTTTCAGTTGTTGGTGATCTATAGCCCATTTTTTTATATTGTGTTGTCCCCTGTGGTTAAACTGTTTTAGACTCTATTACTAGTTTTATCTGTATATGTGATATTCTAGTTGTTTTACTGCCCTTCGTTGGCAGGTTTTTATACTATTCATAAATTTCATTTCAATATCAAATGTTCTCGTCACGATATGGCTGAAATATTGCCGATGTGACGTTAAATTTTAACTCACTCACTCACTCCTTTACTTTTATTATAAGTGAACAACTGCCACACCCTTTACTTTTATTATAAGCCAACAACTGCCACATCCTTTACTTTTATTATACGTAAACAACTGCCACACCCTTTACTTTTATTACACGTCAGCAACTGCCACGTCCTTTACTTTTATAATAACTGAGGCACCCGTGAAGACCCACCTCCTCGTGGTGAGTGCTGGGTAACGCTAAGCACTCTTCAACCCCCCGTTGTGGACTCCGGGGGCATATTTGGTCCACCAACCCGTTTGCCATGGTTTGCGCCCCTGTGTCGGTGGAGGACGGGATTCTGGTGGTTGAGGGAACTGGGATCCTGGAACCGTGTTCCTTTTGCCCAACACACCACTTTGGCTCTGACTTCATCTAGACGGGTGGTAGAACTGGCCCGGTTCTATCAGTCGGCTGGTCATGCCTTGCATCCCTGGTGTTTGCATGCTGGATATCCGGTGCTATTTGACACTGTCCGTGTTGACACTCCGTGGTGGTTGGGAAGCAGGGGTGCTGAATCAAATTCCTTTCATCATGTCACAACAACAAGCTGGTTCATCTCGTCATGAGAAGATACGACATATGGACGACATAGATCAATCAAGTGACCAAACACATATAACTGTTGATTCTTGGACTCGGTTTTTTGGTAATAGAAGCTGCAGATTTTCTTCCTATCAAACTTAATCCTTTCTCCATTTCAAGGGCTATTTCTGGAATTTGTGGGGAGGTCAAGAATGTTACTCGTCTCCGTTCAATTTTTATTGAATGTTTATGGAAACAACAGTTGCTCAATCTGCTGTCAATCAAGACCTTTGCAAACACAGAAGTTACCGTGTCTGCACAAAGAACATTAAACTCGTGTCGTGGCACCGTGCGTGACAGGGCACGGTATCTCTCTGATATGTCCGAGGAAGACATTACCGTAGAGCTGCAGAATCAGGAAGTTTCAGCAGTAAAACGAATACCTATCTGTTGACCTTTTCTCGTTCCTCACTTCCAACATCTATCAAAGCAGGCTATTTCAATATCGGGGTGGACGTGTATGTCACCAGTCCACTCCGATGTTACAAATGTCAGTATTTCGGACATGACGCACAATCTTGCTGAAACTCCGTAGTCTGTCATCGTTGTTGCGATCGTCATGACGGTTCTGACTGCGACAGAGATTATAAATGTGCTAACTGTATTGGTGCTCATCCTGTATTATCGAAAGCCTGCCCTGTGTTCCAGCGTGAATCGCAGATTATGAAACTGAAATGTGAAAAATACGTTTCATACCTGGATGCAAAAAAACTGCTAAATCAAACCTCTACTCCATCCAACAGTACCTACGCTGCGGCAGTTACTCGCTCTGTTGCAGTGTCCTCTACTGCGTGTCAGTCTGACTTGACTTGGGTCAAGTCAGAGAAACCTATTTTGTCAGCTTCAACAATTAAATCTACTGCCACAGTCACTCAAACCACGTCTGGTTCTCAGACTGATGAAACTGAACCCGAGACATCATCGCAAACGTCTGTTTTGCAACCAGCCATGAATTAAATTAAAAAGAAGCAAGGAAAAGGGATTACTAGGGATAAACTACCTGTTGTTTCTTAACCACCAGAGTTACCTTTTGAAAACTCGTAACTTGTTTAAGTCGCATTCAGAAGGTGGTGTGATGAACAACAAAGAGAGTTCTATGGATATACACCTTCTTTAATATGATATGAGCGACGTTTCGGTGTAGCTACTAACACCGTTATCAAGCAAATGATGTACAATACTAGATGCACGGTATACTTATATACATAGTAAAGTTGAACAGTAAGTGATGATGTTTACACATTTAATGAGGTAGATGTACAAGGTGGTTGATGTTTACACAAGAGGCAAATAGTAACCAAAAACAAAGTAAGCTATGGGGGGATTACGGCAGGAAGCCAGTGATATGACAGACAGGAGAATAATAGGATTAGGACTGCTTGGTGATGATTTGGTTGTAGGCAGTGGGGATGTAATATCCTTGGTCTCTGTTAATGGCCGGTTGGAGTCTCTTGATGTGAATTGCTTCTAGTAGCTTTCTGATTACGTAGGACGATTTGACGGTCTTCTGCTCGTGACGTCTTCCCGCTTGCAACATGCCAACGGCACGTTCACGTTGCACATTTGACAATCGTGGCATTTTAAGTACCGTTAGAACTGTTGTTTAAAAGTGTTTTTTCAATTCTTGAGGCCAATGCAAACACGTGCATATGAAGAAAACTTATTTTTCAAATTACATTTTGTGAATTACTTTTTTGACTCAGTATACATAGCCCTGTTCCCCCTAAATACCAGTTTTCAGACTGTAGCTGTTCGACTGACCCTGCACATTGCTTTGACTCTGTGCAGCTTATATATCCCTCCATCTTCTAATGTCCGTCTGTAAGATCTTCAGAATATATATTATGATCAGCTTACAAAGCCATGAATCATCACCGACGATCTGAATGGACACACAATCCGCTATGGGGAATTGTACAGGGGATCATTGCTCTTACTCTAAAAGCTGTCCTGTTTGGAAACGTCAAATGGAGATAAATCAAATCAAATTCACCCAAAACATTAGTTCTGCTGATGCAAAAAAACTAGTTTAAAGCTCAGAGCATAAAGAGAGCTATGCTTCTATCACCAGAACACCGTCAGAAGTGACAACTAGAATAACAAAGTCATCTGCATGCTGTCAGACAACCTTGACCTGGGTTAAATCTGAATCTCCTCTGATATTCTCATCTGCAATATCTACATCAACGTAGAACGTTCAACAAATCGTTAAAAAACAAAGGCAAACCGAAGCCAGATTCTTTGAAGAAACAAAGTGGCAGAGCCCCAAAAGGGTCAGATGATAAAATCAAATGATTTAACAAATACGGATCACTTGAGGACATGGACGTGTCCGAAAACGTCAATTCTAGGGCACATAGCTTGTCGCCCTCGAAAAAGGTGCGGGGTAGATGCCCAATTAATCCGCCCAAAAGACAGGTTTATCTAACAATATCGTGCAGTGGAACTGTAGAGCACCCCGATAAAATTTAATGAAATTCAGGATTTAACACCATCAGCGTTCCCCCGCAAGAGACGTATCGGTAAAAGACAGATAATTTTAACTTAAGTCAGTTTGAAACGTATCATTATTTTCCCCTCCAGGTGATAGAGCCACCGGAGGTTATACTATCCTTATACGACAGGATGTTGTTCACAGGACTGTTACACTTAACACTAATCTCCAAGATGTCGCAGTGCGACTTACTCTGGGTGTAGCATTTACATTATGCTCTCTGAATATTCCGCCTTCATCGGCACTTCAGCAGAATGATATTCAAAGACTCTATGATCAACTCCCAAAGCCATGTGTTATTATGGGTGACTTAAACGGTCACATCCCACTCTGGGGCAGTATTAACACTAATATTGAAGGCAAAAATGGAAGATTTAATTTCGAATAATGACCTGTGCATATGTAATGATGATTCAAGCACCTATCTGCATCCTGCAACTGGCACTTATTCGTGTCTAGATTTGTCTCTTGCAGATTCTAACCTCCTAAATGAATTTGATTGGTCTGTTCATAATGACCTTTGTGGAAGTGACTACTTCCCAACTATCCTTTCAGAAATAACTCCATCTGATTCTCCATCGTATACACATGTACGAAGGCCATGGTTTAATACAGATTGTGGACAAGCCAGAAAAGCGAGGCAAAAGGCCGAGCTTTATTTCCGCCATCATCCAACTGTCCATAACTTCAATAAATTTAAAATACTCAATGCAAAGGCGCGTCGTACCTTTAAACAAAACAAACGACAATCTTGGAGAAATTATGTCTCCAAAGTAGTATGTACAATGGGGGTACGAAATCACTTTCAACAAAAGCCTCTGCAAAGCCTTCTTTCACAAATTAAGGCTTGTGTCAGGCCTTTAGATCTCGCCCCATTACCCCTACTACTTTCCCGACCTATTAAAAGTTGAGACGCCAGCGGGATACGAACCCCACAAGTATACCTCACAGCCACGCCATTCAACTGATTGAGCTACCGGGGACTTAGCTGAATAATCTCTGTTTAACGGGTCTATCCTGAGATAGCGAACTAGCACTTTCCTGATCATGTGATATGTTGTGTTGACCTCGAGGAAACAGTTTAATGTGATACTGGGATTACTAAACAGTTATTTTATTATTTTCCCGGCCACACGTGACACTATGCCACGTTCTTAGGAGGTAATATTGTGCCATACGGTACGATCAATAATTCTCCTCTAACAAACCCTCTCCCTGGCCCATCTCTCAAGTAGTACAAGTTCGGCTCGTCGGCTTTCATGTCCACTTTATCTATGTTGTAAGTTTTGACTGACCATATTGGGTCAGTGGCTTGCTTACGGCTATCACCCTTGTGTTCCTGGTAGGAACTGAACCGAGTCGATGAACCTTAGACCATTCAAGCTGAAGGAAATGTATCTCTCCATGTTGTTGGGGATGCACTTTAGGTTGCCGTCGATTTTCACGATGGCCTGCATGATCAAGTGAGAGTCGTACCCTCTCAAGTTGTGAAAGACCACAGGTATGTTTATTGTCTTGGGGTTGATTCTGAGCTTGAGTTTACACGCATTGTGAGTTCGCCGCTATACTTACCAGTGACGTGGCAATGATCTCTCAATGAATCACCATTCAGTGGTGAGTCACACACGTGGCATTGAGTGCTGCAGGCGTGGGCTAGCCGGTCGGCTTGGGTCATACACATGGGAGCGACTGTATACAGTGCATTCCTAATAATTTTTTCGTCCTCCTGCAAACACTTTAGAAACTTTCAGCCGCGTCGGGACCCCTGTACACTACTGGAGCTTTCGTTTTCCCATCACAACGGACGACTACGTATCCAAACCCACAGGCCTCATGCTCTTGTATTTTCTCGTGGTTGGGGTACCCCCAACAGCCCCACCCCCAGCAACCTCAACTGGTTTGACCAAGGCTTCGAAGTCGGCGTAGATGACATAAGGCACTGACATTTGGTTCTTGTGGTTGCCGAATTTGAGGATATTGTCACCTTCCTTAGGCATGTCGACTCGTATGGCCGTCTGCCCCACACCTTGGCAATCCTCCCGGTGGGAGTCTAATAAATCAGCTCGTGTGAAGCCATGTAGGCACCGTTCACAGAAGTGGCTCTTTTCTCTGTGTGCCGATTGGTCATACAACAGCCTGCTAAAGTGTTTTATCCATGTGTAGTGGTACTTGTCACCTCGCTGGATCATGAATATATTGATAACGCAGCGACCCACCTCCCCCCAACACTGGGCTGACCCTGTGCACTCTTGTTGTGTTACCTTCGTGCCCAAAGACGTTTATAGCTATATCATTCTGTTTTTCTATTTTAGTTATCTGGGATATGGGGGTGGGTTCATCTATACCATCCCAGTCTTGGGGATAACTAGAAGGCCTGTTCGAATTAGTGTCAGCTGGAAACAAGGCTGACCTGATAGCTAACCTCAGGCAATCGTCTCCTCTATTCTTGACGTTGAACATGGCCTGTTTTTTCTTATAGTAGGGGGGCAAGTCTAGCTATGAGCCGCCTCCGAACGGCATGTAGCTAGTTATGTCTAGATAGACATTATCGATTTTATCAAAAACCCAACTGGACCCCAAGTGTGTGTAGCGTTCTAGGTATTCTCGTATCTGCTGAAAACTGGTATCGATTGATGCGTCTATGGTTTCTGTATGCGTGACAACTTATTGTTTACCTCGGGAAGTAAGGCTGAACATACTCAGTGACCCCAGCCCCCGCTCCCACGTTCTTATCGAGTGACATTTTCACTGTGATCTGAAACTTTATACTTCCCAGATTGTTTAGTTCCTGGTTGACTTTATCAGTTATCAGAGGCTTGATATCTGTGATGTCTATGTTCCTATCAACATGCATGCGCCAGCCTCTCAAATAGTTGCCTACAGCGCGCTCAGTGGGTATGAACTGTAGGTCAATAGCTCTATTCAGCCGTAATAGTTCTACAAGCCGTGGCTTCCTCATACGCGAATAACCACCTAAACCCAAACTGCGTACCTCGGCTTTTAATTGTTTTACAGTGGGAGGTTTTGCTACGGGGTCATGTGATTACAATGCGACTAACCCGGCTCTCCCCAGGTTGGAATAACCCGTGAACCCAAGCTCTTTTGCTTGGGCTTTTAGTCGTTTTACCCCTGGGAGGTGCTTGTATGCTAAGTAATCTCAACAAGGCTGATTTGGTCATTCGAGAATAACCAATTACACCCCACTGCTTCGCGATCTGCTTGAGCTCACTAACAGTAGTCATCGTTGCGTACACACCTAGGTATATCAATCTCTAATTGTGCTGCCGACAAGGGAAAACCTTGATAAGAAATATAGTGAGGCGTTTTAGTAAATATCCAGATACACCTTATTGATTATTCCCTCGACCCACCCGGAACATGCACAGCATAGTAGGGTGTTTTGTATTACTTGCAACGAGTTGTTAACAAGTATATCTATCTCCCCATGCACATCTACTCGCCCCCTATCAAAGTGATTCCAAGTGTGCCCAGCCGATGGCACATCAAACCCTACTTTCACCATAATTGTAAATGAGCACCCCTTATATAGTTTGCTAACAATCATGGGTTTGAGGACACTGATATCTATACTTTCCCCAACATACATCTGCCTGCAACTTTCCTTGGGCTCAATTTCCACAAACATAGTTATACCTAGGTGTTCACAGTCTCTAATTGGGGGTCTATCCTGAGGAGGCGCCTACATTCTTTTATGTAGGCCTTTTTATTCTCGTAGATGAGTACCCCTCAGTCCTGCATCTCCTACCACAGGCTTTTCTCTTCCCCATAAGTATGTATTCACATCGGTACGGAGCAGGTCTCATCTTTACCATACTTATATGAGTACTTAGTCTAATTGTTTTGCAACCAACGCAGTCGCTGCTATACCCAGCGTGATGAAGACCAGTTCATGGTCCATTTGTCCCTTGGATGGTGTGTAGTACTGAGAGAGTGTGGGTTTATTGAGTGGTTCCAGCTGTTTACCTGTTAGTAGGTAGTATTCTCTCGCTGCGTCATCGACATCGTCGAATGTTTTAACGGCATGGCTCTCACGCCTGAGTTGTTCATTAATGTAATCGATCTTCTGAACACGTTTTTTCGCATAGTCGGATTGTGCCGCCTGTAATTGTTCCACAGCGAGGTCATGCCTCTTACGCTCTGCCTGTATCTCAGCCGCGTGTGACTCTCGTAATTTCGAGAAGAGGAAATTACTCCCGGAAAATACCAGGGCATTTACTAACGCCCCACCAACCATCATGCCGATTGTAGCCATCCTATATTTACTTCATAATATTTTCAGGTAGTACCCCTTGTTTACTAGGATGTCCAAGGTTCATTATGAGCATACCCATATCCTGCATGTTGAAATCTAGCATGATAGATGGTGGTTTAAGCACCATTTTGGTCAACCGAGTGTACCCTGCGGCTAGACTGGCGACCACGGTGGCGTGGTATGTGTCGTTGACGAACGTTTTCCCCTCAGACATTATGCATATGATATAAAAATATATTTTTTATAACATGATATGTGGGTTGAGCTCTAATTGCGGGGGTTTCTCTGGTTTCCCTCCCTGAATCGTGTATATAACCATGAGATAGCCACTGCAGCAGTTACGCCTGCAACCAACAGTAGTCGAGTCTGGTTCACCGTGATACTTTTATGTTGGTGAAACCACCTTTTTTTACCGGCAGTTACTCTCTTAGGATTCTTCTGCCTGGTGACTGTAGGGGGTTTGGGTTCCCCAAACTTTGGGTTAACCTCCCTGGGGGTTTCCCCCATTTGGGGTTTCCCCAACGTGGTGGTCACCCCGAAAGTGGGGATCTCCTCCCTGGGGGTTTGGGGTTCCTCCTGTGCAGTATCCATCTATACTATTATTACTATTTTTCCCCTCCTTCAATTGGCAATGCTTTGCCGTGATAATCGCCTCTGTCAGCACGCAGCTGATAGAGCTCAAGGTGTATTCAATCACAGGGTCTTTCTCAAGGTCTTCCCACAGGTAAAGTCGGCGGTCCGGGGGGATGGGAAGGAAGTATGACGCAATACCAGTATATATCTGGGTCAAAGCCGATCCTATAGTCTTCGTCATCTCGGCCCCGAGTCTAGCCTCGTATCTGGCGTACAGCTTATCGATTTCTTCGGTTGACATTTTGTGAATTTTATCGGGAGTGTAGTCTCCAAAGTAATGTTTGGCTTTGCCACCAACAGCCAACGCCACCAGTCTCTCTCGCTTGTCATCACTCTTATCATCGCCCACTGGCACCAACAGTTGTTCGAGCAGTTCATCACACTCCATCTTATAATGTGATAAGTAAGTTTTAGTTTTAACTATATATTATACGATATAGGCGAAACACAGAGAAATGAAGGTTAAGTTGCACACGACGAACACTTCAAAAACAACCATTACTATAACTATTACTGATAAGTGCTAAACGCTAAGCATTTAATAAGCATTGCTAAACTTTGATAAGAATTTGCTAAGCTTTGCTAAGCATTGGTCAGTCTTGAGCACAAGCTTAGCATGTTTAGTTTCAGCGAGCTGTTTCTTCACACGTTCCCTATCATGTTTGCTCATCACATCGTTCTCTCTCAAACACTCCTCGAACGAATCCCTGTCCTTGCAGTGAAATAAGGCCACCCATCGCGTCTTCTCCCTGAGGTCTTTCAACACCGAGTTGAACTCCTGCGTCCTGCACCATGACGCTGTGATTTGCGTGTCGGCCGGAGAAGGCCAGGTACGATAGCATATCTCTCTTTTTTGTTATCTCACGACTAGCGCTGCAGTCGTCCAGTATGAATAGCGTCGACTCCCCTTTAAAATACCCGTGAAGAGCTTTCAACCAGTTCTGCAGACGTGTCCCCGGGTCGACTCTGTGTACGTCCGGGTCCGTCATCCGAAGGTCTTTCCGTGTACGTTTTATTCATTTGCAGAGTAGGGCACATTATAACGATGTTGTCGAACACATCCCTGTAGTACCCCTCCAACATATCAAACGGTCTTCCCACAATCAGTCTGCCCACACACTATGGCGCAGTGTGGGTCGCGGGGCAAATCAATAGATGGCCTGCTTGAATCTCCTATTGTCTATATTAAGTTGCACTTCCATAATAACGTACAGGTATAAATTGAACTTGCCCGTGGGTTGAGCCTTCTTGGTAATCTGGATTGTTATCCCCTCGCTGCCGTTGTCGATGCGGCGACCGCTACCGTGCAGTTTATCGTCATCCGTGGATCGCATGTCGAACTTGTTGGTCAAGTATTCACCGATATGCACGGAGGATAGGTCCAGGTCTTTGGTTATGTATGGTTGTTGTTTGATGGCTGGTAGCTTTTTTATCTCATCCCACTGCTGGTATGCCCTCATACCATGACCGAACAGCTGGTTGGGCACACCCTCGATGGTCACTTCCACCTTTTCAATCTCTGGGTTGAAAAACTTCTCGCTGTCCCTTCTGAATGGCTCGTAATCCTCCACGGGGACGACCAGGATGCCTTTCATCGATTGCGCCGGCACGTTCAGGTTGATATTCCACACAGTGTCGCTCTTATCCCGCACGACTGATCTATGCTTCGTACAGGATGGCCACCTTCCCTGAGTACTGGCTTCGAACCTGCCTGGACAGCTCCGGGCTAGTGACTCATGTCGAGAGATGTTGTCTATGGTGTAACTGGCCTCATCACCGTTCGGCGTACGCACTACTTTGCTGTAGTCGTGAAACGTTAGCTCATATTCAAGCCTATCACCCAGCGCAGCCTGATAAAACGGCGCGTGTTCCGTGAGCAACTCGAAGTCGAGCGGCACGCAGAACCTGTTCCCGTACGCTTGGGCGATGGCCTTTTCACCGTCCGAGATCTTGTCTAGCTGGTCTGCTGTGAAGCCGTATCCCACGTGCAAACAGGTCGATTTGCTGATACCTTGGTACTCGTCATTGACACGTTCTCCCTCGCTTTTCCAGAGGTCCCCGTAGCATTGAAAGACGTCACTGTCGTCGATGCTCAGCACCTCATTACCGCTGATCTTGATGGTAATTTCTTGATGATGGCTCGACCTACGTTCCGCACTAGGTCGCGTTTGTCGTTGTCGGAGGTCAGCGTGATGTTGTACGCAAGTCGAACCGTGCCTGGTACAATGAGGTCATTCTCACTAAGGTTTGGAAATCTCACCAGCAGAGTTTGGTTCTGGTCTATCTTGCTGGGATTGTTGGTGATGGTCACCGACTGGCGCACGGCTCTGATGCCTAGAGGCTCTCTTGATCTTCTGAAAGGATTTAGTTTTCTACCATACATTGTTATATAAATGAAATATATAAGTTTTAATACTAAATAATGGCTGAGTACATCCCTGTGGCTGATATGTGGGATGATAGTGCCCAGACATTCGATGAGGATGAAACCTCGTTCAGGCAAGCCAACGAACTTGTGAAGCAGGCCGACAACGGGTTTTACGATGGTTTAAAAGGGGATCAAAATTACATAGAGCCGTAGGGGGGAGACTATTCCAAGTTTTTTGTCGATGGCAAGGGCACGCTGCGACTGAGGGATCATCATTCAGCTAAGTCCCCTGTTGCTCAATCGGTTGAGTGGCGCGGCTGTGAGGTATACATGTGGGGTTCGTATCCCGCTGGCGTCTCAACTTTTTATAGGTCGGGAAAGTAGTAGGGGTAATGGGGCGAGATCTAAGGGCCTGACAAAAGCCTTATTTGTGAAATAAGGCTTTGCAGAGGCTTTTGTTGAAAGTGATTTCGTACCCCCATTGTATATACTACTCTCCAAAATTAATTCACGCACGCCATTGTCTAAGGTATGGAACATGGTTCAAAGATTTAAGGCAAAGGTTCAAAATCTGCTGTTAACCATCTTAAAGATGGTGATAATTTAATTACTGACAAGTCTAAAATTACAAATAAAATTGGCGAAACTTGGCCAAAAGTCCATCGGCAAATTATGTCCCTGAGTTTCAGAGATATCAGAAACAACAGGAAAAGACAAAACTTCATTTCGAATCAAATAACGGTGAAGATTATAACGAAGTGTTTTCATAAAATGAGCTACATACTGCTCTTGAGCAAGCTCATAACACTGCAGCGGGTGATGATAATATACATTACCAGCTACTGAAACACCTACCTAGAACATGTCTGATGACCCTTTTAGATATATTTGACCAAATATGGACGTCTCGAGAATTTCCTCCTTCATGGCATTATGCCATTGTAGTCCAAATACCAAAACATGGCAGGGATCATACAGATCCGTCTAATTACAGACCGATATCTCTAACTAGCTGTGTCTGTTAAACCATGGTGAATAATAGATTAACTTGGTATCTTGTAACCAATAACCTTACAACAAATATTCAATGTGGTTTCAGGGGTACCATTGATCATTTGGTACGTTTAGATCCCTTTGTTAAAAATGCTATAGTAAATAAACAACATGCTGTATCAATTTTCTTTGATCTTGAGAAAGCTTATGATACGACCTGGAAGCATGGCATTTTGAAGGATTTACATTATTTTGGGTTGAGAGGCCGTCTGCCTCATTTCATATCACAGTTTTTAAAAGACAGGCAATTTCAAGTCCGAGTGGGTTCAACCCTATCTGATTATTATAATCAGGTTCAGGGTGTCCCACAAGGCAGTATTTTGTCTGTCACTCTGTTTAGCATCAAGAACAAAAGATTATCAACGGTTTTAAATGATTCAGTTGATGGATCATTATTTGTAGATGATTTCAATATATCTTGTCTCGCATATTTCTTGTCGCTCATATGACAACGTCCATGCGTGTGTATGTGTATGTGAGGTGAGGAGAGGTGAAATTGGGTTTTTACGTCGTGCTTGAGAATATTTACCTGATATGATGACGTGCATGCGAATGTATGTGTATGTGTGGCTGCTTGTACTAGCCCAGACTGAAGCCTATATAATTTATATGCCCACGGTCTGATTTTCAATATGTCTTATTCAGTTGAAAGCCCTCGAAAGTACGCTTCAAACGACGTATAACACGGACGTTGTGCTGAGACGTTACACACGTCGGTTTATACCGCCGCTTCTTGTGTCGGCTAACCCAAAACCGAAAAAAAACATAAATTAAAACTAAAAGCCTACGTCCTTCTCTTCAAGCTAAATCACTAACCCAAACCGCAATAACATAAACTTAAAGCTAAAAAGCATAAATACAAAGAAGGTTAAAATGTAAAATAAAAATTAACAACACGAAACAAAGAACTAATAATACCAGTATAATAAAGGGGAACAAACATCGAGGTAAGGTCGGGCATGTAAAACTGAAATATAATCCTTGGCTCAAGTGATTTTCTACACTTGGACCAAGTTCTATTAATTGGGTCGACTGAGGCTTTGATAGTATTGTTTCCAGGTGAGGGGCACATGCTTTCAATGTCTACGAACTAGCCAGGATATTTGTCTTTTAATTCCACCTGTTGTGATTGCGAACTCAATTTTGCTGTGTTTCCACTTAATTTGATGTTGTCTAGAAGGATGAAATAAAACGTTTTCATTACTGCAGTAAATCAGGTCGAATTGGGCTTAAAAGCGCCCCGGCGTCGGACCTGTTAAAATCAGGTAACTTCTGATGATACCACCAGTTAGCCCTGGGATCCAACTTCACGTCGATGTGCAACATGTCAATGGGTTGTGTATATTCAACGTCCGACGCGACGTTTAAACAACGGCACCCACCGTTTCTGTACCCTGAAGTTGGGCTGAACGGTGACATCCGAGGGCGTTGGCAACAACATTATATGTGGGCCCCATCTGCACAATCCCTATGGCTCTTTCTCTCTCTTCAGCTATTTATCGTGGCATATTTCTCGTACTTGTTTATCATATGATGTATTCTAGGCTCTCTTCATACCCTTATAGAATCATTCTACATGTGAAATGTTTTGCAAGCAAATGCAGTTTGCAAGCAAAAATGTTAACGAAGATAATTTTAGATGCTCCCAAAGATTTTTTCAAAGGCACGTTTTACTTGTTTTCACAAATGCAAATCAGCAAAAAATGTTTTCAAAGACTTGAATCATAAGAATGATTATTTCCAATTTTACACGCTCTATACAGTTGTTTCTGTTTTTGAGAGTTGCAAAATGGTGACTTTAAATGCCCCAAAGCAGAATTTTAATTCAACCTTTGTTTTGGACATCAACTCACTGTTATTGGCCTATTTCGGACTGGACGATGCATTTCACTTAAATATGAATGCATGTGAGAATTTGTTTTCATATTAACTCATCCACTTCAAATGTCCTCAAAATAACTATAAGTATAGTCTGTGTAAAGCTACTTTTTATACTGTCATTAGAGGAGAGGATTGTTTTATATTTTGTTCATTAGTTATACTGATGGGAAGTTAATTTCTAACTTTTATTTTTAGAGAAATATTTTTCACACCAAAAACATCCACATCTTCTTGACTTCAATTCATATTAATGGTCTGTGTGTACAGAGCGTTCAAAGTAATTGCTCGTTGAGGCTTCCACTATCATGTTGCACGATATCAGGGTTGTTTTGGTGAAATATAATCTTCTGTTTTCTAAAGTGAGTGGGAAACTGATGCATTTACTGAAGCCATCTGCATGAAAGTTAATATAACTGTTCTCATGGCGATAAGGTAAATCTTGCAGCGTTTGGCACGTTTCTCTTTTTGGTCAGCTCGTGCGATGAATGGAACAGTGGGGTAGCCTAGTTGTTAAAGCGTTCGCTCATTATGTCGAAGACCCAGGTTCGATTCTCCATCCGGGTACAATGTGTGAAGTCCATATCTGGTGCTTGAAATTGCTGGAATATTGCTAAACGCTTCGTTTAAGAGAATTATGCTGCTTGAGGAAGTTGAGAACACTTTCCCCGGTTTAGGGCACTATACTAGCAGTAAAAGGCTTTACGCGGCTTTCCAGCACTTCTCCAACAATTTGTAGTGCTGGGCCACCCGGCATCGGCTTAGCACCCATGTCGGGAATCAAACCTGGGTCTTCAGCGTGACAAGCGGACGTTTTATCCACAATGCCACCCAACTGCCTACGCCGTTTGAGCTTCAACCACAGAGGAACCGATTCGTGAAGACGTTTTGAGAGTGGGCGTAAATACACACACGGAAGTTGGGAAATAGACTAAATGGACACATTTAATTGCCTTAAACTGCATTGATACAGCTAAACGGATGTTTGAAGATCACCTGATAACAGCAGGCCACAGCAGCCAAGCTAATCATTAAGGCATGTGGCGCCTTACCAGACACACACAATAAAATAAGTTTACAGGGAATACACGTACAACGAACTGAAGGATATGCGAAATGTTTGTCCCCAAACGTCATGTACAGTTCAGTCAAAGCGTATAACAAACTACGGTAATAACGAACTACGGTTATAACACATGTTATAACGAACTACGAACTATAGTTATAACAAACTACGGTTATAAGGAACTACAGTTATAACTAATTACGGTAATAACGAACTATCAGTTATAACGAAATGGTTATAATGAACTACTGTTATAACGTTACTGCAGTTATAACGTAAAGCTAGTTATAAGAAACTACAGTTATAACAAATTAGTTATACTCAGCTACGGCGGTTATAACGAACTACGGTTATAACGAACTAAGTTATAACGAACTATAGTTATAACGAACCACGGTTATAATCAGCTGTGGATTTATGACGAACTACCAGTTATACCGAAATGTTGTTATAACGAACTACGATTATAACGAGCTACGGTTATAACGAACTACGGTTATAACGAACTACAGTTATAACTTTGAACAACAGTTATAGGAGCTACGTTATAACGAACTACGGCTATAATGAGCTACGGCTATAATGAACTATGTTTATAACAAACTATGGTTATAACGACCTACAGTTATAACGAGCTACGGTTATAACGAACTACAGTAATAATGAACTACACCAAAATGGCTACAATTACGGTAATAACGAAATATAGTTATAACGAAAGGTTATAACGAACTAATGTTATAACGTAACTACATTTATAAGGAACTAGTTACAACAAACTATGGTTATAATGAGCTGTACAGTTATAACGAGCTACGGTTATAACGAACTATACAGTTACGAAATACGGATATACAATGTATAGTTATAACGAACTACGACGACTACAGTTATAACGAACTACGGTTATAACGAACTACGGTTGTAACGAACTACAGTTATAACGAACTACAGTTGTAACGAGTTACGGTTATAACGAACTACGTTATAACGAACGGTATAACAGACTACTACAGTTATAACGAACTATGGTTACTCAGATTTTAGTTATAACGAGCTACGGCTATAACGAACTACCGTTATAACGAACTACAGTTATAACGAGGCTACATTTCCTTTCTGCTGCTGGCATTGGGCTGGGAATTATATCTCCTTCTCGTCTTCTTTCTTCTCCTCCTTGGCAAGTTATAACGAACTACCGGCATTTATAACGAACTATGGTTATAACGAATTTAGTCAGTTATAACGAGCTACGGATGGATAACGAACTACATTGGGTTATAACGAACTACAGTTATAACGAGCCATCTTAGTTATAATATAACTACGGTTATAACGAATATACTGAGTTATAACGAGCTACGGCTATTAAACTTGGAACTATGGTTTTAAAATTGAATCTTGCTATCTCGGTTATAACGAGCTACAGTTATAACGTTGGAGCTACACAAGCTATAACGAAGGCTACAGTTACAAACTGTGACACCACGGCTCCCAACGAACTACAGCATTAGTTATAACTGATGAAGAAGTGGGACACCCAAGAGTAGAGTTCAATAACGAGCTACGCTTATATCGGTTACACCTACTTGGGATAACAGTCCAGATTTGACGGTTATAATGTCGATTGGCCACCTGAATAACTCATGAGTACCCTATTGAACGAGGATCCTCCGTTTTGTATCCCTTGTGATGAAAGAATCACAGTCAAGCATGTCCTATAACGATCACAACAGATAAAATATTTAACAAAACATTGAAGGATCTTTTTACTACTATTTAGTTCTCATTTAGTTATTGCTAAAACGAATTACATTTGTTGAGTGATAACGAATTACAGTTATAACTGAGAGCTACGGCTATCAAAGGGGTTGAACTACGGTTATAAGGGTACGTAACTACATTTATCAAAAAGTGCTACAGGTTTTTATCGAGGTAGAAGTAGTTTTTAATATCGCCAATGGTTGAAGGATGGTTAAATAACTAGGGTCCATACAGGTAGCAATAGTAATGAAGTCCCCATGGTTCCTAGTTATAACGAACTACAGGTTATAACGAGCTACGTTAAAACGAACTACATGTTCATGCTAGTTTTAACGATACTCTACAGGCTATAACGAACTCTGATTTATTATTTATAACGAGCTCGTCACGGGCTGCAATATAACGAACTACGGTTATAACGAACTACGGTTATAACGAGCTACGAACTACAGCTATAACGAACTACAGTTATAATGATCTACAGTTATAACGACCTACAGTTTCAACGAGCTACGGCTATAACCAACTACGGTAATAACGAACTACAGCAATAACGAACTACAGTTATAACGAACTAGTTATAAGGAACTACAGTTATAACAACCTACAGTTATACTCAGATAGTTATAACGACCTAAAGTTATTAGTTATAACGAACTGCAGTTATAACAAACTACAGTTATAACGAACTCAGGTTAAAACGATCTACGGTTATAACAAATTACTGGTCACTTTCAGTTCGTCATAGCTGTAGTTCACTGCATTCGCATTTCACAACCTGTCAACAAGGGACGGTGAAATAACTAGATGATCACAGATAGAGAATATATAACACTAGCCTGTAACCATAAACATGTCAATACAATGTGAAAACGGCCGATAGATCGGGAGAAAATGAAGAAAGATCATCATACTAGGGACCATGGGGACTTACAGTACTTTTGCAACCTGCATGGACCCTAGCTGGATTTAAGCCATTCCTTCAGCCACTGGCGATGGTACTGAGATTTAGCCGTTATTTAAAACAAAAATATATTACAATTAAAAGTTTGGTAGACTAAAATTTACTTTGAAAGTTTTGTTACTCTCAAAGAGGACAACAATGTAATGCATTCATTTGCAAAAACATATTATTCACATTTTTTTCAGTTAATTCTGAAGTAAACTCAGGCCAGACTTGAAGTTTCTATGTCCATTTCTATATTTTCAATGTTTCGAAACAAAGTGACTCCACCTACGTCACACATTAATTTAAGACGTTTGACAAGTGATATAAATTTTGAAATCTCAAAAATAAGTAGCATAAATAATTTCTTTATTTATTTTAGAATTATATAAATTGTTTGCCCTTGCGCCCTCTTTCTGCATGGGATTGGAGGTGAGTGGACTATAAACATTTCGGAAATCACATAATCAAACCGAGAATTTAGTAGCAGCATCAACAAGAGTCATCTGAATATGACATATCCCTTCCCCAGCCCCCACAAATTTAAAAGAACAAATCATCTCACAGTTGATTTTTTTGTGGGGGACTACGCCAAAACCGCTTCCATGCAAATTGTGAAAAATATAAAAGCCACAAATCTGCAAATAGCAAAAAGCAAGCGCACCACTTGAATCTGTGAAGTCTTGTAGAAAGGTATTGAACGGTTTTCGAGTTGTGATCCGGAAACGAAGACCACCCCTTCTTTCTCAGACTAAGTCAAAAACGTCTCCATGGAAACCAACAAAAATTAAAATGACAAATTATCTGTAAATAGCAAAAGGCACCACGTTAGGTTTGATATATCTTCCAAGTTTTGTTGAAAGATATTGAACGGTTTTCGAGTTGTGCTCCGGAAACGAAGCCCACCCCTCCCTTATGAGACTAAATCCCAGGAAAAGAACGCATACGAACTCGACAGGACTGTGCTTTTCTGACAGCCATTGTGATTAAAGAAATTACTTGTATCGTTTTTATTTAGACACGGTAAAGCGATATGTGACCCCCTGCCAGCTTACTGGACAGGAAATCAAAGGATATTTCTTTCAACATAGTTAGTTCTGCATCCATTTGATATCTATAGTTCTACATATTCCCTTGAATATCCGGTTTAGAAATGGTCTTCAGCAGCTCATTCTTGCCGTAGGAGGCCACCTGCAGGGCGGATGGTCAGGCTTGCTGACTTGGTTGACATATGTCATTGTTTCCCGGTTGCGTAGACCAACCGTATCATATTAATCTCTGGGTTTTCTGATTAAGAATCGATCATTTACTGTAATACAGGCTGCTGTTTTAAAACTGGAATGTCGTTAGGACACATCAAGAAACAAACAACAAACTATAGTTCCAACAGCTATTGTTAGTTTATATTTTCTTGAGTACGACGTCAGCGGCGTTGCAGCGAGGATGTCATCATTCGTCCAGAGTAACATTGCTATTTGCTGCATTGGAATGCAGTGTTACTACCAGGAACAGTTCATGTTCTTTGGTGGTATTATCTAAGGTAAAAGACACATACATTTCAGGGGGTTATCTTTCCCTGTAATCAATGGAATCGAACTGTTGTTGACATAAACCAGCAGCCCTTTCCAGTCTATCACATAGAGTCGGTTATCATAAGCTGTGATCCTCTGTGAGAAGTCACGATGTGTCTTGAACAATACGCTGATATTGGTGCTTGTCAATGATATCATCAATATATCGGTCTGTACGTTGAAGTAAAGTATATTTGTGACAGGGTCGACTGTTAAAGAGAGCATATCCGTTTCTTCATGCAATATGCCAAGAAGCGAACCAGTGTAGGAAAATGACATGAGTTTAATAAAGGTCATGACATATAAGACGCTTCTCTGTTGCGTGTCAACAGCAAGTTGAAGTTTCAATTCATTTGTAATCGTATGTATCTTTTTCAGTTTAACGGGTTGTATTGCACTGCTGTAGATGTCGCTTTTACTGCTGATGAAGAATAAGCCTTCCTCATCATCCACCACAACAAAGTCAGTACGGACACCCCTTTTTATAATTCGGTGTTTTTGTCCATACAAGGGTGCAGAGTATAAACCCAAGTTTGCTCCTACCAGTAGTTCCCTTGTAGAAGGGACGAAGCACACAGCATTGATACCCTGGATGCCCATATTAGGGTATGTTTGTACTGAGTGGTTGTAGATGTTCAGATGAGAAATGGGTTTTAGTGGTTTACTTGGTACTGCCAGAAGATGCGACCGAATCGGATGGGCTCTTGTTGTCACCTTGTTTCCTGTGTCGTACGTAAATACGTAACGGTAATGAAGCATGGCAATATACAGAAGACAACATTTGAATTGGTATGGAAACGTGTTTACAAATAGATTATGCTTAGTTTATCCTTGGATAACGGAACCATGAAACATGTTAAACTGATGGACAATTATCTCTTCCATGTTGCCAATATGTTACCTGTACTAAATGGATTGATAGTGTAGATTTTGTAGGCACAGTACGTGCTTTACAACTGGATTATGTTTAGTTATATACTAGCCATATAAAGAAACTGTGCACACAGAATATTCCTTCAGAATTGGAATATAACACAGAAAAACGAAATGAAGTAGACACGTTATAAGCTGAAGTATCGGACCACAACAAAATGTCAAAACAACATGAACAATATCCGTAACGATGACGTCAGAAGTTCAAAATTGAGTCGGGGTCACACGTCGAAATCACAAAGTCAGTAACGAGTATGACCATCATATGCGTGAAGCACAGCAGTGCATCGCCGACGCATAGAGGCTACCAAATTTTCCAAATGAAGGCCTGGGGAATGGTTTGGGACGTGGTCACTGCCGTCTGGAACCTGTGTCTGAGATGAGTCACCCAATCCATTTGTCCTGTCTTGGCGTCGTTCCTCGGGGACGCCCAGAACGTGGGTGGTCGACGAAGTCATTACTGTTTCCAGAACGCCTGACCAATGCAGATATTGTGTTACGATGGCATTGGAAATGTGCTGCCACCTGTTGTTGGCTCATGCCTGCTCGAACCATTCCAATGGCTTCATGACGTTGAGCAGATGTTAATCTTGGCATGATGTGCATGTGACTTCTCATGTGAATTTGTGAACATTTGAATGACAAAAGATCAAGCTTTCGACAGTGACAGCAATTTCTGAGTTTCACATGTTGTGTGCAGCTGCACAGGCTGCACGTGCAGTAACACATTGCAAGTCCATAGGCCACCATCAATGACGTCACGTCGCCTTGCACCTGCATGAGCGTTTGATTGTCTCCAATACTTGCTATGTTCACACCTTTATTTATGTATAAAGACGCTGTCTGGCTATCTTTATATTTTCCGTGTGCACAGTTTCTTTATTGGCCAGTATAGTTATCATTGGATAACGGAACCATGAAACAGGTTACACTGATGGACAATATTTTCCATGTTGTAAAATGTTCTTACCTTTCTGAATGGATTGATTTTGTAGATTTTGCTGGTGGGCAAGATTCTGTGTCCTTAATGACTCTTCATACATGACGGTCATTGCGGCTTTAAAAATAAACGCATATTGTGTTACTTTACGTCACAGTAAGTTAAGTTACGTTACAGTACATTGCATTACCTTACAATAAAGGTGCAACCCATTCTTTAATCCACTTATAATATGTCTATACTGGAGAGAAAGTAAAACCTCATGCCGGACATTTTGTAGAACAGTGCCATGATGATGTCCTCATATAACTGGACTCAGACCCGGACCATCTGATCTTGACAACTCGGCGACATACTACAGTGATATGTGCCACCTTAGACCATTCTACTACACGTATAATCTCACTGCCACAACTGGTCACATCTAATGAATATATAACTGGTCCATAATGATGCACGAAGACTTACATTTAGTCTCTGGAATTAACTGACTTCACACACACAAAATTCCTAAATCATCATCATAAAATATAATAAAAGAATATTCATGTTCAAACTGCGCTAATCTGGAGTTACGACATATTCTAGACAAGCATAGGCTGGACTGAGTATATTTGTTTCAATTTGCTATGAAACATATGAAATTAGACCAGCACAAGCAGTAGTGTTACTGCAAATGATGGACCAAACTTACATTTCACACACTTCGGTTTTGCTGCTCTGCTGATTATCAGTTGACAGTCGCCTGCACATTGGTTCAATGGGTGTTTGTCCTTTTATGATAAACAAAATATGCAGAACAATGATAAATCAACATGACTACCTGAGAAACATTGAACTTAAGAACACTGAGCAACTATAAGTTACCCCATTAGAAAAAGACAGTTGAACAACACACTGACTAAACTCAGACTAAACTCAATCAGAAACTCTCCTGAATTTAAAATTTGCAAACATGGAAATTGGTGGTGTTTCTTTTCTTTTAAGTAGCTTTCTCAAGGAAAACAGAAGTCTCGCAAAATTCTAAAATTTCAGGAACTAAAAATTGTAACATATTCTGGTTCGGACGCCATTTCATTAAAAATAGGAATGAGTAATTTGCTTATAGCTGCACTAGCAACATTCCTACTATATGGCGGCAGTCTGTAAATAATCGGTCAGGTCAATCCAGTGATCAACAGCATGAGTCAGCGAGCCTGACCAACCGAACACGTTACGATAGGCATGGTTTTTAAAATGCTATTTTAATGTAATAATATGTATGACAAATTTGACTAGAAATAATGCTTGTATTTGCGATGAACTTGTGTGTGAGCTTGCTCTCGTGGCTTCATAGGTTTTTGGCATTCACAGAGAACTCCCGGGCTATTTCTCTCCGCCTCAATGAGACATGACGTACCACAATGCCACATTGACGTCACGCCTTTTTCAGTTGAACGTGTGTAACACGCTTTCTGCACGTCAACGCAGTGGGTGTAATTCAAAATTATCATACCTGCTTCTTACTTGAAACAAATTCAGGAGAACTATCACGTTACTGTATTTCTAGTCAAAGCATTACCAGCACGTCAACACAGTGAATGTAATTTAACATTATCATACCCCGACTCTTACTTTCATCAAATCAGAGAACCATCATGTTACTGGATTGTCTGGTCCAGCCATAACTCTTTCTTTATGCTTATAAATTAAAATTTCTGTTCAGTTTGGCAAACTCAAAACAAGGTCATTCGGACAAGATGTTTAACTTTAGCTTCAGGCATATCAATGATTTAGTTTTGTTCGATAACCATCAAATAACCAGTTCCCTTGCATTCATTTACCCCCTAAACTTAAAATAAACCAGACAAGTGAGACAAGTGTTTTATGTTCAGATCTGTGAATAAGGATTTAGTGTGACACCTCTAGTAGTTTTACTGTCCATCGTCGACAGGTTCTAATCTTCAGGTTATAAAAATCTCTCAGACGATATGGCTCATATTTAATTGTGACGAAATGTTCTCACTCACTCGATACTCACTCACATCACTTGCCGGTGTGACGATAACTCACTCACTCACTCACTCACTCACTCACTCTCCTCAACTCAACCAATCAATCAATCAACCAATCAATCAACCAATCAATCAACCAGTCTATCAAACAATCTATCAACCAATCAACCACACACTCACTCAATCACTACAGTGACAAACAAATCCCCACAAAGCTGTGTGACAAAGGGGACATCAGCTTTCAAACAGTCAACTTTCCTTTCATGTCGAGCAATTTATATCAACAGCTCCAGGCTTTGGTGTTTATAGAATGCAATTACGTTTCTTGTTCGAGAAAATGTTCGATCAAATGTGCAACATTCAAGGCGTTCAGTTTTTTGTGGTAAACATGTGGAGGATATTGCAAAATGTGATGCATCAATCCATCAAATATCTCCGATGCATTTCCCATTTGTGTGTATTTTTCTTCTAAGTGAAGAGTTGGCTAGTCTTATGTTTATGACGGAAGCCACCGGAAGGGCAGGATAGGCTCATCGTTCTGCAAACACTGGTATCATTGCAATTTGATAGTGATTCATAAACACATGTTCTGGCAATCACTTGATTGTCTTGTCCAGATGTAATGCTGCTGAATGCGGCGTCAATCACTTACTCATTGTAAGAATTGTAAATCGACTCTGCTTTTAGCAGAAATTTCTTATGGATGTGAAAAGGGTTTGGGCGTTTTAATGTATACTCACTTTGCACTCCACAGTCAAACTCTCCATTGGCAATGTGATTGTTGCTGATTTTCTATTTTGTTTGTCAGCAGCATAAAACAAGAGTCATCAAAAGATGACAAATCCCCTCTGGCCCCACAAATGTCAAAGAACAAATCTTCTAAGAGTTCCCTAAAGATTTGATGAGCGAATCTTTGTCTAATCCATTCGTATACAAGAGAAGTTATTGAGCTATCAAAACAATAACAATAACTTTGTACTTATCAATGTCAAAGTCAAAGGAAACAAAATGCAAATTATAATAGACAGCAGTTGACAGACTGATTTTTGTTTGTTTTCAGTTTCATGAAAGAATACCTAGTACCCTTTCGAGATATGGTCCGGACAAACACACCACTATGAACAAAGTCAAAGTCAGACTTGCTGCCATGGAAACGGACAAGTGGGGCCCAGACATCTGAGGCAACAGATGTTTGTAATTGCTTCCACTGAGTGTGCCAGAATCCCATGAGCATGGGTTCATCTTATATGTTTCTTGCATGTGGGCTTCTCAGGGAAAGTAACCTATTTCTGAAAAGAACGGAACTTACGACCACCTCTCCAAAAATGAAAGGCATTTGCTTTATCACTAGTACAGAGGTTTAGTTTTAGCAAAATCGGTGCAATAATTTTTAAGATGTTTTAATAGAAGCAACAAAACCACTCCCATGATGAATCTCTGCTATAGGCGATTGTACGATTCCAATTAGATCATAACCAAGTGTTCATGAATCATGCGAAAAGGTGAAACACCCTACCGAGTGGTTTGCACCCATCAGAAACACATGCAAAGGAAAGTCAATTGTTCACTTGAAACCCATTCCATTTAAACTCACCTTGAGATGGAACATCTGCTTCCCCTCAGTCACCACGCTGTTGTCGGTTCCAAGTTCGCAGGTCAGGTCAGAAGACAATGTGTAGAACGTGCATCCACCGATACGGCGACACAAATCCTCACACATTTTCGGGCCAAATGGACGTATTGTGTATTTTGGCCTGTCGTCCGTTTTAGCTCTACAATTTGGACAAGTAGTCCAAAATGCAGCATTTTGAGAGCGCGCATCGTGTTCATTCTGGAGATCAAGAGTGACTGCTCATGAAGGATTGAATATTATGGCAATTACTTATAAGGCAGTATGTTTTATTCCATATATTTTTGATGAGATGAAGAATTCCTACTGAATGAAAACAAACCATTAACTGACATTTGCAAGAGCTAGCAGAAGAATAAAATAAACATCGATAAAATTACCTAAAATAGAAATCTGAGCTCGACAGATCGTGATAAGCTTCAATTTCCAGACAGGAAAGACATACATTTTATATATGTTATTGTTTTTTTAACCCACTCACAAGGAAGTCACGTTTCGTTCCAGATCTTGAAAACTGTACCGTATTTCTTTACCAAACTTGGTAGGTCTATGATGGTGAACTCTTTCATAGTGTGGGAAATGTTTCCATGCCAACAATTCTGACAGGCTGGAAATGGTGGCTGTGCTATTTTAGATGCGTTGTGAATAAACCGTAACATATCTCTTCATCAATCTTGGACAGTTGATAGATCTACAAAGATTCAACGATAGATGTGAATTGTGTTAGTTGATTGTTGCAGTAAGATTCGTTTCGTTTAGAAAATGCCACATACTACTATTCATAACATTCAAACAAACACGTTGTCCAGTAAACAAGTTAAGGATAAACAATACAAACGCCATCACATAGATGGACGCATGTCTATCATTACATTCTTACAGCTACAAATTTTATGCAGACGTCATACCGAAGGTTTTGCTTTCAACCCCTTCCACAAACCGGTGGGCAAACAAAAACAAAGTTAAAATGTCTCATTTCTTTGCACTCGTCTCATAGATGAAGATCAGACAAAAGGTCCGGCATGTGGATGCCTTTGTCTTCTTGTTTCATTTTGACAATTATACATCTTTCTATCAATTGTAATGCAGGTATGAAAACCAGCTGAAACTGGATTCCAATAATTGACCAAAATATGCCCTACATCATGGAACATGTTCGCAACAGTTCATCTTCATCAGTCATCCTCACAGCCAAATATGCAGGCAAAGTGACTATAACAGCAAGGTGGTCAAAACCAGGTCAATTTTAACAAATGGATCATATACTACTGATCAAACGTAAGTACACATCGACTTGAGTGGTTCATTAAACACGAAATAAAACACTGACATTACATGTATTTTAAGGTGTCCTCAGAAAGAACCTTTGGTAGGATCAACCGTGCAAAGGGTAATGGCTTTAAGCGGGGTTTTGTAATGTTTCTTGAAAACATGAGGTTAGTAAATCATTCATGGGAACAGCCATTTTGGGAAGTCAATTTACTTGTTCAGAGGTTTATCATATCATGATATTTAAGACGGGTAAAAATGAGTTCGCTATGGTTGTGATCGTTTTCAACTTTATATGCATAGCAATTGATCGTGAATCTGGATGGTTGTCATGGAGACTGGGGACTTTGGATGCCAGTCATCATGGACACAACAGTTTGCTGTTTTATTTTAAACGACTGAAACGGCTTCTAAGAAATGGCTCACTTGTAATGCAAACTAAATGAGAAAAACACATATTGTCAGGGGCAAAAGTTATTATTCTTTTTAAATCTTGGGTAATTTTAGGGTTTGAACCTGAAATAATTGTTAAAATGGTTGAACCTGAAGCGGCTTCTTGTTTATAGAATGACTGACTGAGTTTGGTTTACGCCGCTTTTAGCAATATTCCAGCAACAACGGCGTGGGACACCAGAAATTGGCTTCACACTTTGTCATGTGGGGATTCAAAACCCGGACTTTGGCGTGATAGAGCCAACGTTTTAACCATTAGGCGAAATTACTTCTAGAGAGGGTTAGTGTAAAGGTATTTCGAGAGTAGACCCTAAAGTCTTGTACTAGATAGTAATATTTTATGACAACTGATTTTTGTTAAAACACAACTTCTACTGAATCGTAACAGAATCTGTGGCATTGTTTGACAATAAATTACACAGCTACCATTTTGCTAGATAGAAGCCTCCACAAATATTTGAGGCTTGACCAGACAATCCAGTAGTCAAAAGCATACACTTTTGGATACAATGACATGTGTCAACCAGTCAGATAAATTCCTCGAACCAGGGTGTAAATATGTCTCTGATCCATCATAGAATATGTGATGTAGTCTTGATCACATCATTGACAAATCGTCTTCCACACAAGTGACTCTTCAAATTGCGAAACAGGTTATAATCACTGGGTGCCAGGTCAGGATTGTACTCGTGGATTCTGCTTGCGTTGGTGCCCTCTAGTGTGAGGACATGAAGAACAGCTCTGTTCTCAGTTTTAGAATTCTCCGTGATATCAGTAGGGTATCTCTCTTCCAGTTATCACAATATTAACACTGTTTGTTGCGAGGTCTTGAAACGTTGCGTGGAACGAGGCTGATGATGTTGATCACTGGATTTTCTGGTCCAGACTCGATTATTTTAATGATTATAAGCATGACATGCAATATTGTTTCTCTATTGGTTTCTATCTTATATCACGCTATTTTATTGAGCAGTCCTTGTGGAGCATCATCCAACGATAGGGCCATTATTAGACAGTATCCATTGTCCAATGAGACGCCGGATCTGGTGTCGTGCTTCCTTCAGATGGATATTATCCTTGGGTGAAGACTTGAATAGATCCGCGACATGGCCCACCCCTGTAACAGTCAATGGGTGAGTGAGTGATTAATGTAATGTGGTATCGTGTGCAACCTAACTAATGGAAACATGTATACGAGTTTATACTTTTTTACCATATGTATTTTAGGTATAAATTGGTTTAAGGACCAACGCCTTAGTCTATGCAAAACACCAATGACGTACGTTCTATTACAATCAAAGCACAATGTGGAAGTCCTGACCACGTAGCTCGTATGACGATCACGGTGACTCTTGGAAAACGTAATGACGTATTTAGTATATCAAGTACGCAGTCTATGGGGAAATCCTGATGACGTACTTTGTGTGACGATCATGTTGACAATTGGAGAATGTAATGACGTACGCGGTATACTAATTACGCAGTCTATGGGAAGTCCTGATGATGTATCTCATGTGACGATCACGGTGACTGTGTGAACTGCTAATGACGTACCCTGTATGATGATCACAGGGGACTGTGGGTTTGGATCCGTGCTGAAACCGTACTTGTGCCATGGATCATAGGACCCGTGTGTGTACACCACGTTGGTGGCCTGAATCCCCAGGCCTCCATAGTCCATCAACATCTGCTGCACGACCCTGGTCAGTTGGGTCACGTTAAATGCTGGACCAAGGTAAGCTTGGCAGACTCCTACAATATAACTGTAATGTAAGAGATGCACAGTGTGAAATTATTTTCTAAATCATATTGGCTTCATCAACATGTGATGTGGAAGAGGGATAGAGATCCAGGAGGCTTTAGCGCTGCAATTCGAGCGCGGTCTCTTGTGTTTGTTTGTTTGTTGTTTAGTGCCGTACTCAGCAATATTCCAGCTATATGTCGGCGATCTGTAAATATTCGAGTCTGGACCAGACAATCTAGTGATCAACATTATGAGCATCGTCTACCCAATTTGGATGCGATGACAAGTCAACGATCCTGACAGCCATGGGTTGCTGAAAACCAAACACGGATCTTCATGGGTGACGTCCCTTGAGCGTGCCAGTATCCAATGTTTTCTATGAAACCTGCACAAGATCGAAGTGGTAACAATCTTGCACCTGCATCACTTAAGTTACATCCCCCAGTTAATAATGGGGGTCGTGACAAACTGAAGCCCTGTTGAAGGGGAGTTCATCATATCTCTTTCATCCGCTCGTAAATCTGCCAGGTGGGTAGAAATGTAAATATGGTTTGCAGATGTTCACACACACTATAAAACATCTTAATACACTACGTAAGAAACTGTTATCGTACAATGCAGATCAGCATCTTGTATTTCGAATAAATCTATGTAACCTAAAAATGCCAAATAGTCACTTTTGTAGTGAAATCACGAAACATGGCAATTCTTAGTTAACGACGATTGCTGCATGTATTTTAGTTCTATATGAGGGAAAAGCCCATTCTGCAGATTAAAAAAAATACATTTATTACGAAACATCAGTTAAAGTTTTGATCTCTTGTTTACTGTAAGGGTGGATATGAATTTACACCTAGTAATTACATATAAAACAGTTTAACTATAGATGACAATACAATATAAAACGGGCTATAGATTGCCAACAACTGAGGGTAGATCACCATACTAGAGACCATGCGGAATTACAGTACATTTGCTTCCTGCATGGATCCTAGATAGATTTACACCATCCCTTCGACTATTTTCAATTTTAGTTAATCTAGCCAAGAATAAAAAGAACATATACACTACGAATAAAAATAATAGTAGGTTTAACCCCCTTTATGCCACAGGGACATATATGTCCTTCCCCTTCAACCCTCACTTTGAAGTCCAAAAAAAATCAAAAATATCCCACGCACACAAATACACTTCGCAGTTTCGAATTCTGCGGGAAATCTCCTGTTTCTTGATACCATCCACTCGTATTTTATACAAGGCTCAACTGCTGAAAATGACCTTTCAAAATAGGCTTCATAAAAAAGGTCGTCATTTTTGACACAGTACGAAATCGCGATTCACAGCGTTATTTGCTGCATGTTTTGAAATGTGAAAATCGGATAATTACTGGGAGTATTGAATTTAACAAGTAACATATTAATGAACAATGATATCACTTTAACATGAAATCGCTAATGATAATTCTGAAACGTTGCACAATCTAGAATCGAGTGGGATGTTTTCGAAAATACACTTACACGAACGCCGTAGAGCGCTTTCCGCCATATTGGATAGTGTTTACAAAATCACGTTTCGCCAAGGCCGATATTGAGACGCCTATTACATCACGTATATTTCATATTCAGCTTTGAAAAATGCATCACTGAAATTTCCCATACATTTTAGAATCAAATTGAAACTAGTCTTTGTCACAAATAGCAACTGTCCAGATAATATGAGACGAAACATATTAGGTGTGAAAACGAACGCTGTGCTCGAAATACTGCGCTGGTTCGAAATGTAAACAAAGACAAATTCTGAATTTCCACTGCGTAGCATTTTCTGAAAGTTTCCAACATTCATCCGTCTATTCATTGCTTGCAATGGCTCAATACCTTTGGAATATGCATGGAAAGAGTATCGTAGTAAGAAATAGGAAATTATGAATTGATACAATGCAATGATTTGATAATTCATAAGAAATTGGCATAGTTTCCGTGCAGCGCGACGCCATGACTGACGCAAAATCACGCAGAACGACAACTGTAATTATCAGCATTTGTGGCTTCTTCTCTTACTTACAGTGAAAACGATAGAAACATATAACAATACACAGATAGTCAGAATCATTCTGATTACTTACATGCCATATTTATGTACAAACGATCCCCGAATCAATGGAAGGGTCCTCGCAAAATCCTGTGTATCCTTGTCAGCAAAACCACAATTTTGTAAGAAATAGGTCATCGGTAGTGATGTTATACGTCAACATTGTTGAACATATAAGGCAATTTCTTTGAGGTGATGGTCGGTTGAACATGAGTAAACACAATCGCCTAATCCTTCCGATTACACTGTCAGTATTATGGTGTATATTTTGCGGAAAGTTCAGATACTTTTTCATGAAACTGACCTCAGTATCTACATTTAGCCTTGTCCATTATCATATCATACGTGCATATAGGGTTTACGGTGTTTTATTCTTTGAAAGTTTTTGATTGTTTGAATAATATTTACATAAGAAATTGACACAGTATGTGCAGTACACCATATTGTTAACCTTACCACAAGTGTAAGAAGATCAAACGTAGCCATAACTGCAATTACTTTAGTTCCTATGATGTACAATATTCAATGCATTTGAACTAATATTGCAGTTTCACATGAACAGGTTAATGAACGGCGATTTGAAACCTTATAAGTAAAACTGATAATATTTAATGAAAATGATTTATGTATGTTATGAAATCTATATGTACACTCATTTAAAGGAATTGTCTTGTTCATTGCACATTTGTGTGTCGTTTAATAGACAAAACAATGATGTATATTGATTGGCCAGGTGCGCGTTTGTCGGAAACGTTTTATGATCCACTATCATTGTTTTCGATAATATAATCAGTTCACATTCGCTTTAAAAATATTCTGATGACAGGATATCAAACTCTAACTATATCTATACGAAAATTGTTTACAAATATATAAACCATGTCATGTCTTAATTTGGACAAATCTTACATCCGTATTCTAATGTAAAGTACGTACTAGGTCCATATATAAAAAAAATCTTTTTGCATCTTCCATTGCATACTTATGAAGAGAAATAGCTACATAATCATTAATAAAGAAAATTCTTATCCTAAACAAAATATTCGGGTGTTGTGAAATGTTATTTTTCATGTACGTTAAATTGATGCCAAACAGGTGCACGTGTTGCTCATGATAAGATACACAGTCAAACTGTCTAATTGTTGATATATTCAGGACATTATTTAAATGGAAAAAACAGTCATTTTATGTTTTGCCTAAAGAGTGTTAATTCTGACAAAGAAGCCAAGACCTTTCACACAATTAATGGAAATTAGGTGTGATATATACTAATCAGCATACCAATGTCGTCTTTTTCCGACGTCGCCAAATGCATAAAACAAGCAATGACGTCAACTACAATGTTGTATTATTTTCAGCAATTTCATAACATTTGAAGATATGGCTTGTACTCTGGTAATAACGAAGCAAAATTAGTCAAAATACATCTACACAAACAGGAGAATATAGGAATCTAAGAACTAACTTATATATCGGATAGGCAATCGAAATCGCTATTACGTGATTTCACATGTAGTACGTTGTCATCTTTTCTTATAAATTGTGAAACTACCAGAGCGTATTCGCTCAAATTGGGGAACTTGGGGAATTGGAATAGTTTGGTTCACCGTGAACAAAATATAACGAAAATAGAGCGTCCGTATCCACAACAAATACGCTCCATGTGATCTGAGTTACATTGACCTAGTGTTAAGCATAACGGAGTTCTGCCCCCTTATTATTATACGCGTATGACCTCTCTGTCGTCGTTTGACGTTTTAATTTTGAGCGTATAACGTCATGCATAAGCACATAAAGCCAATTCATATACACTTATGTCGTTCAGATATTAGGCCGTATTTTCTTCGCTCACACTTTCTGTAAAGATGCCAAAATAAAAACATCGTAGCACAGTGCTTTTATCGATGCGCGATAAAAAGCGGAGAAATTTACTGTTTTTAACGCCTAAAAAAAAAATTTGGACAACATTTAGCAAGGTCTATTTCTCAAACCGCCGAGGTAGTTGCACTTATATTTATACCAACGGATTGGGAATTTAATAGTCTATATTTCTGTGTAATTTTATAGCCGTACTTAGATCTAGGACCACGCGAGCGCAATTCTCGCACAACGTTCACTAACAAAGCGTATTAAAATGTGCGCCTGAAAAAAAACTCGGCAGCCAGGGGGTTAAATGTTAATTGAATGCTTTGGGACTTACGTACACTCTCAGGAGGACAAATTTTTTACAATACTTCAACTCCCTTTGAGGGTCAACCACTAACAATCAGGGTGGAATCGGAGTGTGTAAATACAGTAGGTAGTGTACCTATCATCACAGCATTCGTGTCGTAATAAGGGCTGCGTCGTAAAACAACAACAAAACACCTGGATGACAACTTACTCTTCACTAACGACGTTTCCAAACGGCTGATTTTCAGCCGTTGATGTGATGAGTGCACATTTGATACATCCACTGGCGTCCTGCAAGGAATCTATCTTTAACGTCAATTCTTAACTTTCCAGATTTTGAAACGATAATAATTTGTGGTTTCGGATAATACGATCTTATCATGTTAATCAGGTTGACAAACTGAATTAAATTCTAATACAAACGTCCTAGATTGGTTATTTGTGATAGGGTGTCAAATGAATTGCGTAAATACGTAAAAATTAGAACCCCGGTATAAAGAACCTAATACCCATGACCTGACAACTAAAAATCACTGATTCAGAGAGATAAGGCATAGGAAACCACGTGTGTACAATTCTATTTTGCAGACCCTAATGACGCACAAGTATAGCATCAAATGGGTGATCACAGTGGGACGTTTATACCATAACCAAATGTCATACATGACGTCTTCCGGCTAGATGCTTGCTACTTACTGCTTACCTGTGTCAGCCATATTTGTGGATTATCATGGATGGAATGCTCACACACTAAAACCATAGAGCATTTAAATTCTCTAAATCAATGCAGACGTAATTGAAGTCGCCTAAGCTTTCAATGAATGAAAATCAGACAGGTATTCCGTCACCATCTGACCTTAGGTCGTCTCCACAGAGAAGCCACTCTTGGAATTCGACGTCACTCGTGGATGGAAGTTATATCAAACAGGCCCATCGCCCGCTGTATTTGTAAGAACACACAAGAATAGGCATGATTACTTATTATATAGTGTAACCCCTGGGGAACGGAAAAAAAAATACTCATTACCGAGAGCGATGTCTCCGCCTTTGTACGTGTCGTTCTTGGCGTTATTTACCAAGAAGGTGAAGGTCACGTTATCACAAGGATCTCTGAGGTTTGTATAGTTGTTGTAGACGATTGCGTGATAGTCCGCCAGGCGGGATAGGGGAGTATCCCTGCTTGTGTCTGTCATCACCCGACACATGGACGATACAGAGAGTTGTCGATCTGTCTACAACACACATGCAAACAGCTAAACTGATACACTTTATACAAGACTATACTGAATATTTTGCTTCGGAATGTGCACTTCTGTTTCTGAGGAGCGTTTAGAGTTGATGAGCTTTGATGTGATTCTTTTTAGTTGTAATCGTAAACTATTCAACCAAATGAATGCAAAGAAAGTGATGTTGTCTGTATTTTTTATGGTCACACTGTCGGTGTTATCAGCAACCTTGATTGCACATGGCCACTTGAATTATTCACACATGTGTGCCTCTGTGACGGATATGCTACGGTGCACATTTTACGTATATCAAGCTCCACAAGAAACATTGTTGTATTTTCGGATGTTCTCTGGGTATTCCAAATGTTGTTGAAATTGGTAGTGGTGGCGATGTGGGGGTGTTGGGTTTCGAGAAAATCACCTCTCAGGTTTTAGCCCTCCCACTAAAAAGTGTACAAAATATACTAAACATGAATATGTTGAGGGTCGAAACAACATTGATTAACTTCTCCGTTCGGAGTGGAGCAAGAAACATCTGAGATACTCAGCATGGGGGATGTTGGTCCGACAAACATCGTGTCCCTCAAACAACACCCTTCAGGGCAACACCAACCACCACTGCCTGGTTTTAATGTACTGAATTACAACATGGGCACTGCATACTTACCAAGTACCCCATATTATCGTTACTGTACTGTGCTGTGTTAATGATTGGAGACAGTAGTCCATTCATCATGTTCTCCACATTGAGCTTATTTGTGCGATCAAAAGGACACAACCTGGAAACAGCAGAAAGGACAAGAGTGAAGGTATATAAAGGGAGTGACCACCAATGTATGTATGTATGTATGTATGTATGTATGTATGTATGTATGTATGTATGTATGTATGTATGTGTGTGTGTGTGTGTGTGTGTGTGTGTGTATGTGTTTGTGTGTGTACGTACGTACGTACGTTTGTATGTATGCATGTAGGTAGGTAGGTAGATAGGTATGCATGCATGCATCCATGTGTGTGTTTGTGTATGCATGTAGGTAGGTATGATGCATGCATGCATCCATGTGTGTGTTTGTATGTGTCTATGTATGTATGCATGTGTGTGAGCGTGTGTATGCGCGTGTGTATATGTGTGGAATCATTGTCTGCTCAATCCAGATAACAAACACGCCACAAGCAGTGCACGTGTACCCCATCAGGCTGGTGCTACTATCAACCACTGGTTTTACTGACCATGATTCCATTATTTACAGAATCGCCTGGACACAGCTACTGTATTCCTGACTGTGAAAAACATATAGGTGGAACAAGGAAATACATATGATACTAAATGGGATGGCGTCTCACCTGAAGAGTGACTGCAGGTGTTGGACTCCGGCGTCATCCTTGAGATGCTGCCTAGCATCACTAAATGCATCAGCTACTGCCTGGTAACATCCGGGCACAGAGCGGAGAGATTCGCCAATACTTACTAAGAATTCTGCGAATGACAAGGTGATGGTATTCAATCCTTAAATTCCCCTTTAATAGTGATATCCAATCCTTAAATTCCCCTTTAATAATGACAAATATACAATAATAGTCGAGGAATAGACGTCTAAGGCGAGCAACTCTCAGCACCTTGTATCCAAATGCATCTGTTGTGGTAAGCATGAATTAGCTGTGTTCCATATGGATTAAAGCCAGATGTGGGGAACATGTATATAATTGCTGTAACTGATAGGATAGTTGTGGAGGACTTGAACTTGCTCGTTTGTTCATGAACTGTGTTCAACGTGTCTTTGAACTGTTCTGTTGGACATGACCTGGCTTTGGTTGACTTGAGTCTCCTGGTTTCGACAAGAAGTGTCTGTGTAGGACGTAAACTCCTTTAGTGCAGCTTGACGGTCTGTATATGTGATGTATATCGGTACCTGTCCTTGTGAACACCAATAGCAGATGAGATGATCTTTAAACATCCAGTGTGTAAATGATGTGAGCATGAAGACACGACTAACCTGTGTTGGACATGAACAGACGGTGGTGTACATGGATATAATGTAGTGGACACAGGCTATGTGTGGATGACCTCATCCTGCTGTGTTTGCTTTTGTGAACAGTAATCTTACCAGGGGCAAATGCAGAGAGAGCAACTGGTGCGCTGGATGCTATTGCACCGGCAACCAGATGAGGGAACTTGTAGCGTACATAGGCGGACAACAAGCCTGTAACCAAAGTTAAGGTGGTATTAGCATCATTCTAGAAGCAGCAAGGGACATGACGGGTTTTACGTTTATCCATATACAACTAAATAGACCACACCATCATAGGGGCAAGCATATGGCTCAAACGGTAACTAATGAGTAAATGGTGTTTGATGCCGCAGATTGCGTCAGTCAAGTTGTACACCCAAGGGGAAGATCTAAGCAACACTTTCTCTAATTTCCATTTAAACAGACTTATTTAGATTTATAACTGTAACTGTATCATATTTTTGTTTAGAAGCTGACATACTAAAATTAAAAAACATAAATCGAAATCGGTTATGTGCTGACACGTTTTAGCAATCGAAGATGACGTCATTCAGTGTTGTCAGTTGAGGCATAGTGTTACCAACCTAGACCATAAACAACGCTTTGGAAGCTACTAATATGAATTACAGGACAGGTGTCTTCGGAAGGTCGGTGGTAAATTCCACAGACGACATTTTACCAAAACAAAGTCGTACTTGTTTGCACTGAGGGGGGTTAGGGTATAAAACAATGCTTGTTCAACCTACACAGAATCGGGTATCGATGACACCGCGTCGGCCACAGATACAATGCATGAACGTCATACGTCTTGCAAATATACTGAGTCAAAAAGGAAACTTCACAAAATGTAATTTGAAAAATTATGAATAATTTTCTCTGATGATACACCTATGTATCCGAAATGGGATCCCTATCTTTCGACTCCGGAAAACGTTAGCAAAACCCACGCAAACCCATCCATTCGTCGTGCAAATGACGTTAGTGCCAAATCAGGTTTTGCACGTGCAGTCGATCACGTGATATTCGCATCGAAGTTTTCTTCATATGCACGTGTTTGCATTGGCCTCAAGAATTGAAAAAACACTTTTAAACCACAGTTCTAACGGTACTTGAAATGCCACGATTGTCAAATGTGAAACGTGAACGTACCGTTGGCATGTTGCAAGCGGGAAATAAGGTATTGACGTCGCAAGAGCAATGGGATGCAGCCGTCGTACTGTGTATGACTTGCGAGGTCGTCTACGACAAACTGGCACCGCTTCTGATTGCCCAAGGTCGGGTCGTCCACGTGTGACGTCAAGAGCAGAAGACCGTCAAATCGTCCTACGTCACCTACGTGACAGATTTCTGGCGGCTACACGAACCAGGGCTGAGATGTTGAGAGGTCGACTGTCCTCACAGACCATTCGAAATCGGTTGCGGGCTGCCAATCTCCATTCTCGACGACCATATCGTGGGCCAATATTGACGCCGTTTCATCAACGACAACGTCTGCTGTGGGCCCAACGTCACCTCCGATTGACCCAGAGAGATTGGAATCCACTCGTCTTTAGCGATGAATCCAGGTTTACCCTCAGATTCGCGGACGGCAGGCATAGAGTCTGGAGACGACGTCGTGAACGGTATGCCCAATGTTGTGTACAGGAAGTCGACAGATTAAGGGCGGAAGTTGCATGGTGTGGGGTACTTTCTGTGGGAACAATCGTTCCCGGCTTCTGGTCATTCGTCGAAACCTCACAGCTGCGTCGAGGTCGTTTGGGATGCACTTGGGAGAAGGCTTCGTGGTCTTAGGAACCAACCTCAGAATTTGCAGGAACTTGGCGCTGCCTTGCAAGAGCAATGGCGCAGAATCCCCAACCACGTGTTCACAAGCATCAAGCAGTCGATGAGGAGATGGTGTTTGGCAGTGGTGAATGCGCGGGGCGGCCATACACGATATTGAACTGAGAAATTTCGCATTTTTATTCTTGTGACTTGTCAGTGTATCGAGTACATCACACAGATCTCAGCAATGGAATAACAGCAATTTAACCATCTTACCATCTCTTGTTCTTTTACAGTGCCCTATAGAAAGAATGTGAAGTTTCTTTTTAGACCAAGTATATTGTGAACGTGACACTAAACCCAAGGTGACCTCACACGAACGGTACTCATTCTGCGTTGAAAATCATTCCTCGTCCTGATGTTACTTGCAGTGTTTTTATAACGTATATTTAAGTGTACTTATGATTAACACGAGTGAGTATTGTTTTATGCCGCAGTGAATGTGATTGAGTTTGATTAGTTTACGCAGTTTTCAGCATTATTTCACGGCAGGGTACACCAGAAATAGGCTTCACACATTGTATTCGTGTGGGGAATCGGACGCTTTCACCACGACGCTTCCCAACTGCTCTAAAATCATCAGGACATCTCACCGCGAGAATATTTACTTTGATGTTTTGAGTATGATCACGAATGCCGATTATCCATCACCGGATTACTGGTTAGTGTTGGCACTCAGTGAGTTGTACTGGAGTCAAAGAATGAGTAAAGTGGATTGACTGGCTGGTCAGGTGATTATGTTGCTACAATGACATCGTGCCCCGTTGGTGTGGGGTGACGTCCATGCGATCAACCATTAATTCAAATGAACTTTACAAACTGGGAAATTAGATCAGATGAAAAAAGTGTGCTCTGTTACTCACTCAAACTGGCGGTTGGTAGGGCAGCCATGCAGTCTATGTGTTTACTTTTTATGCTGATGGTCAGGGTTCGATTCTCACCTGGATACAAAGATACTGCCCATTTCTGGTGTTCCTGCAAACCATCGCCTGTGTATTGACTTTACCTGCATAAGACCCTCCGAATGTGATCCACTTTGTGTCAGAGAGATTGTGCTCCTTTGTCGCTACTACTATGAAATTGGCGACGTCTTCCAAGGCTTGTTCTACAGTCAGATACTGAAGGTTACTTGTCCTCAGGTCGCTGCCAACACACAGTAAACAAACTTAACATACCCAGCACCCAAACCTATAAATCGAAAACGCGCTAGATGTAAACTCCAGGGCAACAGGAGTTATACACCTGAAAATTTGACTTCATCCCAAAATTGTAAAAAACCCAATTCAAAACGTTTCTATCATAAGAATGTCCAAAACACGCGAAAATAAGATCAAAACGCACCTGCAATACCCATATGTGGTTATATCACCTTGAACAACAATTTGTTGCTTAGTTCAATTTAAGCCATCATCATCACTGGGTGTATACTTCTATCCGGTATTGTATATTATCTGAACTTGTCTAGAAGTCATCCTCTCCTCACAGGGAGTTTTACGCTAAACTGTCCGGTACCCATTGTCGGTTTTGTTCCAGATTTTGTCATTGTCACTGTGTTAACAGTCACCCGTTAACGCTAAAACAATGTAATGTAAAAGAATAATACACTTGTTCTGGGCAGGGACTATACTATTCAAACCGAGGCCAAATACCCTGACAAGGCCACGACGTTCATGAGATGGTGTCTGTTGAAACGTGTGTTGTACTGAGTCAAATATTCTTTTGTATGCCAATTTCTTTGTTTGATACACACGATGTTTTTGATTTGATTTTTGTCTTTCATGTGAATGCATTGTATTATTTATAACCTACGTAGTTTAAATTAAATTCAACTGTTGCTACGGACTTCATCGATCATACCAATGCAGAGTTCAACTCATTTTACCCAAAAGTAGTATTAAATGCAGTTTTGTTATGGAATATTGAAAGGCACAGTACCGTCATTTACGAAAAACGAGTCAACATTAACTGAAGCACAACGATACAAGAGTGCGACCATTTATTATCTCAACCACGTTGAAAATTTTGAATTTTGAATCCATCCCATTAACATATAACCTATCCCTGTCATTTAAACATAATAGAACTGAGTGAGTTTAGTTTTACGCCGCCTTTAGCAATATCCCAGCAATATCACGGCTGTAACATAATAGTAGTGAGTTCACGCCACCTTTAGCATTATCCCAGCAATAACACGGCTGTGAGATAATAGTAGTGAGTGAGTTCACGCCACCTTTAGCAATATCCCAGCAATATCATGGCTGTAACATAATAGTAGTGAGCGAGTTCACGCCACCTTTAGCAATATCCCAGCATGATCATGGCTGTAACATAATAGTGGTGAGTGAGTTCACGCCACCTTTAGCAATATCCCAGCAATATCACGGCTGTAAGATAATACTAGTGAGTTCACGCCACCTTTAGCAATATCCCAGCAATATCGCGGCTGTAACATAATAGTAGTGAGTGAGTTCACGCCACCTTTAGCAATATCCCAGCAATATCACGGCTGTAACATAATAGTAGTGAGTTCACGCCACCTTTAGCATTATCCCAGCAATAACACGGCTGTGAGATAATAGTAGTGAGTGAGTTCACGCCACCTTTAGCAATATCCCAGCAATATCATGGCTGTAACATAATAGTAGTGAGTGAGTTCACGCCACCTTTAGCAATATCCCAGCAATATCAAGGCTGTAACATAATAGTAGTGAGTAAGTTCACGCCACCTTTAGAAATATCCCAGCAATATCATGGCTGTAAGATAATAGTAGTGAGTAAGTTCACGCCACCTTTAGCAATATCCCAGCAATATCGCGGCTGTAACATAATACTAGTGAGTGAGTTCACGCCACCTTTAGCAATATCCCAGCAATATCATGGCTGTAACATAATAGTGGTGAGTGAGTTCACGCCACCTTTAGCAATATCCCAGCAATATCACGACTGTAACATAATAGTAGTGAGCGAGTTTAGTTTTACGCCGCCTTTAGCAATATCCCAGCAATATCAAGGCTGTAACATAATAGTAGTGAGTTAGTTAAGTTTTACGCCGCTTTAAGCAATAGCCTGTCGATATCACGGCTGTAACAAGAAGAAGAATTAGAACAACAACAACCATTATAATACCAGCAATAGTTATGAGTTTGCGACCGGAACAGCGTTCGAAATCAACGTCGACTGAAAACCACTCGGACCCACATCTTTTTTTTTCTACAGGTCCTTATAGCCGACAGCTCTTTTATCCCCAATAACTCAGAAAATATAATTCAGTAATTTCTCGTTTTTTATCTGGATTTGTAGCTGTTGTCTGTCAGTGAAACGACTATCATTTTCGAGGAAGCAATTCAGCAAACGTTGTCACATTTTTTGTTTGCTGGGAATTACATATATTACTAAAATGTAGGGCCTACACATTGTGATCAGGACCCACAACTTTTTTATGGTTCCGGAACCTTAGGGCCTAAGGGCAAACACTGAACCAGAACCCTCCTGGGGCTTGAACAGAATGTGAAAAATTACACGTCCATTCTCAGAGTACCACAGACGTCGTGTCAGTATGAAGCACCCGCAAATATATTGTCTAACAGTATCACTACCGTGGTGGTTGTGGTGTGCCACACTTAGCAGGATTAAAGGTACATCACGAGGACTGTCAATAATCGAGGACCAGATAAACCACAACGTAAGCATCGATACATACAACTGGGATACCATGACATGTGTCAACCAAGACAGCGAGCCTGACCACTCTATCCAGTTAGTCGCCTTTTACGACAAGCATGGGTTACTGACCCGCATCTTCACAGGTCCACCAAGAAGACAGAATTGCTGTAAGTCACCTTTAACAATCAGCACAGGCTGCCCTTGATGTAAGCAAACCTGCATTCCACACAGGGAGAAATACCGTTAATCAATGACATGTACTGACGATGTGGGGCGACTGTCTCCATAATATCGATGTTCCACAGCAAAGCCAATAGCATGGTATGTCTCGATGTAATCCATCCAGGCCCCCTCCTTTACGTACTCCCCAAGCGCACTCTCTCCCCCGATGGTCAGGAATGCAGGACCGCCTGGTTTGTAGAACTTGTCAAAGATGTAGTATCTCTGAAACAGACAGGGATGTGAAATGAGGGAAGTGTCAGCACGGATACCGCTTTTCGCACTGATACAACGGATGCAGCTTAAAACACAGATATACAGCTTATAGCACACATGTACAGCTTATAACACATGTATTAAACTTATAGCACATACATACAGATTTTAGAACCAATATACAGCGTACAGTACAGCTATATATCTTACAGCATGTAACCCCTTACAACACAGTGATATAGCGTACAGCACATACACATCTTTTAGAACAGATATACAGCTTACAGCACATATACTCAGCAGCAAAAAATACGTCAGTACGAATTCAAAATTAGATAGGCACTGTGATCAAATCATTACAGAAATGGACGTTATAAGCGGATCAAAAACATGTTTTATGTACAACATCTTGACACATCAATGAATAACAATTCCAAGACATTACGTGAACGTTTGCAGTCCATTCAGACTGTTGACTTCAGCATCTAGTGTGACCACCACGTGCGGCATTAACTGCCGCACAGCGTCTATGCATGGAGTGCACCAATCCATTGATGAAGGCCATTGGCTTCTATAACCAGACTCTGAGAAAGGCCTGGCGCAATATATCGGCTGTGTTCGGGCTTGGTATGACATTATTCAGTCTCCTCTGGATTTCATCCCAATGATGTTTAACTGGGTTTAAATCGGGATTAAGGGCTGGCCACTGCATAATGTTGACACCGTTCTGCTGTAGGAAGTCCCGTGTAGCTCTGGCAGTATGGGCCAGGGCGTTATCATGCTGGAAAATGTTGTACCCAAGACGTGCGAAATGTTGTATGACGTGGGGTCTGAGAGCTTGGTCGATGTAGCGCACTGCTGTGATGCTGCCTCCTCTCCCTGCACCAGGGTTCTGGAACACCACAGGGCCCACTCTCTGGTTCAGGCCTATTCCACCCGATACCAAGATGCCTGGACCTCCACATGAGTCCCGTTCCATAACACATTGGTCTGAGTAACGCTGGCCACGTCGTCGCCATATTATTGTTCTGCCATCTGCAGTTGAAACGCAGAGCCGACTCTCATCTGTGAACAGAGCAGCTCTCCATTGCCTGTATCGCCAGTTTTGGTGTTGTAGGGCAAACTGTAGACGTTCACGCCGATAACGAGGGGCGAGGATAGGTCCACGGTACAGTCGGCGTACTGTATCAGTACTGATTGGTCTTCCGTGTGTTTCCACTGTCTGGCGTGCTGTTCGGATGCCTGCATGAAGGGATTCTGTACATGCTGTCGCACAACATGGCGGTCTTGTCGTTTTGTGGTCATCCTTGGTCTGTCAGTACAGGGGCGATCATTTGTGGTGTCGGTGGCCCGAAACGTTGCTGCAGGCTGAAGATGGTCCGAACGTTGACCTGGAAGTGATTGCGCAGTGTGGCCAGCTTCAGGTCTTCCTACCGCCTGGTTCCTCTGAGCTGTCGTGAGAAGGGACATCTTGCTGACGCTGTAATGTGAATGTTTCAATCAGGTTTGGGGGTGCATTTTATAGGGCTGGTCCTTGTGAACAGCACGAGCAGCATGAGTTGCATGAAAAACACGGAGAACACCGTGCCATCTCCGAGATCAGGTTTCGTTTTTGAGACCATTTCCTGGGTTCCATTCTGAGTTTGGGAAGGGATGTCTTGCTCAGGTAAAGTTGGAGATTTTGTCAAAAGTATACAATCAAAACATTAAATGAGTTTACAGTTATCCGTTTCTGCGAAGGAAAATTCCAAAAAGATGTTTCTTTTGCTTCTTAGTAATACTATATATACAGCTTACATCACACATATACAGCTTAAGCACATACATACAGTTTATAGCACAGATACATGACTTATGCCACATATATACAGCTTGCAGCACAGATATGCAGCTTACACCACATATATCCAGTATACAGCACATATATACAGCTTGCAGCACAGATATACACCTTATAGCACAGATGTACAGCTAAGAGCACATGTATACAGCATACAGCACATATTAACAGCTTACATCAAATATATACAGCTTGGAGCACAGATATACAGCTTATAGCACAGATATACAACTTATACCACAGATATACAGTTTATACCATCTATATACAGTTTAGAGCACAGGTATACGGCTTACAGCACATATATACAGCTCAGAGCACAGACATACAGCTTACTGGCTAAGAAGACGAAGAATCAGTTTTGGAGAATTGTGGATTTGGCTTCGTGATCAGCGGGTCCCGGCGTGACCCAGGGACAGTAATGACCGACGTGAATATGTTCAGAAGATAAAATTGCTCATATAATTATTAAAACCACTTCCAGTCGTAACCTATAGCTAATTCCTGTCAAAAATGACTACCTGAACTGACAAGCTCCTACCTGTTTCCAGTATCGACTGTCAACAACATTAAAGTGGTCCAGCGTCTGGCGAAACCAGTGTTCAGAAGATATGGTTGGAGGCGGTGATGGAGGATCCCATGGTGATCCGGTGGAATTCAGGGACCCCAAAGCATCTACTCCATACGCTGATAGAAAAATATAACTCCAAACCACAACAATAAAATTGCCGTGTTCCATTCTCTGTCTCCCAATCTCGCGAAGTGCAATTGCAATAAATATACTGTGGCTACCGAGATATGAACGTTAGAAAATATACATGTAGACGGGAACAGAGGTGTGTGTACGGAAGGTCATAGCTTGTATTTACTTTAGATGATTGCTGTCTACCGACCTAGTTACGGCATGTTGATTTTAAATGATAAACGCATCGACACAGTGAGTCGTTCTGTTCAGGGCATCTTCACATTCTTGAGTGGTTGAAACGAAGATGCTTTATTCATAAAATACTATACCGTATAGAAACTTCAGAACTGACAAACATGGTACGTGTCTTTATGACGTACAATAAGACGCCGGATGGCTTGAGAGTTTCTTAAAACGTTTTTCACCCGTCGCATATGTAACATGCTACATTCTGCCGTATTAGGTAATGGCGTAATCAGTCTACATACCCTGAAACAAATATATCGAAGAGAGCCAATGCAAGTCCTGATAACCACCGAAAATGAAGAAAGTTTCTGGGCTCCTTTTTATTAGATTTTATGATTATAACTTACGAGCTGTGTAAATATTCAGAGACTAGATGTTAGTCTGGTAATGACTTTATAATATCCGAAAGTAACATGATACGATTCCACAGTGATGCCATATCTGTCTTTCAGTTGGGTTGTAAAACGCATGCTTGTTTCTTGCAAAACAAAGGTTGATAGCATGGCCATTGTTCCACGCCGTGCTGTACGGTGGGCACCGGATCTCCGAGATGCTGACACCAGGGATACAGGGGCGTTATAATCCAGAGATAAAGACTTGAAGCGCTATGAAAAACCTAAAATAATATATGCCAGGCTGGTTCGGCCCATGACACCATTCCCAAGAATCACAGATTCCGGAGGTCTATTATCATTAGATTGGCCAATGAGGCACCGCCTTCTGGCATAAGACTCTAGGCAATTTAAAGTAATAAAAGTTTTTACACTGTATATAAAAACAATCCAAGACCCAATGGTAACATTATAATGTGCAATATAGTCACCACGCACAGGGCTTGGCGGGACCAGCCGATTGATAGAACCGGGCAAGTTCTACCACCCGTCTAGGTGAAGTAAGCGGCGAAGTAGTGTGTTGGGCAAATGGAACGCTATTCCTGTAACCAGTGCCCTCAACCACCAATCTCCCGTCCTCAAACGACACATGGGCGCAACCCACGGCAAACGGGTTGTTTGACCAAATATATCCCGGGTCCACAACGGGGGATTGAAGAGCACTTAGCGTTACCCAGTACCCACCACGAGGAGGTGGCTCTTCACGGGTGCCCCCAAGCGAGGACGAGAGTTTTATTGATGTCAACTTCTTAAGTATGAAGGACACAGCGTTTCAGAGTATATGCTCACGCCTACATCACCTGATGATATTATGAGGAGATACGTAACAAATATACACAATGTTCCGGCGTATATGCTCACTTCTACATCAGCTGATGATATTATGAGGAGATAATTAACAAGTATACACAATGTTTTGGAGTATATGATTACTTTTTCATCATCAAATGATATTATGATATACAAATACACACAATGTTTCAGGGTATATGCACCAAGTGAAGGAGTAAGAATATTCTCCGAAACGTCGTGTATATAGGTTAAATACATCCTGTCAACTATAAAACTTTCTTCCTTATCAATGCAATTGCTTTCTTTATCAAATTGCCAATCCATTCTAATAGTCAGCGTTTTCGAGTCTTTAGGACTGAAATAAATGTACAGCAATATATGTGTGTTTACACGTGTTAAATCAAATAGCTGGGACTCCAAAAATTCCCTGATTACAGACAAACATAGACTTTACTCACCACCACTCTCTGACAATGGTTCACCCACGGTGTGCTACTTGGGTGAAGAGAGATAACTTCCATTATCTGGCCCCACCGTCTAAATGTTCATACTGCTGCATTGCCCCAGACAGCTTGACAAGAGAGGGCCACGTGAAAAAATCAGGAGTTTACTTGATACCAATCCTACGGAAGCGTCCTAGTGCCACATTCAGAATTGTTTTATCCCCTAATTAGGTGATACTATCTCCTAGGTAGGTGATACTATCTCCTAGTTAGGTGATACTATCTCCTAGTTAGGTGATACTATCTCCTAGTTAGGTGATACTATCTCCTAGTTAGGTGATACTATCTCCTAGTTAGGTGATACTATCTCCTAGTTAGGTGATACTATCTCCTAGTTAGGTGATACTATCTCCTAGTTAGGTGATACTATCTCCTAGTTAGGTGATACTATCTCCTAGTTAGGACGCTTCCGTAACATTCTAACGAGTCTAATCCCGCATTTAATTGTGTATTCAATCCTTTTTATGAGGATCTGTACAACAAACAGTCTTCTCTTGTTCCACCTATTGCGCACAGAATTAAACCTTTAATTTGTGCTGCTGGCATTGAGCTAGAAAATATCTCCCCTTTCCGTCTTCTTTCTTCTCCTCCTTGGCAGTTGGTGAGGCCAGAGGTTGACCTACCACTGACAGCGTTTAAAGAATCAGAAACTAATGAATTACACTATAAACAAGAATATAATCAATTAAAAACTCAATATAATACATACAAACCCATACTTACAGATCGGTCTAAGGATGGTGGCGCAGTTGTTTGTGCCAGTGTAATTTGATCCAGAACAATATCTTGCTATATTTTCACAGCAGAAGCTCACGCCATATTAACAGCTCTGAGAGATATGAATAAACACCGTAAATATAACGAATACATAATCTTTTCCGATTCTCTTTCGTGCTTTCGGGCGATTAAAAACCTTTCTTGCAAACATCCACTTTTAATCGAAATTATTGAATTATATCATGAGCTTGCTACTAGCCAATGCGACATCGTCTTTTGTTGGTTACCCAACCATGTTGGCATTTCTGGGAACACAATGGCCGATCTTGCTGCCAAGGCAGCACTTAGCAAATCTGTGACACCACTTCTTATCCCATACTCTGATTACAAATCTAGCATTAGAACTTACATCCGTGATCTGATGCAGAAAAAGTGGGACACCCTAGTAGGTATCAATAAATTACATGAATTAAAACCATATATTGGTTACATCTACTTGGGTTGTCAGTCCAGATATGAAGAGGTCATTATGCGACGACGTCGCATTGGCCGTACGGGTTGTACTCACAAATACTTGTTAAAAGGTGAAGATCCTCCGTTTTGCATCCCTTGTCATGAGAGAGTCATAGTCAAGCATATCCTGCTTGACTGTGTTGAATTCTCAATCATCAGGGATACATATTTCAATGTAAAGACAGTTAATTTTCATTTAATTTTTTTGAAATTGATTTATTTGATGAATTCTGATTAATGTGTTTTGTAAATAGATATATTTAAAATATTGGTAATTTAGATTAGTAACTTAGATTGTTAGTGGCTGTGTCCTTAAAGGGGGTTAAAGTGCTGTAACATAATTGTCCTCCTGAGAGGGTACGTAGGTCCAAAAACTTTCAGAGCAAAATGTAATTTACCACGTCTTAAACGTAGTATCTTTGTTCTTTAACTGCCGGCTAAAGTTTCCTGCAATCGCCATCGGCTGAAGGGATGGTTTAAATCCGGCTAGGGTCCATGCATGTAGCAAAAGAATGTAAGTCCCCAAGGTTCCTAGTATGGTGATCTACCTTCAGTAGTTGGCGATCTATAGCCCGTGTTTTATACTATGTTGTCTTCTTTAATTGGAATGTTTTAGCTTTGCTTGCTAGTTTTAAATTAAAAGCTGTGATATTCTAGTATTTTTTCTGTCCATCGTCAACGGATTTTAATCTTCAAAATGTTTTCACTTTTTTATTGTATGTATTGTTTTCGTCACCATATGGCTGAGATATTGCCGATGTGACGTTAAATATTAACTAACTCACTCACCCTTTGTAAACCGCTGTAAAGCAAAAGCCATAGCATGGCCTATGATCAATGTCCTTTTGCATTAAATATGACGCATAGCCTACCGACCCGATCCATTTGAAGTTACTGGGTCTAGTTCCATCACAGAATCCCCATGATGTGAAACACAAACTCGACAAGCTGAAATATACTTCACATTCTTTCTTAAGGGCATTATAAAAGAACAAGAGGTGGTAAGATGGTTAAATTGTTATAATTTCATTGCTGAGATTTGTGTGATGTACTCGGTACACTGACAGTGCCATAATCAGTTCTATAAGCCTACACCGCCGCTCCAAAACATGGGTATGCAGAATGTAAAGTCACAAGAAGAAAAATGCGAAATTTCTCAGTTCAATATCGTGTATGGCCGCCCCGCGCTTTCACCACTGCCAAACTCCGTCTCCTTATCGACTACCTGATGCTTGTGAACACGTGGTTGGGGATTCTGCGCCATTGCTTTTGCAAGGCAGCGCCAAGTTCCTGCAAATTCTGAGGTTGGTTCCTAATACCACGAAGCCTTCTCCCAAGTTCATCCCAAACGTGCTCTATTGGATTAAGGTCAGGGGACCTCGATGGCCAGTCCATGACGTTGATGCCAGAGTTTTTAAGGAAATTTCGTGTCAACATCGCGGTATGCGGCCGAGCATTTTCATGCTGGAACTGTAGACCTGGGCCCTGAGCCGCCATGAAAGGAACGAGTTCAGGGGTGAGCACCTGGTCGCGGTAAGCAGCAGCTGTGATGTTTTCACGGATGACCAGAAGTCGGGAACGGTTGTTCCCACAGAAAGCACCCAACTCCATGCAACTTCCGCCCCCGAATCTGTCGACTTCCTGTACACAACATTGGACATACTGTTCACGACGTCGTCTCCAGACTCTGTGCCTGCCGTCCGCGAATCTGAGGGTAAACCTGGATTCATTGCTAAAGACGACTCGATTCCAGTCTCTCTGGGTCCATCGGAGGTGACGTTGGGCCCACAGCAGACGTTGACGTTGATGAAACAGATGGTAGGGACTATCATACAGAAATGAACTCAACGGTTTTCACACAGTATTTTGAGGAACAATTGTTCCCAGATCTGCCTTACAAAAGTCTTGTTGTCATGGACAATGCTCCCTATCCCAGTGTTCGAGATCCAAACAAAAGGTGCCCAACTTCCAATACAAAGAAGTGAGATATGCAGCAATGGCTAACAAATAACAATATTCAATTTTCAATTAAGGCCACTAAACCACAGTTGTACTCTTTGATTAAACCTAACAAACCTCCACCCACATATAACATTGACAACATGCTACGTCAACACGGCCATGCGGTCTTGAGATTACCCCCGTACCACTGTGATCTCAACCCAAACGAACTCATCTGGGGAGACCTTAAAAGTACAGTGGCCCGGAAAAATCAATCGTTCAAGTTGCACATTGTCAACACTGCTATATATGACATTGACATTGCACGCTGGCATGCATGTGTTGAACATGTCAAGAAGGTGAAGAAAGAGTACTTGCTCAAAGATGGCTTGAAGGAGCAAACAGTTAACCCCGTTGTCATTCGTCTAAACACTGATGACTCCTCTGTGGAAGAATGGAGTGAACGTGATGAAGTTTAATTCTGGCATAATATTTACAGATAATAATAGTATCCAGCCAGATATGCTCAAAGAAGTATAACTTCTTTTAACAATGACAGCACTGACTAATTCCAACGACTTATAGTGTAACATGAAACACTCATTTCACATAAAATTATCATGAAAATATAAATATTAACTATCTATATGCTTACAGCTATTAGAAATGCATTGCTTAATTTGGAATGTGAATGACATCAAAACATAACACTTTTGTCTTCGTTCTATCTTTTCTTCAATGAGTGTGTATGATTGTGTATGCTTGTGTCCGAGGAAACGGGCTTTAAAAGTTGTTGAGTACTAACCATAGGTGGTCCGATTAATGATTTAGCGTAACTATACTTTCTTTGTTTTTTAAATGCATTTCCACTTAGGTACTGCATAAACAAAATATGATATTAACATAACAAATTTAAAGATTTTAACCTACAGAATAATTCTCACTAATAAATGAGTGAGTGAGTTATTATTTAACGTCACATCGGCAATATTTCAGCCATATCATGACGAGAACATTTGACATTGAAGTAGAATATATATAGTTATTATAAAAACCTGCTGACGAAGGACAGTAAAAATACTAGATAATCACAGATATCAATATAACAAAGCTAAAATATTCCAATTAAAGAAGACAATACAATGTGAAAATGGGCTATAGATCGCCAACAACTGAAGGTAGATCACCATACTAAGGCCCATGGGGACTTACATTACTTTTGCTACCTGCATGGACCCTAGCTGGATTTACAACATCCCTACAGCCATTGGCGTTGATACTGAGATTTAGCCATACATTAAAAACACAAAAATACTACGATTAAAAACCTGGTACACTTAAACTGACTTGAAATGTTTTGGGACTAACGTATCCTCACAGAGGACAATAATTTTATGCTACTTCAACCCCCTTTGAGAGTACAGCCATTAACAATCTCAGTTACTAATTCAAACTACCAATAATAAAATATATATCTATTTACAACTCACTTAAAAAATCTATTTCTTTTAAAAATGCAATAATTAAATGAGAACTGACATTATTAAAAAGATCCTTCATAGTGTTTACTTTGAAATAGTTAATTCTCACTAATGGGTTTTGTGGTTAATGTTGAACAACTCACAGAAACAAACTCCGTATGATGGTTAACAGTTGGCACCCACCTTACCCTATTCACGACCTGTGGCACCTCTTCATAACTGTCACGTGCATACCTGACTTACATTGACGAACGTTGACCTTCATGACCCAACACTGCCGCTGTTACAGGTCATTGGCTCCCTCCCTCTGCAAGCAGTCTACGTTCTGCTGTTTATATTTGTTGACAGTTACACAGGCATATTCTTTAATGCAAATGCATAAAATCGGTGATTTACAATGTGATAAGGTAGTCTGACAAAACATCCACTTGCACAGTTTGAGATCTATTGGATCATTGGATGACGAGATATTTACAAAACACCGGGTCCACATGCATTTCATGCCAAACTATAGATGTGAAGTAAGGTACTCAATATGGGAGGTAACTCTTGTAGGTTAAAGAATGAGCCTAACTACTAGGGTTGGATATTGACCCGAATCTCATATTGCGATATATTGCAATAATTCAAGAGATATTGCAATACATATTGTGATATATTGCAATAATTCAAGAGATATTGCAATACATATTGTGATATATTGCAATAATTCAAGAGATATTGCAATACATATTGTTATATATTGACTGGAAAGTTTCTGTCCAAGTGCGTACATCGTAAATTCTTAATAGCTCTTTCTGTGCGGCATCGTCTTGTTTGTTGCTGTTACGCCATATGTTCTGGCTCCCTGTCCCCTTTGCGTATGGGTGTAAGTAGTAGATTTAGGGGGGGTACGAGATCACTTTTCAAGAAAGGTCGCTGTAAAGCTTTATTTCATCAATAAAGCTTTTGCCAGGCCCTTAGATCTTGCCCCCATCGTATATACTACTTTTGAATCCCCGGTTAACTTCCCGGCCACACGTGACACTAGTGTGTCATTATATGACCGCGAACTAGCACTAGAACTGTCCTGATCACATGATAGCTCTATGACATGTTGACAGGATACCAGTGACATTACCCGACAAGGTAAGTGTTTTGCTTGGTGGCAACATTTCGGTATGACTAATAATTCCTCTCTAACGAAACGTCTCACTGACTCATCTCTCAAGTAGTACAAGTTCGGCTTGTCGTCTTTGATGTCTACTTTATCTTTGACTGACCATATCGGATTGGTGGCTCGTTTTCTAGTGTCCCCTTCGTGTTTCCCCGGCGGGTAGAGGTACCTCACGAGGGCCCTATCGGGTATCTGTTTCTCCTTCCCACATGATGGTGCAGCCGACTCAGCCACCACTGATTTCAGTTTGATAGCATCGGCTGGTTTCTTGCCGTTGAGCTGAGTGGTTTCGTGGTTGATAGCTGACCCCATTTGAGGTAGCCGCGCTACCCATTCAGTCGATCGTTTTCCCCGGGTTGGCCATCTCTGTCACATACTGATGCCCGAATAAGTGCTCGGCCAAAGTCCTATTGAATCTCTCAACGATAGCTTGACTGTGATGAGGCCCGGCAGCGTCAAGCCTGACCTTGGTATCGAGTTTGTCTAGCAGTTGTGACACGGCACCCATGAACTCCCGTCTGGGATCGACTTGCAGTTTGGTGGGCCATGTCAGCAGACTGCGTTTGTACATGCGTTCGAATCCACGGGCTACCTGGGCCGAGTCTTTCGTGGTTAATGGTTCGGCTTCTTTGTAGCGGCTGGCCACGTCAACGATGGTTAGGGCATACTTGTACCTCTTGTCGTGGGGTAGGAACAGGAGGAGCCTGGTGAACGCTATGGGGTACGGTAATACCGAATGTAGCGTGGGGCCGGTAAATAGATCTGCCATAGGGCTTGTTTTTCAAGCCACTCTTTGGCCTCCTCCAGGGGTATTCGCGCCATTTTGGCTAGCTTATGTATGGCGCTAGCTCCTTTCCAGTACCCACGCAGGCTGTAGTAAATAGCCTCAAACTTTCTTTGGTTCCGTGGCATCGTTATCGCACAGGGTATCGTATACATAAATACACCTATGTTCTTGGTTCAATTTTTTCATGCCCGTACGCGTACGTGTTGAGACGGTTGATGGCTATCCAACCCCTCGTTTCCATCAGCGACAGGGACGTCTTGTTTATCGTCAGTCCTTATATCCTTTGCCCATCGCTTCTAAGCATGTTCATTTGATGTCTGAAGGTGCGGGTCTTGAATAGGGCTTCCTTGAATCTGGCGTGTTTGATATGTCGTTTCACCATGTACTTCTTAACACCCTTCGCCTTTTGGATCTCACCATTGTCGGCGTTCAGGATGGAGTACATCTTGGGTCTCAAGCCTATGTAGTCTGCTATGGGCGTGCTGGCACACTCGTCCATCATCTTGCCGAGCACTTTTTTATTTACCGTGCTGTGTATGGCATGGCCCTTGGGGTAGTCGCTGGTGTCGTACAAATCGAGGCGTTTCTTCATGTCCTCACACTCGTCCTCGGTTCGAATCACTATCAGTGGGGAATCCGTGTCAGTGTACAGCACTTCACACCTGTCGCTGTACTGCTTCTTCAGCTCATTGTAGTAAAAGTCGTACATCAGGTGTTTGGATAAATCGAGGATGCTCATCCCCACGTAAACAAGCCAGTTGAATTTGATGTGGCTTTTCTTCATGTGCAAGGCCACCAGGTCGTCGGTGAATATATTGCTCCGGTTGAATGACGGGCTGGCTGTCAGTTTCCTGAGCTTATCTCCCTCTTTCGACCGACTAGCTTGACAGTCACGCGTCTCCATCGTTTACCGAACACCGAGTTGTTCATGAGCTTGTAGAGTTTTTTCTCAAAGTCACTGGTGGCCAGTATTCGCAGGTCCGTGTTCATTCTGATGTAAGGCTCCATCCAGGGGCTCTGGTCGAACACGAGCACCCTGTGTATTTTAGTCAGCCTCATACCCAACGACAGGTACAGCTGTAGGTTGCAATAGTGAGCGATGTACTTGGTCTTATTCATTGAGTTGGGCACAAGTTTTTTCAACGTCTGCCACCCGCCCACCCAGCAAGTTATGTTGGCACTCCAACATCCAGTCTGGGTTAACCCACATACGTTCGGGGACCAAGGGGTTGCTGTTGTGCAATGTGTGCAATGCCTTGGGGTATTCCAAGTCCACTCCGAGGATATAGCCTTTGTTCGAATCTGGCGTGATGCTCATACCATCGATCGGTGATGCCCATTCGAATCCCCCTGTAGGCAGATTCTGGTTCATGGCCCAGTCGTACAGGTTGTTGGCATCGAGGTAGAGGATGTGATTGGTTGTCTTGCTCGAGTCGTAGCCCTTCACGTATTGATTATTGGCTTTCGCACAGCATTTGGTAGCCATGGAGATCCCACCTCGCAAGCCTTTCTCAATGAACAGGTGCATGTCGTAATCGGTGAGCAATTCCAGCTTAACTCCGGTTATCTTTAGCAAGGCATCCCCAAATTGACCACGGCTGGTGTAGTACCATGCGGGGTCGAGTTGATACTGCTTAAAACACGTCCTCCTAAACGTCTCGAACAAGTCGGCTAGCAGGAGTATGTCTGTTCTCAGGTACAGGTCGTGGTAGTCACCCAGATTCTTACAGCCCAGTTTGTTCCATACGTTCATACCGTGCGAGTAATCGTCTTGGGCGATTGTCGTTCAGGTTGCTGTAAAATCGGTTGATAGGAGGCAGTCGGGTCTCAGCGAACTTGGCCCAGCCATCCATGTACTTGTAGGTGTAAACACCCTTCCTCATCAGCAGGGGTCGAGTCTCGGCGTCGGTGTATCAATTGGTGATGGGGAAGGTATCATTGGCCTTGACCAGACTGTCGAGTGACGACAGGAAAGTCGACGACAGGTTGCCGTCGACTTTCGCGATGGCCTGCATGATCAAGTGAGGTTGCACGTGTTGTGAGCGGCGCCTCTATACTTACCGGTGACATGGCTGTGATCTGCAGATGGCCCGCCATTCAGCGGGCCATCACACACATGAGAGTGAGTGCTACAGCCGTGAGCTAGCCGGGCGGCTTGAGTCATACGCATCGGAGCGACTGTATACAGTGCATTCCTGATAGTTTTTCTTCCATCTGCAAACACTTAAGAAATTTTTCAGCGGGGTCGGGACCCCTGTACACTACGGTAGCTTTTGTTTCCCCATCACACCGGACGACCATGTATCCAAACCCACAGGCCACGTGCTCCTGTGTTGTTTGTGTGTTTGGGGTACCACCAGCAGCCTCAACGGGTTTGACCAATGCTTCGAAGTCGACGCAGATGACATAAGGCACGGACATCTGTTTCGTGTGTGGTTGTCGTATTTTAGGATATTGTCGCCTTCCTTGGGCATGTCGACATGTCTCCTTGTGCAGATTGGTCGTACAACAGCCTGCTGAAGTGTTTTATCCACGCGTAGTGCTACTTATCGCCTCACTTGATCATGAAGGAACTGATCACGTGGCGACCCTGTTTGAGTTTCCCCAACATTGGGCTAATCCTGTGCACGATCGTTTTGTTACTTTTGTGCCCGAATTCGTTTATGGCTATGTCATTCTGTTTTTGAACTCAGGAGATCTGGGATATGGGGGTCGTTTCGTCTATACCATCCAAGTTGAGCCCATTGGCTTGGAGATAGCTAGAAGGCCTGCTCGAATTAACGTTAACCGGGAACTTAGCGGCTTTGATCGCTAATCTCAGACAGTTGTTGCCTTTGTTTTTGATGTTGACCATGGCTTTTTTTGCCTTGTAGTAGGGGAGCAAGTTGAGGTACGACCCGCCTCTGAATGGCATGTACTTAGTTATGTCTAGATAGACCGTATCGACCTATCCACGACCCACCTGGAACCCATGTGTGTGTAGCGTTCAGTCGCCTCTTACGACAAGATAGTCGCCTTTTATGGCAAGCACATGGGTTGCATCATTTTCCATGACGACCTGGACATGTTCAGGGTCGTACCATGGATGGACCTCGGAGTCAAAGCCACAGTATACTTGGGTTATAGATTTCTTTTTCCGTAATGTCAGTGGTTATGTTAAACAATATTTGCTGTACTGTTGATGATAGGCATTTTACTTCCGCCTTTTCAGAAGGCCTTACTATTCGTTTCATTAGCGTGTATTTTTTTCACCGTTCATTATCATTCTTCTACCTTTACAGTTCTACACACATACGTTGGGTGTTACCAAGATAACGCCACTCGGCTACTTCCACTTTTTGCAATTTTTGATAAAGTAGGCATGACAACTGAATCTTGCAAACTCACCTGCCTCCTTGTTTGGAAGTGCACCTACTTTGGAACTGAGGTAAACGAAGATACGGTTTAATACATAATATCCCATAATACTCAAAATGCACCCATGAAATGCTTGGTATATGTGAAGGGCAGATTATCCCCTAATGATTATAAAAAATGAAAGGTGCCAAACATGAAACATGAACCGTCTATGTGATCCTACGTTTTCAACTCTTTCAATTTCTAATGTTCACATATTTTACTTTGATAAACATTCATTACTTATTTGAGAGCCATTTAGAAGTTGGGGCAGAAAGGAAGGATAACAATATATGCATGAACTTCTGTATTGCTATGAGAGCGCCGTTTCGGTGTAGGTTGTAACACCGTTATCAAGCAAGTGATGAACAGCATGACGACGAATTGGAGAGGTTTAAACTCGGCTTCTGGCGTGCGCCAATTTCGACGGCGATGAACAGCATAAGGATGGAAGAGCATAAATACAAGTTATGTAGAGTGGATGTTTGTATAAAGATCCTCATCAACGATAATCCCCCGTTTATGTATACCACAGGCTTCACTATCCCCTTGTGTACTTATGCAGGCTTGGTACCGCTTTTATCAAAGCCCTTGTGTTGTTATTGTGTCTTGTATATGTGCTCCTCCATCCTTATGCTGTTAATCTGTCATGCTGTTCATACTCTTTGATTGTGCTTGGAGCTGGACGTGCAAAGTGCGCCTTGCCCCGATCGTCGTGCACTCACCTAAACGACTAAAACTGGCCCCACCGACTCAACCCTCCTCCTCTACTCTACTCTATTCTACTCTACCCAGCCTAGCCCTGCAACTGACTACAGCGATCCGTTATCCTCATCCCATCCTCACCGTACCGTGGCCACCCAAGCAGACTGGCACAAATTCACTACACTATGCAAACAAATAGACACCTCAACCAAGTGCAACCCAGACATTGACACATTCAACAGCAACCTTACAAACACCGTCCAAGACATCACAGATAAATGCATTCCCACTATTCGGTTCAACCCTGCAAAAAAAAGGGTCCCATTGTGGAGCTCAGAAATCATCAGTGCCAGAAATGATAGAAAAAGGGCCCTTAACCAATCAAAAAGGGACCGTTCAAAATTATACACACCACAACACACACACACACACACACACACACTGATCTACCAATAAACAAAATCATCAACATCCATGAACTCAAATCAGCTCAAACAAACAGCCTCAGCCCCCCGCTCCAGATACCACTTCATACACCATACTCAATAAACTCACTCCCAACATGCAAACCCTCACACGCACTCTCTTCAACTATATCTAGACCTCAGGAACTATACCCATCACATGGAAAACAGCCAGGGTGGTACCAGTCCTCAAACAGGGAAACCCAACAACCAACCTGACTCATACCGTCCCTTATCTCTCACCTCCCACCCCAGTAAAACGCTCGAAATAGTTAGAAATAAGGGGCTCAAACACCTCATTCAAACCAACAACCTAATTTAAGAGCACCAGAGCGGCTTTACTCCAAACCGACAAACTTTAGACCACATTTTACATTTGGAACAAGATATTGAAGTAGCACAGGCACAGAAACAAGATAATATGGCCATTTTGAACTTTTGTAAAGCTTTCGAAATGGTTTGGCAAAACGGCCTACTACAAAAACTTCAAAAACATGCCATTCACGGTCGAATTCTAAATTTCAGTCACTCTTTCTTATACGACAGACAAATAACAATCAAATCTCACAACACCATTTCGGATCCTTATGCTCTAGAAAATGGACCCCCCAGGGGAGCATATTATCCCCAACTTTATTCAACTTCATTATTAATCACATATTTCCAGATAAATGGCCAGAAATCACAACTGTCAAATTTGCAGATGATATTTCATTTTGGACTTAAACCCCCTTGATGCCGAGTTTTTTTTCAGGCGCACATTTTCATACGCTTTGAAAAGTGAACGTTGTGCGAGAATTGCACTCGCGTGGTCCTGGATCTACGTACGGCTATAAAATTACACAGAAATGTAGAATGCTAAATTTCCTATCCGTTGGTATAAATATAAGTGCAACTACCTTGGCGGTTTGAGTAATAGACCTTGCTAAATGTTGTCAAATTTTTGTTATGCGTTAAAAAGCAGTAAATTTCTCCGCTTTTTATCGTGCACCGATAAAAGCAATGTGCTACGATTTTTTTAATGTGGCATCTTTACGGAATGTGTGAGCGAAGAAAATACAGCCTGATATCTGAACAACATAAGTGTATATGAATTAGGTTTATGTGCTTGTGCATAACGTTATACGCTCAACATTAAAAATGACTCGTAATAAATGTCAAAAATGGATTTTCTTCTATGACGTCAAACGACGACAGAGAGGTCATACACGTATAATGATAAGGGGGCATAACTCCGTTATGCGTAACACTAGGTCAATGTAACTCAGATCACTTGGACAGAATTTGTTGTGGATACGGACGCTATATTTTCGTTATTTTATGTTCATGGTGAACCAAACTATTCCAATTCAAAGTTCCCCAATGCGCTTTTGTAGTTTCACAATTTATAAGAAAAGATGTCAACGTATTACATATGGAAGCATGTAATAGCGATTTGAATGGCCCTATCCGATATATAAGATAGTTCTTAGATTCCCATATTTTCCTGTTTGTGTAGATGTAATTTGACTTATTTTGCATCGTTATTACCAGAGTACTAGCCATATCTTCAAATGTAACGAAATTGCTGAAAATGATACAACATTTTAGTTAGATGCTTGATTGGCATTTTAGAAGATGATATTTGACGAACATAGAGATTTTTCTGGGTTACATCTTCTTTTTATTCTCACCTGATGATGGGGCCAGAACAAACCCTGAAACGTTGTACTCGAGAATAAAAAGAAGATGTAACCCAGACAAATCTCTATGTTCAACATTTTAGTTGACGTCATTGCTTGTTTTATGCATTTTGCGACGTCGGAAAAGACGACATTGGTATGCTGATTAGTATATATGTCACTTAATTTCCATTAATTGTATAAAAGGTCTAGACTTCTATGTCAGAATTTAACACTCTTTAGACAAAACATAAAATGACTGATTTTTCTTTTTAAATAGTGTCCTGAATATATCAACAATTACACGGTTTGACAGCGTATCTTTTTGTGAACAACACGCGCACCTGTTTGGCATCAATTTAACACCCGAATATTTTGTTTGGGATAAGAATTTTGTTTGTTTATGATTATGTCGCTATTTCTCTTCATACGTATGCAATGAAAGATGCAAAAAGATAGCTTTTTATATATGGAACTATATATTCGAATATGGATGTAAGATTTGTCCGAATTAACACATAAGATGGTATATATATTTTTCAACAATTTTCCTATAAATGTAGTTAGAGTTTGATATCCTGTCATCACAATATTATTTAATCGAATATGAATTGAATATATTATCGAAAACAATGATAGAGAATCATAAAACGTTTCCAACAAACGGGCACCTTGCCGATCAATATGCATAATTATTTTTTCTATAAAACGACACAAAATTATGCAATGAACAAGACAATTCCTTTAAATATGTGTGCATATACATTTCATACCATATATAAATCATTGTCATTAATATTATCAGTTTTGCATATAAGGTTGAATTAAATCAACTTTCATTAACCTGTTCATATGAAATTGCAATATTAGTAAAAAAAAATTGAATATTGTACATCATAGGAACTAAAGTAGTTGCAGTTATTGCTACGTTTGATCTTCTAACACATGTGTAAAGGTTTCGAATATGGTGTATTGCACTAAATATGTCAATTTCTTATGTAAATATGATTCAAACAATCAAAAACGCTCAAAGAATAAAACACCGTAAACCCTATACGCACGTATGATATGATATTGAACAAGGCTAAATGTAGATACTGAAGTCAGTTTCATGAAAAAAGTATCTGAACTAATACGCAAAATATACATCTTAATACTGACAGTGTAATCGGAAGGATATGGCGTTTGTGTTTACTCTTGTTCAACCGTCCTTCACCTCAAAGAAATTGCCTAATATGTAGAACAATGTTGACGTATGACATCACTACTGCTGACCGATTTCTTACAAAATGGCGGCTTTGCTGACAAGGGTACACAGGATTTTGCGAGGACCCTTCCATTGAATCAGGGATCGTTTGTACATAAATATGACATGTAAGTAATCAGAATGATTCTGACTATCTGTGTATTGTTATATGTTTTTTATCGTTTTCACTATAAGTAAGAGAAAAGGCCAGAAATGCAGATAATTACCGTTGTCGTTCTCCGTGATTTGGCGTCAGTCATGGCGTCACGCTGCAAAGAAACTTTGACAATTTCTTACGAATTATCAAATCATTGCATTGAATCTATTTATAATTTTCTATTTCTTGCTAAGATACTCTTTCCATGCATATTCCAAAGGTATTGAGCAATTGCAAGCAATGAATAGACGGATGAATGCTGGAAATGCTACGCAGTGTAAAATCGGAAATTGTCTTTGTGATCATAAATATGTTATTTTTGAAATTCAATACTACCAGTAATTATCCGATTTTCACATTTCAAAACATACAGCAAATAACGCTGTGAATCGCGATTTCGTACTGTGTCAAAAATGGCGACATTTTCGATGAATCCAATTTTGAAAGGTCATTTTCAGCACTTGAGCTTTGTCTAAAATACTAGTGGGTGTTATCAAGAAACAGGAAATTTCCCGCAGAAAACGAAACTGTGAAGTGTATTTGTGTGCGTGGGATATTTTGATTTTTTATTGGACTTGAAATTGAGGGTTGAAGGGAAGGACATATATGTCCCTGTGGCATCCAGGGGGTTAATCCGCTTCAGTTAAACAGGCATCCACTAAGATCCAAAATATGCTAAATTTCATCCAAACATACTCTAGCACCTAAACCCACTTATTTGGATTATTACAAATCCCGTGGTATTTATAAATTTCTTCTTCCAAATAACTGTAACCTGCATGGCGACAATACAATGGAATAGCAACGGTATCTGGGTACGAAGGCATGAGCGTGAGACACTCGTGGTTCAAAAACTAAAATTCCCCCCAGATTTTACTCTGCAAGAGACCAGATTATCCTCCAAATCAGCCTTCAAAATCCGCCTCAAAATACCATAATAATATACAATTCTGCTCAACCCACAAAATACCCCCTACATTTTCCAAGCTATATCTACATTCCTACTCAATTCTAAATTTACACCCTCCCAAACAAAGTCTTTAACAATTACACTCACGGGGGATTGTAACGTTAAAAACTGCCATCAAGGCATGTACTGTCACTGACGGGGTCTAAGTACTATATGGTTCATTCTCCACTAAACTTGCACATTAACATCATCTGACGTCTTTGTGAAGTTATAAAAATATTTACACGATCTTTTAACATTCTGTTACTTTGGAACTGCAACAAAGGTGGACATAAATCAAAACATATCACAATCACTTCGTAGGAAGGGTACAAGAAACGTCTGTTAATCCCACACAATGCTGTTATGTGATTTTTCGTTTGTCTTCGACAGTGTGTATTTCAGTCAGTACACCTTTTGTTGATCAATTTGTCTATTTACAGCTGTCTGAAATGTTCTAATTTGCCACAGTATTCTAATAAATATTTATGTGTAGCCCTGAACATCATATTTTGTGTTGTATTTTGTATTTTTATACCAAATTATGTGTCTTGAAATATGTCACCAGATACGTTACGCACCTTCAAGCGTTCATCAAACTCCTCTTAACAGCAACAGGACAATTAATTCTGTAGCTATTGGTAGGTCAAAACAACAGCTACATGTCCTCAAAGACAAAATTACTTCACTTTTTTACGAAAGTAACAATCATGCTAAGATCTTTTGAAATATCGTTTGTCACTTTAGATTTTGACCAGATACGTTACCAAGTAATCGATTATAAGTCCCCTCAACTGACTGTTCCAGGTGAAAAGACAACATGAGCTACTCCCCGTAGACCTTCGCTCAATTGAGAGCACAAAATTTTTCGTGACTGCCCTGAATAGTTGCAATTAAATGGATTATAAAATTTAGTTAACCAGATACGTTACAACCAGATACGTTACCATGTTTGAAAAAGTAACTACTGCGCCTGCCTACATTCAGGAGTATTTTAATTGGATGATAACATCGTCTGCTAGTCCACTTCCGGGTGTCATGAGAGCAGAAGAAGCAGTGTTGTCATCATTTGGTATGTATCCACTTAAATCGCAATTGTTTTCAATGAATCATTGAATTATATCATAAGTAAGGTCAACAAAACACCTTTTTTGAAAGATTTGGGTTAATTTGTGAATGTAATTTGATGTATTTTCTTAGTAAACAATCAATGTTTGTATAGCAGTCGGTTGAAGGGAATCTGACGGTAACGTATCTGGTTTTATTGGTCACGTATCTGGTAAATGTTGTAACGTATTTGGTTGAGTTAGAATAACGTAAAAAGTATAGAGTTTCATATCAAAATGATAAATACCATAATGCAATACGACACAGTAAGTATTTCAATCACACTGACATAGGTGCATATAATGGTTATTACAAATTTGAAGGTAACGTATTTGGTTTTTCACAGTAACGTATCTGGTAAAATAAAAATTAAAACTTTAATGTGAACATTCTATTAATTCGAAATGATTTCTCTATCCATAAAAAATAATTACGTTTTGGATGTGCTGAAAATACTTAGACATAGTTATAGTAATACAGTAATGAGAAAAGAATGGTAACGTATCTGGTTTTTATGGTAACGTATCTGGTTTTTATGGAATTATGGTTGATGGAATCTAATGAAAAGCTATCAATCAGCCAGAACTACATAGGCATTTAAATATATCTTGTAGTATTATATTGCAGTGCCATAATGGGCAAGACACGCGCTGAAATTCAGCGTGCCTACAGAGAAAGAAAAAAGCTAAATGATGCTGACTTTTTAGAAAAAGAGAGACTAAGGCAAGTCAAATATAGAGTTCCAGTCGCAATGTTGTCAAGATCAAAGTTGAAAAGACGAAGACTTATTGATAAAGAATACTCTTCAAAGTACAGACAGAAAAAAAAGCAATACAAGGAACGCAATGAAAGGCATCCAGTACAAGTTGAAGTTGTTGAAGCATCGACCTCAAATGATACTTTGAATTCAAGTGCAACTCAGTTGGATGAAGTTTCAAGTTCATCCGATCCGCAACCATCAACAAGTTCACAGACAAGATCACAGATGAACCGACTGCTGGTTCAACTTCCTTTTCCTACCAAGCGTAAGGCGTCTACACGCAGATCTAAATCATTGGCAAAGTCAAGGCACGAAGTGTTGAGATTGAAATCACTGTTGAAAAAGAATCAACAAAAATCATGGCGCTTTCAAAAACGATTTGAACGATTGAAAAAAAACAAGGAAAATAGAGGCTGCTTCCAGAAGGACACTAGAACTCACTCCAAAATCTAAAGCTATAAATGATATCAGGAAGTCTGGAATAAGTCCAAGATCTGTGCCTAGGTCTGTTGTGCGACAACTGAAGATTGGTAATGCAGTCATTTCCGAAATAAAGAATGCTCATGACGAAAACACTAATCAGAGACATCGATCGTCAATAAACACTGTGGTGAGTGGTCGCATTGTGAAGAAGTACAGATGCATTAGATATCTCACAAAAGTGACTGGTATAACAAGACATGAATTCAATGCATCAGGAAACAGAAAAACACTCAATGTTACAAAGAGAAAACGACTCTCAAAACTGAAATTGGATCTTGAAACAAAAGTGACAGAATTCTTAGCGAAAGACGAAATCAGCAGAGCTATGCCTGGCAAAAGAGATTTCAAGAAATGCAATGGCGAAAGAAAACAAACCAGAATCCTGAACGACTATTTGAGTATCATTCATGAAAGATTCCGAGCAGAAAACCCAGAAACAAGTATTTCATTTTCTGCATTTTGCAAAATGCGCCCATAACACATCGAGGTGACATCCCTTTTATCAAGAAACAAATGCCTTTGTACTAAACATCAAAATATGGCACTAAAGCTCAAATGTTTAACAAGTACCCTAGGGATAGGCATATCTCCAAACCCTGAAGTTGTAGGCAGAAATGTTTCTGAGGAACAAATGAAAGTATTGCTGTCTTCTCTTCAGGATGATATTGAAATAGAATATGAAGAGTGGAAAAGTGTTGATATTCAAGGGAAAAAGAAAATGAGAATTGTGAAGATCTGTAAACCCACAGAAGAATTTATCAAGATGATGCTTGAACATTTCAAACTTTTCTTTGAACACATTGATCGTGTTGCAAAACAATATCAATCTCTGCATGATTTAAAAGAAAACTTGCCTGAAGAACACATCATAGTCCAAATGGACTTCGCAGAAAACTTTCTGTGCCAGTCAAATGATGAAATCCAGTCTGCATATTGGAATGCAACAGCTGCAACGATTCACCCAGTTGTGATATACCACAAATCAGAAGGAGGGGTCGAGCACACAAATCTTGCCTTTGTGTCAGATGTAAATCACCACAACCCTTCGGCTGTTCTTGCCATATTACAGAAGTTGATGCCATTTATCAAAAGCAAGTTCAGCAACACTCAAATGATCCACTATTGGACAGACAGCCCCTCCTCACAATACCGAAACCGGTATATGTTCATTAATCATTTCAAAACATTTGGAAATGTTTGGAATGAAAGCAAGATGGAACTTCTTTGAAGCCGGTCACGGCAAAGGACCTTGTGACGGGATCGGTGGTACTTGCAAACGTATGGCAGCTCAGGCCATAAAACAAGGCAAAGCAACCATCCAAGACGGAAATGACTTTTATGAATGGGCTTCAGAAAACGAAAAGTCAATAAAGTATCACTTTTACTCAACAGGATTATGAAAAAGCATCAGCTATCATTGACAATATGAGAACCAAACCTGTGAAAGGAACAATGAAGATACACAAAATAACTTAGTCTTCCGTTCTTGCGGAAACCTAATGGATACTGGGTAATGTAGGTTTCCGCTAAGGTTTCGCGTATGCGGAAACAGACAATGCGAGTTTCCGCATAGTTTACAAAACTGAAACTAACAAATCTAGGTTTCCGTCAAGTTTCTACAACTGAAACTATCATTATGCGTTTCCATTTAGTTTCAGTTCGCTGAAACATTCATAGCAAAATGACTTAGTTTCCGTTATTGCGGAAACCTATTGGATACTGGGTAATGTAGGTTTCCGGTAGGTTTCTGTTGGTTTCAGCTTAGATGAAATGGCAAACTTAGCTTTGTGCTGTTCCATTGGGGGACAATATTTACTTACTGTTACATTTGCAAGATAATTTCTATATACAGAATCCAGCTAGGGTCCATGCAGGAAGCAAAAGTACTGTACGTTCCCGTAGTCCCTAGTATGTTGATCAACCTTCAGGTGTTTGCAATCTATAGCCCATTTTTATACTGTACCGTTTAAGTGTTTATGGTTACATGCCAGTTTTTAGTGTACATTTGTGATAGACTAGTTATTTTACTGTCCTTCGAAGACAGGTAAGTATATAAGTTTGTTTTTATTTCATGTACACATTTACAAATTTAGATTTACGACTTTCCTAGTCACGATATGGCTGCCGATGTGACTTTGTAACTCACTACCATTCTGCATAACTTGTGAATGTACCATTTATTACATTTTACACGAAAAACAACAAACACAGTAACACAGTCACTAATATGATTCATCTGTTTCATTATTTTGAACAGCTCACATTTCAACAGAACCCAACAGGAACGCGCATACACTTATATTTACATAACCAGGCGTCAGCTCCATGGCTCACGAGTCTGTACGAGAAGGCGAAGAGCTGTACATGTATACAAACAATTGTACATGTAGATTAACAGTTGTACATGTATAGAAATACAACACCTTCCCACAATGAGAGAGTTAGAGTACATGGCTTGTGTCCAGTGTGCAAATATAACTTTATCCGAAACATGTTTGTGAAACACCATTCAGTATTTCTAGCTATGTACGGAAACACAGCATCACCTATGTGAGTGAGTGTGTGTGTGTGTGATTTTGTGTGCATGTATGTGTGTGTGTGTGTGTGTGTGTGTGTGTGTGTGTGTGTGTGTGTGTGTGTGTGTTGCTTGCCACATCAAGAGGGAATCTTCAGCATTGGAGAACACAACTTCTGTATGAATATGCAAATACAAATATGTCAAAACCCTACAACATTTTATGCATTTGATGAAATGATGTCTACTAGTGCAGGCATAACATACTTGCTGTGGTATTTATTAAACAGATTTCAAATTCAAATGTTTATTGTATGAAAGGTCATGGGCCCATATACATGAAATGAATATTTGAAGCTGCCTCAATGTATCTTAACATATACACACTAACAATCTCAAATAGTAAAGACTTGGCAACTTGCTGACAATCATGAAGCTTCTATTGCACTCATACTGAGCAGACAGCCATCCTCTGATCTGGTACATATGAAGCAGAGCCTGAGATGAGACATTTATTTTGCCACACAGAGAAAGGGGAAATATAACCAAGTTGATTAAAACAAGGCTTGAACCAGTCCACAACTGCAAACAGATGGTGTATGCTCTACTTAAGATCTGTGGGTGAATATGAAGAGTCCTGGTTGATGTCTGGCACAAACATCGTTGCCATGCTCATCGTCCCACACAGACTCTGCATCATCCTGCAAATACAATACATACAATGCTTAGTAAAACTACAAAAACAGCCAAAGTAACTCATGTATACATATTCAAAAACATGCAGTGGTACATCTGATCACAATGAAATTATAAAATTAGAACGACTAATTTGTAGATGTAACAAAAATATTTTTTCACAATCACAAAGGAAAGATCTGTAGTATACATGTATATTGTATCTTCCATTGGACATGTCACTTATTTGATTGATTGGTACCAGAAAATAGTAGCCAACCCAGTATTCTGAAGCAAATTGTGGTAATATTTATTACTGTTACTGTACTCATATTCAAGGTAACATCTACTACGAAATCGCCAATTGAAATCTAAGCATAGGTAAGACGGTACATACATATTTTAAATAGATACGAATCATGTTTAAACACTGAATGTAACACCTGATTTATATATGTGATCTTATCCATTTCAAATTGAAATAACCAACTCAACTGAGAAAAGCATACAAAACCTAACATTTCCCATGAATGAAAAATCGTGGGTATTTCTTAGTTTTATCAACCCTCTAAGGAAACATTCACAGCAATATAATAACATAAAATATTATTTTTAATGTGACCTTTACTTTAATTTAAAACTGTAAAATGTGTAACACAACTTATTCACTTTCAGTTACAGTTACATATCTGCTATACAATAAATAAATATATTCGTTATTGATATATGATGGATAACAAAGGGACAGATCAAACTTAAGTCGTTATGTGAAACCTATGAAGTGAAGTATCTTTGACGACTAACCTGATGAGAAACTGCCGTCCATTCCAGACGGATTCCTTGTTTCCTTGAAACAAACGACCGGTAGTGCGGACAGAAAACTGGTCTTTTTCTTGGAACTGAAAAACATATCAACTTATAATTTCACTGGAATCCACGCACTGTTACATTTTGAGTGATTATATTTTTCACAAAGATAAAGAAATTTATTCTATGTATCGTGTTTACTTGTTTTTGACTAAATGCTGATGAATACATTGGTATGGTGTAACTATAAATGATTACCAAGCCAAGCCTCTTGTCAATCTCCAACAAGTCAGTGGATCCACAATACGTATCTGTAAATTGAAAAATTGATTCTTTTAGAAATGTTATACGTGACTTGTGTCAATGCATTGTAAGGCTAAGAGGTTTAATAATTGATTACACAAATTATTACACAAAGCTATGAGTGTAAAGTAGATGTAATAATTGTTTTAATGGTTATAAAATGATAAAATAGATGAGTTGCTTGCTTTCCTATCATGCTGCATACTATTTATTATTTGTTTTGTTCGTGTATCAATGGAATGGAGAGGTATTCAAATAAGCCATTGCTGCTTGTTTACCAGTCCTGGTTCAATTTGTTTTGAATAAAATATGTTTACACTAACATAGATGAACTGGTATAATTGGATAAATACCGCCATATAGCTGGAATATTGCTGAGTGCGGCGTAATACCAAACTCACTCACTCAGATATATTGAGCTGACATTACATATAAACTAGTAATAAGTAAACTTATAATACATGGGAATAGTATACGTAGATCTAGGTGTAGAACTGAAAAGAATGAACATGATATAAGCATGTCTAATACACTTGCATGTTTTGAGCTCAATAGGTAAATTACTTACATGATAAAGTTTTACGTCCAGCAGAAATATTTTCGTATATTGCCTACTCCTGACAGGGTTTTGAAAAATCACCTATTTGCCACTAACACAAGTTCTCATGAGTAGGACTCATGAAGCTCGATCAGGACTTTTAAAGTAACGTGAATATGTTTTCAGATTTATTCACTGTTAATTATCTCTAGGCCTACATGTTGATGCTTGACACTGAGGAGGAGCAATTAGTGCCCATAATGCAATGAAAAGACCCTTAAGCCCATACAAGCCCACTGTTGTCACTTTGGGTACTCACATTCAATCTGCTCATTTCCACCTTTCACGGTCCCCTTTGATGTCGGCAATGTAAACAAATAAAACAATGGCGACCGGATCACGTCCACGCGAGACTACCTAAATCATTATAAAAACACACAGCTGACATTTTAGGTGTATAGTGTTTGTTTATTTTGTTGTATAACGCGGAAAGATATTGTCAAACTGTAATGTTAGATTAAGATAAAATAACAACAACAAAGTGTTTTTCCCGTGAATCTTTGCGAGACGCCATTTTCATAGCCGCCTCAGTTTCCCGCAAAGCACTGGAAGAGAGAATTCGCTACCTGGAAAAGAAAGATGGAAATGGCTGCGAAAAACTCGCAGTACCACGACCCTATCAGGTAAGACCAAGTTATTTTGTTGTCAAATAACGTTTAATGAATTATTATTTACTTTACGTACAGAAATCCGGATTGGTAAACAAGCTAATCTGTCGAATTACAGCCACTGGCCATAGGTATTCGTCACTATGCATTAAATTACATGTTAATTTGGTGCAGCTAGACATATGTCTTGAATTTATTTCATATCCGTTTGATATTGTTCATATTTTGCACATGGGTCATGAATCATCTCAGCTACAAAGACATAATTTCCGTTTTATTTTCAATTCAGTGCGTGTCATGGTTATGGCAATTTTTAACATGGCGGTCTATGGGGAAAGAATACGCAATGTTATATATATGTTGCTCATGTAACTACAATGCGGAAAATTATGTATCTGTGACCAAGATGATTTCCTAACAACCTGCAAAATTTGACAACCAAATATGGAAAACTGAATTAATGAAAATTACACAGCTACACTAAAATAGCATGCAAGTCTATGAGAATTTTGCCAACTGACGTAAAGTCCCATGACTGTATAAACTGTTTTGCTCGAACTATTTTCAAACGATGGTGAAGTAAAATAAGTCTATCTAAAAATATACTACAATTTTGAAAAATATAGCAAATAGATTATATATTAATGGATTTGTTTTATTCATTTAGGCTGTTGTGAGGAAACATGTGCCACGACTACTCCTGGAGGAAAAGATCACCCTCTCTTACTGAAGGTATGTGTTTATGGTACTACAAAATATAGACATAATTTCACTTTGAATATTTTATTATTATGCTTCCCTAGATACATTTTCACAAAATGAACCATACTAAAGTTACATTTGCAAATGGATTTGAATAACCGGTAACTTAATCATGATTTCAAATTGGACCAAATAAATCTTAACTTCACACCTGTGTGAAATTGCAGTCAAACTGACCCCTTGATTTTACAATACCGTAATTACTCCAAGGTTATGTCACATGAGATAACTCGACTCCATTCATCTGGATGTTTATGTCAGGCCGTTCACTTACTGATTGCATAATCTAAAGTGATAAATCTCTGTAGTTTGCTTGTTGGTATAAATGTCGCTGCAAATTTAAAACTCGAATGAATGAATGGGGAAATGCAACGAAAAGTAACGTGTTATTGTTTATTTTTTTTCAGCAAAGCTGATGATGAGTCTGGAGACTGTATAATGAATGACCAAGGATGGTCAGCAGGAAGATGTGAAGGTAATTTTGACCTATCTGTAGCGACTTTCATTATAAATAGTAAATAATTTCAAATTAATGGTGTAGAGACAAGGTTTAAGGATGTCAACTCCTTGATTATGTGAAAACATGTTTCAGGGTGAATGCTTACCCCTTCGTCAGGTGTAAGCATTCACTCCGAAACATTGTGTTTTCACATAATAAAGACGTTGACATCCGTAAACATTCATGTCTTGAAAGACTAGATGGTGTAAACATACAGTCACTACTGGATGAATATACTTGTGCCTTCAACAATACGACTGACTGACTGAGTTTGGTTTTACGCCGCTTTTAGCAATATTCCAGCAACATCACGGCGGGGGACACCAGAAATGGGCTCAATACGAACTGTAAGAGATTGAATATAGCAATTTGATGAAAATCTATTACTAGTACCATTATTACTATATAGAAAATGCAATAAATGTTCAGATATATATATAACGTATTACTACCTCTGGTCTGGGAAGCATGTAACTCCAGAGCAAATTTTGTATAGATTGTGTGTCCTCTTTAGAAAATAAGATATTTCATTCGGTCAATGAAGTGTGATGAATTGCATAATTTGAGTTTTGAGAAAACTAGTGCAAAGTGTGATTGTTCAATTCTCTTTTATTCAAACTTCCTTTTGGATTACTCATTTTAAATCATCCTTGGCATTTTCAGTTTCTTGTTGATTGATGTTTGTGTAATTTATCAAAATAACCTAGTAATTCGTTATTACCTGCCATTTTCAGAAACTTGCACAACGCCTAAACAGACTTGCATCTATCGATTGGCCAGATAGACGAAAGAAAAGGTAGCGACAACACTCACCATAGACATGACATCACCAGTCGTGAGTGACGAAGATGACGTCAATTAGTTGCATTCCGTCTCCTTTGTCTCCACTGACCTTGGAAAGAATCTACACCTCCACTGCTCTCGTCATGGCCAACGTGAGGACGAGGATGAGGCATCCAACCCACCGGAGGGATCTCCGCCCAGGGATGCCCCTTATTGGGTTAACTGACCAACTCTTGCAATATAATTGAATTTATTTTCAATTTCATAATGTAATTTTTATTTTATTTTATTTTATATTGTAAGCTGTATGTTGTGTTATTGTATGATGTATATCATAGTGGATGTTTGGCGATAGTTGTGACATAGAGTGTGTGGCTGAATGCCAAGGCGTGCAAATAAATGTCCGATGCAGCTATGTTTTATTACTGTGTTAAGTTGTATCTTAGTGTTATTTTTCACCATTAGCATGATTTTTGAAATAAATTTCATATCTAACATGCTATTTCAAGATAATAAGTGAATGAAAATTTAACTGATGAAAAATTCCTACTTTGCTATAAATGATATATGATTTCTTAAACTGGATTGAGTTATGCCAAAATGTTTTGCTCTGTTTTTTTAGTGCTATATTACTAGTTATATGTATGATCTTTATTTGCCTTAAATGCTAATTCATATTCATGTTGAGAAAATAAAACAATGAATCTTATTATATATTCTGTTTTCTTTAAGTAAATGTCATGATAATAACAAATTTCTTCTATTGTTTTTAACAAGAGTTTATGATATGAATAAAGAAGAATGGTTACATTTGGCTCTTTGAAGCACATATGAAAACCTGTGAACCTGAAATTGAAACCGGTAACTGAAACTATGCGAAAACTATGTCGGATTGTTGGTAACTGAAACTATGCGGAAACTATGTCGGATTGTTGGTAACTGAAACTATGCGGAAACTATGTCGGATTGTTGGTAACTGAAACTCTGCGGAAACCTGTTGGAGTCTTATTAATAACTGAAACCTTGCGGAAACCTGATGGATTCAAAGTTAACAACTGAAACTCAACGGAAACTTGTCGGAGTATGGGTAACGGAAACCGTGCGGAAACCCTTAGAAAGTGGGTAATTGTAAGTTTCCGTTATTGCGGAAACTCAATGTAAAACAACGGAAACTCACTGGATTCTAGGTGGAAACTTAAGTTTCAGTCCACTTTCCACCAGGTTTCCGCATTGCGGAAACCAAGTTATTTTTGCTGTGAGTGTTCACAGATAAGTGAATAAACCAGATACGTTGCATTCTGATTGAGGACTTTATGGTTCGTCCATTTAGATCAAAATAGTCTTAACTTCCTTTGTTGTTACAGGTCCACGACAAGGAGTTGTTTTCTAGTTATTTGTTTCGATGTTAGTGTTTTTAATGCTAGAAATGCTTTGCTCATAACCAGGTACGTTACCATATTCGATAACAATGGTGATTATGCCAGGGCATCAGTTAGAACGATATGCATTGACATTTTAAGAAAGTTGTGATAACAAAGACATAACTGTGATTTTAATTTAATTGTTCGTTGATTCACTTGCTTGTTCTTCATAAAAGGGGTATAATTTACTTTCACCAGATACGTTACCTTTTTCATATAATTTTGTATCGTAGAACAATATCTACACAATGTACTTATTTTACTCGAGACAATATTCATGTTACTACAAACTCTGTTGCACTTCAAATTGTTGTGTAGAGATTACAATATAATGTTCAGTTTTGGACTAAACAATAGTTTCAGACATGACTAGTGTATTTATATAAACTCTTTTTGTGTACTTGGAACAGTGAGAACATATTGTTTTGTAATATCGAGGTAGATTTTAACTAAATTTGTCTTTAGGCATATAAACTAGAGTATACAGTTTTAAAGAAAACTTGACAACAACATCTTAATGCCTGTTTCACATTTTCAAGAAGCTATGTTTAAAAATCACTAGGTAACGTATCTGGTTGGTCTCAAAAAGGGAGAGGTAATCTTTGTAACATTGTAACTTTGAACATATCAAACCTAGAGATCATTTATTTTGGTTTTATGACCTTCGCATATCAAAGTTTGAGTTTGTGTAATAAAAACGGATATATTCCAAAAACATTTTTTGTTCATTTTTAATCTCAAATGTGCAAGTTTAGTGGAGAATGAACCATATATAAAAGGAAAGGGATGTAACAAGGTCAACACACCAAGTTCGTTTAAAGGCGAATTCAACAATGCTCACTGTATTTATCCCATTTAATGTATGCACTTATTTCAAGCCAATAGATTTACCTACAAAATAAGACATACTGCCTCAAAATCGAAACAGTACTTGACGACCTTGGCCTGAGCATGCCCCGCACTAAAAAGAGCAAGGGGACTCATTGGCTATAAATACATTATGTCCCATTAGATCGCTGAATCTTTTCAGTGCGGCGCAGGTTAAGGCCAAGTTCGTCAATGGCGGAAAAGCACGACACAATTGTGTTTGAGATGAATATATGTACGTAAACTCATTATGACAGTCAGGTGAAAGTGTCTTTGAAAGAATGGCAGTTGCCATCAGTTCAACATGTTTTGGTGCTTGTCGTTGGTGTATACTGTGAAATACACAAGAAAATCGGTAAGTTACCGCTACAAAATCTGAGCAGGGATTTTGGCTCGGAATCGATAAATCACGATTTTTTAAGCTTCCGAAGACCCTAGCTCCCAAAGTACTAACACTTTCTTATCAAGCATGTGATGAACAACTCGACGATGAATGTTCAAGTGATGAACAGCAGGACGACAAATTGGAGGGTTAAACGTCGGCTTCTGGCGGGCGCCAATTTCGCCGACGGAGTAGGTGGGATTTAAGTTGAATTATTGATAGTTGGTAACGGGGGATAAGCCACCGTACCCAAAAAATGTAAATGTAGGGGATTTAACCTATATCACTTTAGAATACAAAACGTTTAAAATATGAGATAAAAGGCCGAACTTATAAGTGGGAAAGAGAGGAAAAATCGCCATCAATAAACACCAACTCTATTCTCGAACAACTGCTGCCTCCTCCGAGGTCCGCGCGCCTCCAGCCACCACCACCCCCGCCAGCTCTCAATCCCCAAACCAAACCAAACTCACGGACAAGACCACCCATTCCCTCCCCGCCTCTCAAACACTTCACCCACTCAGCCTGCCTTGCCTCTCACTGCTTAATCTTTCTTTACCCCTTATTTAACTACAAACGGCTTAACTGTTCCCCAAAAACAAAGCCCCCACTATGCTATACAAATTTCCCCAATTTATTTAAACTTGGCTATCGCCTACGTATACCCCGTCGGCAACATTGGCTTCAGCCACAAGCGACTTAAACCCATAATCATCATCCATCATCAAACTTCCTCACCCACCCAACCAAGCCAAGTTGCCCTCTCTGCTCTCCCCACCCCCACGCATAAACGCTGTTGGTTTACATTATAGGCCCCCTCTTTGCTAGCCCATCTATGCTCAACTTAGTTCTTATAGCCCCACCACCCCCATACAAATAAACACCACCACCACCAACCACCCCTGTAGGCCCCAGTTGATATTCATCCTATCATTTAGTTTTTTTCTCTCTCTCCTCTCTCCCCCTCTCTCTCTCTCAATAACCTACAAACAAACTTTTTTTCCCTCTCTTTCCCTTATTAAGGTCGGCCTTTTATTATTCTTCATCTCATGTTTAAACGTTTTTATTCCCAATTCACATAGGTTAAAGCCCTTACTTTTACATTTTTTGGGTACGGTGTTTTATCCCCTAATACCAACTATTGATAGTTTACATTAAGTCCCACCTACCCCGTCGGCGAAATTGGCGCCCGCCAGAAGCCGACGTTTAACCCTCCAATTTGTCGTCCTGCTGTTCATCACTTGCTTGAAAACAGTGTTAGAACCTACACTGAAACGTCGCTCTGATAGCAATAAAGAAGTTGTTTATCCATATTCTGTTATCCTTCCTGACTATAATTATCCATATTTTGTTATCCTCCTTTTGGAGGAATAAGATATATAATTACTGATACACTTGGTATTAAATAATACACGTGTAACATGTTCAGCAGTAGGGATATACACGCCACAGGGACTTTTACTTTTAATTACAGACTGGAAGACAATGCTACTGTGGCGATGCCATAAAAAGCGGGTACGTCAGACTTCGAGACACTGAATGCAACACACCATGTGCTGGTGACAAGAAAACAATGTGTGGTGGGGGCTGTATAAAACAGTCTAGAAAATCACCGAAACAGCATGAGTTACATAAAGAGAAATGGAATCTGTAACACATGAAGGAGGAAAAAACTACCCTTGCTGTCTGAGACTTCTGATATTCATATGCCTTCGTGTGTAGTTTATTCTTTTGAAGTTGCAGATTTCTGAATAAACAATGTAATATTTCTGAAAGGTTATTCAATAATTATAAACAAAAGATATTTTGCATTTGTAAACAACAGTCGTAAGAAAGGTTTCAGTGTTAACAAATCCTCTGATGTAAAACTGAATTTCTGGGATTTTCTGCACAGAAGGGGACTGCTGTGCAGTGTCAGGCAACAGACACTTTCTTTTGTGTGCATGTCCCATATTGAGGTCATCATGGCGGAGTGGGTGTGATCGCGGACTTTGTGTGCAAGTCCCATATGGAGGTCATCGTGGCGGAGTGGGTGTGATTGCGGCCTTTGTGTGCAAGTCCCATATGGAGGTCATCGTGGCGGAGTGGGTGTGATTGCGGACTTTGTGTGCAAGTCCCATATGGAGGTCAGGGTGGCAGAGTGAGTGTGATCGCGGACTTTGGGTGCAAGTCCCACATGGAGGTTAGCGTGGCGGAGTGGGTGTGATCGCAGACTTTGTGTGCAGGTGCTTCACTTTGAAAGTTCGGGTATTGTTTTTGCAAAATCCAAGATCTTGTTCTCTACCCAGAAGGTGTGACACTCATGAAGAGTAACCTTCTTGCCGTAAGTGCTGCCTAACGCAAATAGTTGGTCCGGTTCATACAATCGGCTGGTCATGCCAAGCCCCGTGTATACGTTTGCACACTGACTCAAAGGGAACATTTGATCTTGACCGTTTCATCTGTATTATTCATTAAATATTTATATTATTATTGCTTCCATGACGGGAGGGGTTGCTGAACAAATTCCTTAACCATGGATCATAACCACACTCATCTAAAATGTAAACGTTTAGAAACCAGACCGTCGACTGAAGATTTTACAAATCTTGGCTCGATTCATCCTGATCAAAGCTAAATATAATTTATCAATTAAAATGAACCTCCTTGCCATTCGAAGGCCATTCATAGACATGTGGAGACGTGTACAATGTGTTAGGAATCACCAATATCTCAATTTGCCAGTGTTGAGGTTGTTGTATGTGAACACTGGATATGCATCTCCTGTCGAGGCATTGTACGTGACAGGCCCCGTTCTTTGTCTGGCATGTCGGTGCAGGAAATAACAAATGAATTAAAACACCAAGGAGTGTTTTCTGTGAAACGTTCCACCAAAAAGAGAGAATATTCGACGACTGAGCCGGTAAATACTTTCTTGCTATCCCCCGCAACGTGTTTTGCTGGGGTATTAAAATGTACTCCGTCCGTGCACATTTGCCTTTTCCGGAGCACAACATAGAAACCGTTCACTATTTCTTGACCAATCTTCTACATGTGTTTAGTGTGTGAGAGAGGGCGTCTGTATGTGTTTAGTATGTGAGAGAGAACGTCTGCCTCTGTTTAGAATGTGAGAGAGAGCGTCTGTATGTGTTTAGTATGTGAGAGAGAACGTCTGCATGTGTTTAGTATGTAAGAGAGAACGTCTGCATGTGTTTAGTATGTGAGAGAGAGTGTCTGCATGTGTTTTGTAAGTTAGAGATAACGTCTGCATGTATTTAGTATGTGAGAGAGAACGTCTGCATGTGTTTAGTATGTGAGAGAGAGCGTCTGCATGTGTGTTTAGTATGTGAGAGAGAGCGTATGCATGTATTTAGTATGTGAGAGAGAGCGTATGCATGTGTTTAGTATGTGAGAGAGAGCGTCTGCATGTATTTAGTATGTGAGAGAAAACGTCTGTGTTTAGAATGTGTGAGAGAGCGTCTGTATGTGTTTAGTATGTGAGAGAGAACGTCTGCATGTGTTTAGTATGTAAGAGAGAACGTCTGCATGTGTTTAGTATGTGAGAGAGAGCGTATGCATGTGTGTGTTTAGTATGTGAGAGAGAGCATATGCATGTATTTAGTATGTGAGAGAGAGCGTATGCATGTGTTTAGTATGTGAGAGAGAGCGTGTGCATGTGTTTAGTATGTGAGATAGAGCGTCTGCATGTATTTAGTGAGTGAGTGAGTGAGTTAATATTTAACGTCACATCGGCAATATTTCAGCCATATCGTGACGAGAACATTTTACATTGTAATGGAATATGTATATATTATAAAACCTGTCATCGAAGGACAGTAAAGCAACTAGAGTATCACAGATATATATATTAAAACTAGTAATTGAATCTAAAACATTTTAACCATAGGGGACAACACAATCTAAAAATGGGCTATAGATCGCTAACAACTGAAGGGAGATCACCATACTAGGGACCATGGGGACTTACAGTACATTTGCTTCCTGCATGGGCCCTAGCTGGATTTATATCATCCCTCAGCCGTTAGCAATTAAGACATATCTAGCCGTACATTAAAAATTACAAATATTCTACGATTAAAAAACGGAAAGTTGAAATTTACTTTGAATGTTTTGGGACTTACGTACCCTCTCAGGAGGACAATAATTTTACAGTACTTTAACCCCCCTCGAGGATACAGCCACTAACAATCTATGTTACTAATTCAAACTTCCAATCATAAAATATTTAGCTATTTACAAATCTGTTAACAAAGTTAATTCTTTTAAAAAAGCAATAATTAAATGAGGACTTATATTAGTAAAAAGATCCTTCATAGTTCGGGATTTGAAATAGATATCCCTTGTGATGGAGTACTCAACACAGTCAAGCAAGACATGCTTGACCGTGATTCGTTCATCACAAGGGATACAAAACGGAGGATCCTCACCTTTCAATAGGTACTCATGCGTATATCTTTTGTGGCCAATACGACATCGTCGTATGATGACCTCTTCAAATCTGGACTGACAACCCAAGTAAGTGTAACCGATATAGGGTTTTATTGCATGTAATTTATTGATACCTACTTGGGTGTCCCACTTCTTTTTTGCATCAGATCACGGATGTAAGATCTAATGCAAGCTTTGTAATCAGAGTATGGGAGCAGAAGTGGTGTCACAGATTTGTTGAGTGCAGCCTTAGCAGCAATATCAGCCATCGTGTTCCCAGAAATGCCAACGTGGCTGGGTAACCAACGATGTCGCATTGGCCAGTAGCAAGCTCATTATACAATTCAATAATTTCTAATAAAAGTGGATGTTTACAAAATAAATTTTTAATAGCCCGAAGACACGAAAGAGAATCGGAAAAGATGATGTATTGCTCATATTTACGGTGCTTATTAATATATTTAAGAGCTGTTAATATGGCGTTAGCTTCTGCTGTAAAAATAGAGCTGTGATCTGGTAAACGAGAAGAGATTGTTCTGGATCCAATGACAGTGGCACAAGCCACCGCGCCACCATCCTTGGACCCATCTGTAAATAAGGATTTATGAGTATTATATTTAGTTTTTAATTGATTATATTCTTGTTTATATTGTAAGTCATTAGTTACAGATTTCTTAAACTTTGTCAGAGTTAGGTCAACTTCAGGCCTCACCAGTTGCCAAGGAGGAGAAGAAAGAAGGCGGGAACGAGCTATATTTTCCAGCTCAATGCCGGCAGCAGAAATGAAAAGCTTAATTCTGTGCCCAAGCGGCGGAACAAGAGAAGGTTTGTTGTTGTATAAATCCTCATAGAGGGGATTAAAGACACAGTTAAATGCAGGGTTAGACTTGCTAGAATATAGTTTAGTAATGTATTGTAAAGCTAATTTTATACGGCGTTGTGTAAGAGAAGGCTCATCTGCTTCAACATAGAGACTATCAATAGGAGAGGTTCTAAAGGACCCAAGACAAAGTCTTAGGCCTTGGTGATGGACAGAATCAAGTAGTTTTAGGTTGCTTTTGCAGGCTCCACCATATACGATGGAGCCATAATCAAGTTTCGAGCGGACCAATGATCGATACAGGTGGAGGAGGGTAGCTTGATCCCCTCCCCACTTTGAGTTGGAAACAACTTTCAACAAATCGAGTGCCTTCAGGCATTTAGTTTTTAGGGATTTAATATGCGGAAGAAAGGTTAAATGGGGGTCGAAAATCAAACCCAAAAACTTGGCCTCTTTTACAACCTTAATGGGAATGCCATTTAAAAACAGTTCTGGGTCTTTATGTGGTTTATATTTACGGGAGAAATGTATGCAATTAGTTTTTGATTTAGAAAATTTAAAGCCGTTTTCAAGACACCATTTATTTATTTTGTTTAAACACAACTGTAGTTGCCGTTCAATGGTATGCATATTCTTACCGCGACAAGAAATGTTAAAATCATCCACAAAAAGTGATCCGTCGATTGAATCATTTAAAACCTTGGATAAACTGTTGATCTTAATACTAAACAATGTTACAGACAAAATACTGCCTTGTGGGACACCCTGATCCTGATTGTAATGGTCAGACAGGGTTGAACCCACTCGGACTTGAAATTGCCTGTCTTTTAAAAACTTTGATATAAAAAGAGGTAAACGACCCCTTAATCCAAAATCATGTAAATCCTTTAAAATGCCATGCTTCCAGGTGGTATCGTATGCTTTCTCGAGATCAAAGAATATCGATACTGCATGTTGTTTATTAACGATTGCATTTTTAACAAAGGATTCGAAACGTACCAAATGATCAATGGTACTTCGATTTTTCCTGAAACCACATTGAATATTTGTAATAAGGTTATTGGTTTCAAGATACCAAGTTGATCTATTATTCACCATACGTTCCATGGTTTTACAGACACAGCTAGTTAGAGATATCGATCTGTAATTAGACGGATCTGTATGATCCTTGCCGGGTTTTGGTATTGGTACTACAATGGCATTACGCCATGAAGGAGGAAATTCCCCAGACGTCCATATTTGGTCAAATATATCTAAAAGTGTCATCAGACATGGTTCAGGTAAGTGTTTCAGTAGCTGATAATGTATATTGTCATCACCTGCTACAGTGTCATGAGCTTGCTCAAGAGCAGTATGTAGCTCATGTAATGAAAACACTTCATTATAATCTTCACCGTTATGTGATTCAAAATTAAGTTTAGTCTTTTCCTGCTGTTTCTGATATCTCTGAAACTCAGGGACATAGTTTGCCGATGAAGAATTTTTGGCAAGAGTTTCGCCAATTTTATTTGCAATTTTAGACTTGTCAGTAATTAAATTATCTCCATCTTTAAGATGGTGAACAGCAGATTTTGAACCTTTGCCTTTTATTCTCTGAATCATGTTCCACACCTTAGACATGGGTGTGCGGGAATTTATTTTAGAGACATATTTCCTCCAAGATTGTCGTTTGTTTTGTTTGAAGGTACGACGGGCCTTCGCATTGTGTATTTTAAATTTATTTAAATTATGAACAGTTGGATGATGGCGGAAATAATGTTCTGCCTTTTTCCACGCTTTTCTGGCTTGTCTGCAGTCTGTATTAAACCATGGTTTCCGTACGTGTGGAGTTGTAGAGGATTTCGGTATACACTCATCAGCTATTTCCTTTAAAACGTCAGCAAAAATCTGAATGGGATCAGGTACGTCACTGAAGAATTCAGGTCGTAATTTCGGTTTACATATAGTTTGAAATAGTGTCCAGTTAGCCTTCGAAAAGTTCCATCTTGTATATGATGGAGAATCAGATGGAGTTATTTCTGAAAGAATAGTTGGGAAGTGATCACTTCCACAGAGGTCACTATGGACAGACCAATCAAATTCATTTAGGAGGTTAGAGTCTGCAAGAGACAGATCTAGAGAAGAATAGGTTCCGGTTGCAGGATGCAGATAGGTGCTTGAATCATCATTGTATATACATAGATCAGTATTGGAGATAACATCTTCCAGTATTTTACCTTTAGTATTAGTGTTATTACTATCCCATAGCGGGTTGTGACCATTAAGGTCACCCCTAATAACACAGGGCTTCGGGAGTTGGTCATAGAGTGACTGTAGATCAGTCTGCTGAAGTGCCCATGAAGGCGGAATATATACAGAGCATAATGTAAATGCTACACCCAGAGTAAGTCGCACTGCAACAGCTTGGAGGTTAGTTTTAAGTGTAACAGGACTGTGAATAACACCCTGCCGTACAAGTATAGAAGATCCTCCAGTGGCCCTATCACCAAGAGGAGAAAAATAATGATAGGCTGTAAACTGACGTAAGTTAAAATTATCTGTCTGTTTCAGATACGTCTCTTGCAGACAGAAAGCTGATGGTGTTAAATCTTGGACAATTAGCTGTATTTCATTAAAATTTGTCCGTAGTCCTCTACAGTTCCACTGCACGATATGTTTTGAAAAACCTATCTTTAGGTGGATTGATAGGGATCTACCCCGCACCTTTTTGGAGGGCGACAAACTGTGTGCCCTTGATTGGACGTTTTCGGAGACATCCATGTCCTCCAGGGACCCATATTTGTTATATAATTTAATTCTATCATCTGACCCTTTTGGGGTTCTGCCACTTTGTTTCTTCGAAGAATCTGACGTCGGTTTGCCCTTGTTTTTAACGATTTGTTGAACGTTTGTAGTAGCTTGAGACCGTTGAGTTGACTGAGAAGATGGTTCTTGAGAAAGAGGTGTCGACTGTGATTGAACTTGAGAGTGATTTTGAGAGACTGAAATTGAGTCAGACGTTTGTGTTGCCTGTTCAGTGGTATAAATCTGAGGTGCTTCTGTGCTGACCCACGTGAGATCTGTTTGACAGTCTATAGATTTAGTTGTTACTGTGGGTGCTTGAGTAACAGTTGACCTAACAACAGATGCATATGAATCTGTACCTTCAGCAGACTGTACAAGTTTCCTAGCCTCAGAGAAGCTGATGTTTCTGGAAACTTTGATCTTATTGATTTCCATCTGCTGTTTCCAGATGGGACAGTCTTTGGAATAGGATGAGGGGTTCCCTGAACAATTTGTACATCTTTTAATATCGCTGTTGCAGTCTTCAGTAGTATGAGTCTGTTCACTGCAGTGTGCACATGTGACAGGTCTTGTACAGGAATTGACACCATGGCCATACTTCTGACATTTGAAACATCTTAAGGGATTTGGAATGAACATGTCAACTTTGATATGGCAGTAGCCTGCTTTAATTGATTTGGGGGCAATTGGCGATGAAAAGGAAAAGAGGTAAGTGTTAGTCAGTTGAGTTTGAGAGTTTTTCCTGGTTGAGAATCGCTTCACGTATATAACACCTTGATCTCTCATTTCAAATGCTATGTCACTTTCAGTCATGTCTGTGAACAATTTATCTCTATGACGTATTATTCCTTTGCTGGTATTGAGAGTTCTGTGTTCCGTGACTGAAACTGGAACACCGACAAAGGAAGTGATTGACATAAGGTTAACAGATTGATGTTTCTTGCTGCATTCTATCAATAAAGAGCCTGATCTCAATCTTTTGATGTTTTTAACCTCGCCAGCTATGCCAGCTATACCCTTTGATATTGCAAATGGGTTCAGCTTAAGAGGTGTCTTGTCAATTGTCTCAACAACAAGAAAACGTGGCCAATATTCTGATTGTGTCAAAGGTCTGGGTTCATCGTCAGTATCAAGTGGACGTTTGGTCTTTTTCGAAGGGGTTTCGTATTCCATGTTGAGGTTAGATTGATTTGTCATCCGAGCTCCCCACCCACCACGGAGTATCACAAGGACAATGCTAAAAACAAGCGGATCTCCGACTTGCAGCACCAAGGATACCCGGATGATATACTCAAGTAGAATAATAAAAAAGTAACTATTCCACCAGATTGGCCCATGAGCCACCGCCTTCTGGGCAAAAGGCTCTAGGCAAAAACAGTTATGAAATTATGGATTTGAAGTTCAAAAAATTCGCCAAGACTTAAAAATTGTATCATATGATATTCAAAATTTTGTGCAAAGGTACATAAATTACCACAGGGCTTGGCGTGACCAGCCGATTGGTAGAACCGGGCCAGTTCTACCACCCGTCTAGGTGAAGTAAGGGACGAAGTGGTGTGTTGGGCAAAGGAACACTGTTCCTGGAATCAATGCCCTCAACCACCAGACTCCCGTCCTCCACCGACACAGGGGCGCAACCCACGGCAAACGGGTTGGTGGACCATATATCCCCCCGGGTCCACAACGGGGGTTGAAGGGCGCTTAGCGTTACCCAGCACCCACCACGAGGAGGTGGCCCTTCATGGGTGCCACATGTATTTAGTATGTGAGAGAGAGCGTCTGCATGTATTTAGTATGTGAGCGAGAGCGTCTGCATGTGTTTAGTATGTGAGAGAGAGCGTCTGCATGTGTTTAGTATGTGTGAGAGAGCGTCTGCATGTATTTAGTATGTGAGAGAAAACGTCTGCATGTGTTTAGTTTGTGTATATATATATATATACATACACACACATATATATATATATATATATATATAGAGAGAGAGAGAGAGAGAGAGGGGGAGAGAGAGGTATAAATAATAGAGGGAATACAACCTGCCGACGAAGGACAGTAAAACAACTAGAATATCACAGATATACATGTAAAACTGGTAATTCAATCTAAAACATTTCAACCAAAGGGGACAGCACAATATAAAAATAGGCTATTGATCGCCAACAACTGAAGATAGATAACCATACTAGCGACCATGGGGTCTTACTGTACCTTTGCTACCTGCATGGACCCTAGCTGGATTTACACCATCACTTCAGCCACTGTAGATTGTAGGATAACTTACTTAACTTAAATTTAAATGAACAAAAATACTACATTTAAAAACTTGGTTCGTGAAATGTTTACTTTGAAAGATTTTGGGACTTACGTACTTCTCCTCAGGAGGACAATAATTTTACGCTACTTCAACCCCTTTGAGGGTACAGCCACTAACAATCTAAGTTACTCATCATCTATCTACAGAACATGTTATTCAAAATTCATCTATTAAATCAATTTCTTTGAAAAAGCCAGTAATTAAATGAAAATTAACAGTGTTAAAAGATCCTGAACTGTTTTCACACTGAAATACTTTTCCCTTATGATCGACAATTGGGAGATAACCTCCGAAACCTATGATTACACAATGCCATTTAGAAAGTGGTCAAATGTAACATATGTTATATTTGGGATTACACTTTCTTAGTAAAGTACACATTTTAGAAGTCGCGGTAGCTGAGTGGGTTAGGCGTTTGACTTTGTGTGCTGGCGATTAGGTGCCTGACTCTGAGGGTGTGAGTTCGAATCCCAGAAGGGGCTCAACTCAAAAAAGTACTAGAATTTGTACTTTACTAAGAAAGTGTAATCCTAATATAACATCTGTTACATTTGACCACTTTCTAAATGACATTATGTAATCATAGCTTTCGGCCGTGGGAGCCGTGCCAATTACCATTTATAAGAGGTGAGAGAGTGAGTTTAGTTTTACGCCGCACTCAGCAATATTCCAGCTATATGGCGGCGGTCTGTAAATAATCGAGTCTGGACCAGACAATATTTATCAGTGGGATACACAAAGTCCGCAGTCTACACTACCAGTAGTCCGACTTCCATTGTTTGTGGAAGTCGCTGTAGCTGAGTGGGTTAGGCGGCTGACTTTATGTGCTGGCGATTAGGTTCCTGACTCTTAGGGTGTGAGTTCGAATCCCGGAAGGGCTCAACTAAAAATACTAGAATTTGTATTTTACTAAGAAAGTGTAATCCCAAATATAACATATGTTACATTTGACCACTTTCAAATCTAGTATATTGTAATAAAACGTATTACTGCAGAAAACAATACAAAAAGAAGCAGGATACAGATCGCTGGCAGTTGAAGGTAGATCATCATACAAGGACCATAGGGACGCACAGTGCCTTTGCTTCCCGCATGAAACCCAGCTGGATTTACACCAGCCATCAGGTGTTAGTGATTATTCAGAAATGTTATCTACCATTAAAAGAACAAATATTCTGCTGTTAAAAAGATGGTAGATATAACAATATTCAGAATGACATGGTACGTATATATTTTTTCATGTTGACAATACTTTTATGGTACGTCAACCCCGGGAAGGTCCAACTATAATTAATCTCTCTTAAGCATTAAGTCTCACCAGGCTATAAAAGACATCACATTGTACATCAAACTCTATTAATCATCGTATTTCCATGTCGTCAATGCCGTCATTTTGGAAAAAAATCTTACGGAAAACTGATCTATTGAAATACATACAGCGTCTAAAATATTCAATAACATATGAGCAAACAGTGAGCAAGCTGCAGTATAAAGAATCACGATACAGATTTCAAGTACAATACAACTGAGTAACAAATCTGAGTGAGTGAGTGAGTGAGTTAATATTTAACGTCACATCGGCAATATTTCAGCCATATCGTGACGAGAACATATTTTACATTGAAATGGAATATGTGTACATCTTAAAAACCTGTCATCGGAGGACAGTAAAACAACTAGAATATCACAATTTGAATTAAAACTAGTGTGGAAAGTTAAAATTAATAGCACTATAAGGACAATACAAGATGAAAACAGGCTATAGATTGCCAGCAACAGAAGGTAGATCACCATACTAGGGACCATGGGGACTTACAGTACCTTTGCTACCTGCATGGACCCTAGTCGGATTTACACCATCCCTTCAGCTGTCAGCAATTTCTGACAATCTAGCCGTAAATTAAAAGAACATATATGCTACGATTAAAAATGGTAGTAAGTTTAAATCTACTTAGAATGCTTTGGGACTTACGTACCCTCTCAGGAGGACAATAATTTTACAGTACTTTAATCTCCTTTGAGGGTACAGCCATTAATAATCTCAGTTGCTAATCTAAACTACCAATAATAAAATATTTATCCATTTACAAATCAGTTAACAAATCTAATTATTTTTTAAAATGAAATAATTAAATGAAAACTGAAAAAAGATCCTTCATACTTCGTGATTTGAAATAGTTATCCCTTGTGGGTCACAAATCTAAAGTTATGGGTCACATATAGGAAATATTAACTGACCAGAATCTTAGTAACCACAGTGAGATCAGATATTCTAAATGGAGCTTGGTTACAGAGAGAGCAGTGAGACAAAAAGTGTCAAGGTCAAATGATGGCGATGGTGACAAAGGACGACAAGGATAGGCAACTCCAGTAATATTGAAAGTCCAGTTTTTTTCTGTGTGTTAGTCAGTGTGTCAGTCCCTGTCGCACAACACAACAGCCAGCCTTAACGTATACTGGCACATATTCTTGAACTTACCAGCAAAGCGTGGCTGTATCATTATTTCCTCAGAATCGGCCTCGTGTTTATGACAGGATGAAAGCTTGAAATAAGATAGTCAAAGGGCAGGTAACTATGGAGCGCTATCTCAAAAGGCGTGCCGCTATCAATACTATTGCTATTGAACATATATGACGCGAACCTTTAAACATTGTGACCCATAATAACTATCATTTAGTTAATGTTATTACAAACTACAAAAAAAACACTCTCGTAACACCCCTGATTGTTGAATTTTACAACAGTCTTTCTGTTAATTTCCAATTAACGTGAGGAACGTGTCCCGTGGGAAACCACATTATATATTTATTTCCATTGATTAATCTGTATATAAACCTGATTGAACACATTAAATGAAACGGGTGAAACATGATTCAATATTTCATGTGTTGATATCTCTTGACACACTCATTTAAGACGAGTCCAAATTTAAATTCTTAAATTTAATTCTTTGGGTGATTTTGCCGCTGTACCATTGTCCATATCAACTATAAAATGAACATCTTAGGTGTTGTTTACACAATAGAAATAGCTGATTAGGCGATATCACTGACGCGTTTTTTCTGTATCCACGCAAAACATTTGATTAATAGAGGTGGGCATAACTGGAACGTACTTTACTACTGGATTTAAACTAATGATTCAGATATATTGTCTCATACTTCAAGAGACACCTGTCGTTAGTATTTGTCCCCTGAGAAAAGCACGGGCGATTTGCCAGATATATAACGACTTCTCTCTCGCAATGCGTCTTTAAAATCTGTGAAAAGCGTCATGCACTGTACAGTTGTGTTTGTGTAGAAGATCGAAGCAGAAACAACGTTTTACAGTTTGGCTAATAACAATTTAAAGATCCAAACCTGGTTTTCAACAATGATGTCTCAAGCATGCTGGTTGTATTTTATCTTGTCGTGTGTTTCAATGGACAGAGTCTCAGTTGTGACACAGCATGTGCAGGTAATGCGAAAATATGTACAGCAACAGCAGCGTCCTCATGCTACTACTCTTCTTGAACTCAAACCATACGGGAAACTACAGTGCTTCACTAAATGTGAAGAGTTTCCCAGCTGTAGTCATGTACAATTCCATCGAATGGAGCTGATTTGCAGAATATCCAGTAATGAGCCGTCCTGCAAACCCAAGAATTCAACGAATGACCAAGGTTGGACTTACTGGAAGAAAACAGGTTCTGTAAGTATATTTCTGCTGAAATTTGAAGCATGAGGTATGGTTATCTGACACAAAATTTAAGTTAATGGAGACCCTGTAGGGACCAGGAGTAAAGTGTGATCCCAAAGCTCTACTAACGGTAAGTGAGTTAACATTTACAGTCACATTCGCAATGTCTCAGCCATATGGTGGCTAAATTCGCCATATAAATTATAAACAACGAAACTGTCAATGAAGGACAGTGAAACCAACTGGAATATCACAGTATCAAGAAATAAACCTAGCATCTCTTTCTAAAAATTATTCCAAATGAGTATATCTTGCATAGCCAATGCAGCCCAAGCTGGACATTATCCCTTAAGCTGTTTGCGAATTTTGAGCAATTTATCCAAAAATTGAAACTACAAAAATCGATATTTAACATTCTGGCAATGATCAACATAATATTGAATGATGTGGTCGTAAGTACCTCTTCGGAGGACAATTATTTTTCACTATTTCACCCCCCTCCGAGGATACAGCCACTAACAATCATAGTTATGTATTCATTTGACCACATTTGAAAAGAAAATATCAATTACAGTATAGATCAAATCAATTTCCTTTAAAAACCCAGGAAATTAAATCAAGGCTTAAATGGAAAAATCCTTTAAGGGTGAAACTGTGAAATATCGAGCACCTGTGATGGAAAAAGCAATGCACTCAAGCAGGACATGTAATTCTTTCATCACGAAGAATGCAAAATGGAGGATCTTCATTTTTATTTGCCCCGGCTGATACGACAACAGACATCACTGCATGATGACCTCTTTAAATCTAGACTGACAACTCAAGTAGGTGTAAGCAATATAGGGTTTTTTCAGGTGTAATTTATTAATACCTACTTGAGTGTCCTACTGTTCTGCATTACATCACTTACATCAGTTCTAATGACATCTTACTAATCACAGTATGGGATGAGAAGTGTCATTGTGTTACCAGAAAGTACATAAAGAGTTTATCAAAGGTTTTAACCGATTCAATCGATGGATCATTGTTCGTGGATGATTTTAATATTTCTTGTGATGGGAAAAATATGCATACTATTGAATGGCACCTGCAGTTGCGTTTTAAACAAAATACATAAATGGTGTCTTGATAACGGCCTTAAATTTTCTAAATCAAAACTAATTGCTTACATTTCTGCCGTAAATACCAACCTCATAAAGGCCAAGAACTATCATTAAATGGCACTCCCATCAAAGTTGCCAAGGAGGTCAAGTTCTTGGGTCTAATTTTTTACTCCCATCTAACATATCTGCCGCATATTAAATCCCTCGAAACTAAATGCCTGAAGGCACTTGACTTGATGAAAGTCGTTTCAAATGACAAGATACCCTTCTACACCTGTATCGATCATTGGTCCGTTTCAAACTTGATTATGGCTCCATCGTATATTGTGGAACCTGCAAAAGCAACCTACAACTTATAGATTCTGTCCACCATTAAGGCCTCAAACTTTGTCTTAGGTTCTTTCGAACTTCTATTAACAGTGTCTACGTCGAGGCAGATGAGCCATCTCTTGCACAACGCCGTATAAAACTATACTGAACAACAAAAGAAACGTAAGTCTCGCTTTTTGTCCAGTTTTTTAATAGAAGACAACCAAAATCACATCTAAGCATGTATTCCATAGAAAACACTGTCAATTTAACAGCTGAGTGTTGCTGTTGACATCGAATTGCAGAAAGTTCAAATTGATCACAGTCTGTCAAATGGAGATACACTGAACGCAAACAGTGACAATATCTTTAGCAGCGCTTATAGCCACCTTGTCACTCATTGCCGTCCGGTACAGGGACGATCAGCAGCAACCCCAGTTTGATGATGACTTTGAGCAAGTCGTGAAATGGTGGTTAGATGACAGCCCAATTGTCTAGCTACAGCGGTTGCAGAGCTACTTTCCAGTGGCCATTCCTCCCTGCTCAGTCGTTAGTCTAGGAATCGTTTGTGTGGCGTGTACACATCCTAGCGTCAATACTGAACTGTTTTTTGACACAAACCTTTATAAAGGATACCTCAGAGTGAAATGCACGCTTTCCATCCAGAACCGTCGATTCGCGTGCTAAAATTATGGTTTTGCTGCACTGTTGGTGTGTTAGTGGGAATAGTTCGTATGGACGCCAAATTGCATGGCATCATCTCAGCTGGGATCATTACGTCACGTTACCATGAACGTACCATAAACATGAACGCTTACCTTCATGAAAATTCAATTTTTCGAAACTTGCGTTTCTTTTGCTGTTCAGTATATCTTTACAGTATATTACAAAACTATATTCCAGCCAATCAAACCCTGCATATAACTATGTCTTTCATCCCTCTTTATGAGGATTTGTACAACAAAAGCCTTCTCTTTTTCCGCCTCTTGCTTTTAAGAATTAAATCATTCATTTCTGCTGCCGGCATTGTGCTGGAAAATATATCTCATTCCCGTCTTCTTGCTTCTCCTCCTTGGCAACTAGTCAGGCCTGAAGTCTGACAGAGTTTAAGAAATCTGAAAGAAATGAATTACAATATAAACAAGAATATAATCAACTCAAAATAGATATAATACATACAAATCCTTATTTACAGATGGGTCAAAGGATGGTGGCACGGTGGCATGTGCCAC